>NC_143397.1:120700845-121062095 GCF_052110815.1 Crocodylus siamensis | reverse complement strand
CATGAATGGCAATTAACTTGAATTAGCCTTGGTTGTCCCAGAGGATAATGTTAAGTCATATACTTGACAGGTAAAGTGGGACAACAAGCTTTGCGTGTCTGTAGGATCCCAAGGTAAACCAGCCATCTGTTCTCAGTCTGCGTGAGTGACTAGTGCACTTTCCCAAGAAGGCAGGGAAGACCCGTCTAACCCAGAGGTAATGAGAACCCATGATTTTCTAACATCCCTGCATAGTGTTTTAACAACCATCCTGCTGAGTAAATATGGATAAAAAACCCCTCCAGTCTTCCTTGTCAAGCTGTTCCCCCTGGGCAGCCAGGAGCAGAAAGGGCATGGGGTCAGGAGGGGCAAGACAGACTTGATGGTATGTGGCTCAGTGAGGCAGCGGTGACTGTTGCTTCCACAGACAGTAAGTCCTACATTTCTAGCCCTGCCTGCTACTGTCAATTGATTTTTCTCATTCTAGCAAGGTGCAGGGGCTCAGCCTCAAAAGGAGCCCTGGAGAGGGTCCAGGATAATGGTTAACCTGTGGTCTGGTGGTTCAAGTACTATGTTGTACAGTCAAATTCATATGGGTGAGGTGTACCTAAAACCCTGGCCTTCTGCTTCTTTAGTAAGTGGTCTAATCACTCAGCTGTTGGGGCTAAAATATGGGAAAGCTCCCCTCCTCTTCCTTATTTTTCCCAGGGAGTGAATAGGTGCCCAACCAATATGTAGCCTACTGACCACATACAATGTACACATGTACCCTTATGCACCAAATATGACACTTACATGGGTTGGGTAAGAGTCATAAGTGTTCAAAGAGTAATAGAATTCTGCCCTTCATGAACAAACTATAAGATAAAATCCTTTAGAACAGACCGTTGAGCAAATTTACAAAATTTTTCAAAAATCTCAGAATTAATTTGAAAATCATTTGCTATTTGGAGAATAGTTTACATTTGTAATTAATATTGTTGTTACTTTTCCCTTTTCCTTGTCTTCACTGACTCTTCCCAGTCTCTGCCTTCAGTTCTCTACTCTTTTAATTTACTACCTGAGTTAGAGGGGGAACATGCCCCCCCAGCTGCCGGTCAGTGATGGGGGGGTCCTCCTGCGACCAATCTCACTGACTGGGGGGTGGTCCTGAAAGTGCCAGCAGTGCTCCACCTGGCACCCCTACTCCCCAGCCAGTGCTCACAAGGGGGGCACCACTGCTCCCACCAGCCCTCCCCCCTGCCCATTGTGTAAGTGGAGAAGTGCTGCCTGTCAGGGAGTGCACCAACGCTCTCAGGGGGTGCATGTGCACCCTGGTGCACTCTGACGTACCCCCTACTCATCACCATAGAATCATAGAAATAGGGTCGGAAGGGACCTTGTAGATCTTCAAGTCTGACCCCCTGCCTGAGCAGGAGAAAAAAACTGGGCTCAAATGATCCCAGCTAGGTAGGCATCAAGACCCCTCTTAAAGACCCCCAGGGAAGGAGCCAGCACCACTTCCCTTGGAAGTTGGTTCCAGATCCTAGCCGCCCTAACTGTGAAGTAGTTCTTATGGATCTCTAATCTAAACCTACTTTCCAAAAACTTATGGGCGTTATTCCTTGTTATGTCAGGGGGCACTAAGGGAAACAAGGTCTCTCCCAAACCTTTCTGGTCCCCCCTAGCGAGTTTATAGATGGTCACCAGGTCCCCCCTCAGCCTTCTCTTGTGAAGGTTGAACAGGTTCAGGTCCCGCAGTCTCTCACTGTAGGGTCTGCCCTGTTGTCCCCAGATCATACTGGTGGCCCTTCTCTGGACCCTCTCAATGTTGTCCACATCCCTCCTGAAGTTGGGCGCACAGAACTGGACACAGTACTCCAGCTGTGGACTGATCAGTGTCCCGTAGAGGGGGAGGATCACCTCCTTAGCCCTACTTGAGATGCACCTGTGGATGCACAACAAGGTCCGGTTAGCCCTGCCAACCATGACCTCGCATTGTTGGCCCATGTTCATCTTCAAGTCAGTAATGACTCCAAGATCCCTTTCTGCCTCTGTGCTCTCAAGAAGAGAGTTTCCCATCTTATAAGTGTACTGCACCCTGCACTTGTCAGTACTGAAGCGCATCCTGTTTTTGCTAGCCCACCCCTGTAACCTATCCAGGTCTTGCTGCAGTCTTTCCCTCCCTACTAGTGTGCTCACCTCACCCCACATTTTGGTATCATCAGAGAATTTAAACAGGTTGGTTTTCACCCCATCGTCCAAATCGCTGATAAAGAAAGTGAACAGCATGGGCGCAAGGACCGAGCCTTGGGGGACTCCGCTGCCCACTTCCCCCCAGGTTGAATATGACCCATCCACCACCACCCTCTGAATGTGACCCTTCAGCCAATCTGCAATCCATCTGACTGTGTAGGCATCAATGCCACAGTTGCCCAATTTTTTAATGAGGATGTGGTGGGAGACGGTGTCAAAGGCCTTGCTGAAGTCCAGAAAGACTATGTCCATGGCAACACCTGCATCCAGGGCTTTTGTGACCTGATCATAAAAGACAATCAGGTTGGTCTGATGTGATCTGCCCCTATTGAAACCGTGCTGGTTGCCCTTGAGCATCATCTCTGAGGCCAGCCCATTGCAGATGTGCTAATGGATACTTCTCTGCTCCAGCAATGGTCTCTGCTACCAGTTCTTTTCCATTTCTCAGTAAATACCCCTCAGTGTGTTTGTTTCTGTCTCCCTTCAGTTTCACATCTGTCCTTCCCACATCTTCTCTTGGATGTTCCACTTTTTCATGTTAGGCATGTGTTTCCTAAAATTTCCTTCCAAGTCTTCTTCTTTTTCCCCCTCCCCAATCACCACTAATACCATCATCCGCCATCAACAAGACTCACATCCTTGAGTTATTCCTCACTCCTCTATCTGCCTTGCTGTCCTTCCATTCTGTCACCAGATTTCTCTGTTGTGACTCAAGTTACTATCAAATCCTTCTGTGTCCATTTTGCTACAAAACTTGCCATGCTTTATCCTGATTTGACTATGGCAACCTTTTCTTTTCTGATCTCTTTCTTTCACATCCCCCTTCTCTCTAGTCCATTAAAAAAGCAGCAACCAAAATCACCCTTTCTGCCTTGTCTCCCCCCATACAAATCCCTCCAGTTGCCAACTGTCAAAAGAATATATTCATATACCATAGCAATGAGCATATGAGAGAGGGAAGGGAGCAAGGAAAAATAATTATATTTAAGCTTCTTGCCCTGCTTTCATACAGCTCTATCCCTCTATGCTTCTATAACTCTGTCCCCTGGATTCAGCTCTGCATTCTTCTTAACGGTCACATCTCACTCTTTGACAAAACTAATGATGCCAGTCTCATGAGTCCATCAGTTGCCTTCTTCATTTCTTATCCTTAAGCTTTCTTTCATGCCACACAGTGACCTACCTGCCCCAGCTTCCCAAATCTGTTTCCTCTTTGACTCTATATTATTGTTCTCTTCACAAACCTCCTTTTTTACAGCTTGTCTATATTGGAAAGGCATACTAGTTTAATGCAAAGTGTCAGTGTAAAGCATTCTTGACATACTAATATAACTCCTGATGAAGACACTCTTATTCCAGGCTAAGAGTGCTTTGTTCCAGTTTAGATAACATCTCTTTGGAAGTGGTTTAAGCTATGCCGCTCTTACTAAATGTTAGCAAATCTGACTGTCACCCCCTCAGCAGCATCCTATATGACAAGCTCAATTCTACCTCAGCTAGAAAACTCAGCTGTACCTTAATCTTATCCCATCCTGACGACTGAGATTTGTTTCAGTAGGAGTGAGTGCTCAGCACTTGTATGCATCTGACCCAGGCATTTTCAGTTGGGCACTCAGAAATATGAGAAACACACGAGTACCCAGGCCACCTGCCAAAATCATGGTTTAAGTGATTCACTCAACATTGTACAACAGGGCTGTGGCAGAAGAAGAGACAGGGATGCAGTCTCCAGTATGACTTTCATCTCTCCATGTCTTCCTTTAACTCACTTGTCACTTCCTTGTCCCATACACACTTTATACCTTCTGAAGCAATGAAGACAAGGATCCTACAAGCAACCTCATTCTCTGCATGGCCCTATTCCATTTACAGTACATTGCCCAACTAAGTTGAGTGCTACATAAAAAAAAATCAAGAATAAACCATCTAAAGAGTGTGTCATAAAGCACCTACAAGGGAGACCAAATTAAAGTTTCACGGGCAACCTTCATTCTGGCATTGCCTAACTGTAGGATACTTGACACTGCAGTGATCTAATCTTAGACTACATTGCTTACATTCCATTATTAAACTGACATACTACCAAAAAGTGTACAAGGCAAAAGGGAAATGGTAATTAAAAAAAATATATCACACTTAAAGCTTTGTTACTGGACAAAGAAAAGGCACTTCCATAGCCCAAAGGTGTTCTTCCAGCTGAATATAAAAACTCTTTTGTAAAGCACTCAGGTGTTATTGCTTATTTAAAAAGTTGTTTGGAGTTACTTATCATGGCAGTGATAAAATACTCTAGGATACAGACAGACAAGCAAATTAAAAAAAGGGACCCCTACCACACATCATAGTAAATGTTGCATATTAATTGTTGGAAGTGGCCACTTTTGTGATATATACCAGGGCTACTTCCCTTGAATGAAAGAGGTTCAAATGTTCATGATTTAGAAGAAATGTCAGGGGCAGGGTAGAGCCTATTGGGAACCAGAAATGAATGGAGAGCCTATAAAAGTCCTGGGGATTGAACTATGAAAAGAAACTGGAAGCTTCCATGGAGTGGAGACAATGCTTAGAGGATTCTTTGGAGAGTTGTAAACAGCATAAGCAGCAGCTGAGGTTTGGAAAGCTGACTCCTACTGGTCCCCTTAGATTCTTGTCCTCCTTGACAACAGCTCTTTCCTCTTAGTCACTGACCAGCTCATGGAGCCAACAGCATCCTCCTCCCAGCACCCTGGATGCCAGCAGGAGAACACCAAGCATAGGACAGAGGAGGTCCCTTTGTCCTGTGTGCTGATGCCCTATGTCACACCAGCCTCTCCCACAAGCCACGAGGAGTAATTGCAGGACAGTCCAGCTGGACACTTGAGTTTCTGGCAGGGGTGCCATAAGACACGGCAGAGCTGCCAAACGTCTGATGGCCATGCCCCGTCAGTGATGTTTGGCAGCAATTTCCACATTGTGCCTCCTAGGATCTCAGTGCAGGGCAGCTGCAGGTGGTCCATGGAGCCGTTTCCACTATCACAGTGCGCAACAGAAACAAGATGTGGTCCTGCTTGCTCTGAAAGTTTTAATTGTCAATCTTCAAGCAAGGTTCCTTTGTATCCCTGCCAGAGCTCTCTTGTATGCCTATTCTTGCTTGGGTTGCTGCATACAAAATGAAGCCTGTTAATGAGTCTCTTCCTTTGTCAGGTGTTTGGTATACTTTCAAGTGTGATCAAATTTACTGATGACACAGAAACGGGAGGCTTGGCAAAGACACTACACAGTGACCTAAAGATACTAAAGTACTGAAGCAAAGTACTGCAGGCAAAGATGGGAAATTTGGCAATAATGAATATAAAGTTCTGAATCCCAGGAGAGAAGATAAAGAGAATAGGTACAAAATGGGGCACAGAACTAAGCAGCCATGGACATCAGCAGAGTGAGCTTATTCTCACGCTGTCTCTTTACTAGCATCTTTATCTTAGTTTTTTTCACATAACCAATCATGTTTTCTTCAAGAAAAGGCAAAGTTAGATTGGAGGAGAGCTGGTCCATGAAAGGATCTCTATCTGAAGATGTGGTCACACCATGACAAAGTTTAAGAACCATGCCTGTAACATTTTTGTTCTTTACTGTCTGAAAGCAAGTATAGGGAATGTGGTGAGAAATACTTTAGAAAGATCATTTAATTTAAGATGAAAGTTACTATATTGTTCAGTATCATATCCCTGGCTCATAATGTGATTTTTCTCTTGTCAGGGCCAAAATATTGTACTAAGACTGCAATAAATAGGTGTAAAAGCAAATCTTGAACTAAGAGATACTGTTTGCTTGCTAGTGATTAGATACTGAATTGCAGGAATTTGAGTGGCAATAGAGGATGGGATGGTGAAATACAAGTAGCTAACAAGATTGAGAGATTTAACATACAAATTCCCAATAGATCAACACATTTCCAGTGCTGCAACCTTAGGCAGGGACTCCAGAGTAAAGAGGTAAGAGACTCCAGAGCAAACTGGTGTCTTATTGCAGAATCTTCATATGTATTAATTTTCCAGGAAGACTTACTGCTTCACTAATGGTTTTTACATTTTTCTAATCATAGATGTCACTCTGCAACCCTTGCTTATCTTTAGTAACAGACATCAGGAATCAATCAGGAAAGGACAGTTCTTTCCCATCACCATCCTCTCCATGACAGCACCATGAACCAAAAAAGGTAGAGCAAGCCCTCACAATGTCTTTTCACAATACACCACCAGCATCCCCACTTCTTCTCACCAATGCAACACCTTTGCTTCATTCTACCATTCCTGTCATACATCAAATTCAGTCTGCAGCTTTCATTTTCATTTTTCATAGCCTCTCTTTCCTTGTCCCTTCCCTATTTCATCTTATGTATTATTCTTGTGGAGAAGAAGACTTCATCAAGACTCTTTCCCCTTCCCACCCACATTGGTCAGCCTTTTCAGGGTTTGGCTTAGCCAGTTTTTTCCTCACTGAAGTGCTGATCTTAGCTTGGAATTGTGGATGTTTTCAGTTGATGTAAACTTCAACTCTCTCAGATGTACCTATATGTACACAAGAAGCCTTAATATATTTGACAGCACATGAAAGATAATTCTGGTTGAATCAAATGTAGTTTAAATTTTCTAAGATAATTTACCTTTGGGCTCTAATCAATCTTGGAAGGTTTTAGTACAAGAACAAAATAATTCTAAAACATTCTGAGTTTTTGAAACCAGGGTCCTGAACCTGGTAAACCCATCCAGATTTTATGCTGCTGCAGACATTTTAACAGAGATCTAGTTCATATATAGAGTCCTACATGGTCTACTAATCTTCGTTTCTCTTCTCCCCCTCTTCATCCTTACACTTCTTCCAAACATTAGGAACTCTGCTTAGCCCATAATTCACCTAATTGTCATCACATTCTTATATTTCAGAAGTCCTGAAGGTCTCAAAAAGCAACTTCTGTTTCTAAGTTCTTGCCAGCCAATCCTCTCCCTTCTCTTCCCTAGTTCCCAATTTCTAAGATGGGTTTCCCAACCCTATGGATGACTGCTTTTAACAACTGACAGTTTTTCTGCAGCTCTTTAAGTAATTTATTCACAAATACAAGAAACAGACCTTTTCAAGTGTTGATATTTTAACAATGGCAATGCATATAAACCTTCAATTCATGTATTGTGATAGTAGAATTACTTGTAGGTCTGTGAATGTCTACATGTGGCCTATGTCTAGTATTGGTCTTATTTATTATGCAATAAGCAATAAAAACAATTGGAAAAAAATCGTTTTTGCCTTAGCTTCATGTGTTTTGCCAACAAAAAATGCTTGCTCTCAAAATGGAACAACAAAATCTTTACAAAAGGAGTAGTTGTCCATACATTGCCAGTCAGTGTGCCAGTAGTTAAATTTTGTTCTTCATCATCCTATCATCCAGGACCATGAGACACAGAAGCAAATCTGGCATAACATAAAATGGACTTGGTTGCCCAATTTTTGTGTAGTCCAAAATATTGTTTTACATTTTAATGGACATCTGCCAGACTGCAGGCAGCCAACCTCATTGACTCAACAACCTGCTGGAAAAATATCCCCCATGTGGATGGCCATCTGCATCCACATGGCTAAGGCACTAAATTATTCCATCATCACCTCTGTCAGATTTTAACTTCTTGACCTGCATAAACGAAACCCCACATCATTCTGCTCTAGAACAGCCATCAATGTACACCAAAGGATACCACCAAGACACTGCAAAAACCTAAATCCTTCATTACCCTTGCAGAACAGAAAACTTGCACACTCATAGTGGAAAGACTCATACTAGAAAGTAACCTGTCCTCTTCACTCAGTCCTGTGTAGATCTGCAAGAAAAGTTTCTGTCATAAATGTTTTTCATGCTAGTAAGGATCCATAGCCTCCAAATAATTTGTTTGCAATTATACTTTATTCTTTCTGACTTTCTGTACTGTCCCTCCCTACCTATGCTTTACTTTTCTTCTTTGATCATTTTTGCCTCATTATCATGAGATACATCATTAATCTGGATGTCTGTTTTGATAAAAAATTTTATTTAGACACACATATTCATAATGGGTCTAAGTCTTATCTCCCATTCCTACACAGCTCTAAACAACTAAAATTCACACCCAAATCCTCAGCATTTCAGAACTTGACTACTACTTTTCTGCTCTTACAGACTGCCATCTTTCTTCCCCTCATCCATTCACTATGCTGCTGCTAGGATCATCTTTCCAGCCTCACTAGAGGCATAACTAGCCATTTCAGCACCGTGACAAAGATACTGTGTAGTGCCAGGGAGCATAGTGAGTACCATTAGCTCAATGTGGGACCTGGGCTGCTACTGCTACAGCATAGACTCCCAGGAGGCAGCCATTCTGGTCGCCCCTCTACATAGGCCTTTAGCAATTTTCTCAAAATACAGAACAAAAACAACATGTGTCTAATAGGGCTGTGTGAAATGACACTTTCATTTCGACTTGAGTTTTGAGGTTTCGATGGAACAGCATTTAGTTTTGAATTTAATTTTGCTTCAAAACAGCTGCTCTGTTTTGCTTCATTGAAACAGTGAGGCTGTTTCAATGATGTTTTGATATTTCACCAATTAGCTATAATGGGGAAGCTCGAAACAGCTTCTCTCATCTGGCAGGCAGACTGGGGCTGTGGGCCTCTGATCTGCCTGCTAGATGAGGGAGGGAAGCCAGTGCTGCTGCCTGGGGTGGGGAAGGGAACTGAGCCCAATTGCTCAGTTCCCCTCTCCAGTGCTAGATTGGGCTGGGTGTCAGCTCCGGCTGGGGATGGGAAGTCAACCCATGTTGTTGTAAATATCTTATTTTATTTCTGTATAACTGCCACGCGGCACTCTCACATTTATATGACCTTGTAGTTTTGGCTGCTAATCAAAATGAAAACCTTGTACTTTTCCACACTTGTATTGAGCTGCACATGCGTATTCTGTAAGTTTCATTTCTTATCTGTAAGTGTCATTCCTGCAGAAACGAAACTTATGTAGAAAATCTACCTAGTAACTATTATGTAAAAGAAACTATCCTATCCCTGTATGCTTAGCTTATATCATAGTTAGTGTCACAGAGGCAGTCCAACCAACATCTATAAAAGAGGTAAAAAGGCAGGAAGTAGCAGAGACGACGACTGGACGACCCTTCAGGCTTGATCACCCTGTAGCAGCTCTCCACCTGGGCGTATCTGAGTGAAAACCAAGGCCTCGAAAATCTGACAATCGACAACGATTCACCGTGTTACAGCTTTGTTTCCACCATCCCGTTTATGAGCTGTTGACCAGCCCTAGGACTAACTAGTGAGCAGCTGCACCCATCCCACAAGGGGTGGAAAGCAAGGGCTCGCTAGTGAACCCTGTGGGCCAACAGACCCCCTTTGTATCCGGCATACAGTAACTGAAGAAACATCAGAGACTCCACCTCTTGACTGCCTCTCTTCATAGCTTAGACAGCATATCTATGCTTTCTGTACTTATATTTACTGCAACTTTGTTCCAGCCGGTCTCCCCTCTTATTCGTAAGAGGGTGAGGCCAGGTGAGTGAATAAAACAAATTTTTACTTTACCTTATATCTACTCCATAATAACTTCTACCACTAACACCCTATCTCAATGAGCTGTTGACCAGTTCTGGAACTTAAGGAGTTGGCAGCCGCATATAGCCCATTGGGTTAGAACGCAAGGGCTTACTCCGGAACCCCATGAACCAACAGACATCCTACAAACTTATTATAGAAAACTAACAACTTACTCTAACTCGTCTACTTGCGCCAACTCGGCAAACCTCAAAGGCAGTCATAAAGCTACCTCCAATCCCACCCTACAAGCCACGTGCTTGCCCGCTCTATGAAGCCCGCGGCTCCCCAAGCGGTGCCGGAATCGCAAGCCCAGCATTCCGCCACAGTTGTCAGCCCATGTTGTCAGCCCATCTGGGCTGACTTCCCATCCCCAGCCCGAGCTGACACCAAGAATGGGACCTCAGCTGGGCTGACTTGCTATCCCCAGCCTCTTCATAGGGCTGCAGAAGGGAACTGAGTGATTGGGCTCATTTCCTTTCCCCAGCCTAATCACAGTGCTTGGCGGCAGAACTGAGCCTGGGTTCATATCCCTTCCCCTGCACTGTGATCGGCTTCCCACAGCCTGGCAGTGGGAGACCAGGAGAACCAGGGCTTTGCTCCAGGCTGCTGCTGGGAGCCCAGCCCTAGATCTCCCCTGTCTCCTACCATCTTGCTGCTGGCTGCTTCAAAACTTGAAATGTTTCAAAACTTTTGCCTCGTTTTGTTTTGACGCTGTTTCAAAGCCCTTTGTTTCAATTCAATTTCACTAGTTGAAGCCCAAAATTAGTCAAAACAGTGTTGAATCAAAACAGCTGGAAAAATTTCGCACAGCGCTAGTATCTAAGCTATGCCATTTCCTTACCACGTTCATTTACTTGTATGCTGTATAATTGTCTGCCCCTTGCATTCTGTCTCTTTTGTGGCTCTTAAATTTTTAGTTTATAGGGCTGTGCGAAGCTTCGGGTGCTAATTTGATTCAGAGGAGATTCAGCCCAATTCAGTGCCCAAATCTCCAAATCAAATAAGGGGACAAATTAAAAAGTCTGAATTGATTCAAAGCTCTCAGAATCAATTCAGAAAAGATTCAGAAAGCTTCACCAATATGGGCAGTCCCTGCTGGCTGCAGCAGGGAGCTGAACCTGGACTCCATGCTGGTAAGTATGGGGTGGGAGAGCAGGGGCTGGAGAAAAAGCGAGGGGACCATGGGGGGTTGTTTAAAAAAAAGCCCTCACACACTGGGTATTGCCAGGTGGGGGTGCGATCCCCGCTTCTCCACACTGGGTGGGGGGGCTTTGCCATGAACCCCCCAACCCTCGCCTGCTTTCTCAGCCTCACCTGCCCCAACTGGCCCAGCTCCTGGCCCATTAAAAAAAACAAAACAAAAACCCTGCAGTCACTGGCTGCTGCTGCAGCAACCTTGGGGCTTCATGCCAGAGCACCCATGCAGCACAGGGCAGTGGGGGGCTGCAGGGATCATACCCCACACACACACACACACTGGGCAGGAGCCAGTGATTGCAGGCCTTTTGGGTACTTTTTAAAGGGCCGGGAACTGGGGCAGGCAGGGCAGCCATGGGGGGGCTGGGATAGTGGGCAGGGGTTGGGGGGCTTATGGCAGAGCCCCCACCTGGTGTGGGGCAGTGGGAGGCAGCAGGGATTGCCCCCCACTGGGCAGGAGCCAGTGAGTGCAGACTTTTTTTCAAAGAGCCAGGAGCTGAGGCCAGGTTTCATAGATTTCATAAACATTATGGCTGGAAAAGACTTCAGAAGATCATCGAGTCCAGCCCCCCGCCCGAAGGGCAGGAAGTCAGTTGGGGTCATAGGATCCCAGCAAGATAAGCATCCAATTTTCTCTTGAAGGTGTTCAATGTAGGTGCTTGAACAACCTCTGATGGCAAGCTATTCGAGACCTTGAGGGCTTGGACAGTAAAGAAACTTCCCTATGAGCCTGAAACAGTCTTGCAGTAGTTTATAATTGTTTGCCCTCATCATCCCTTAGGGCGCTCTGGTGAACAAACGTTCTCCCAGATCCTGGTGGTCACCCTTGATAAACTAGCTGTCAGCCTGTCATTGTAAGGTCAGTTTTCCTGACCTCTGATCATGTGAGTGCTCTTCTCTGGACTCTCTCAAGCTTGTCCACATCCTTTTTGAATTGTGGGGCCCAAAACTGGGCGCAGTTCTCCAGCTGAGGCCTCACCAAGGCTGAGTACAAGGGGAGAATGACGTCCCAGGATTTGCTTGAAAAGCATCTATGGATACAAGCCAGCGTTTTGCTCACTTTACTAATCGCAGTATCGCATTGCAGGCTCATGTTCATCTAGTGGTCAATGATGACCCCCAAGTCTCTTTCTTCCATAGTGCTAGCCAGTATAGCACTGCCGAGCCTGCAGGTTTTTCCTCCCAAGGTAGAGAACTTTGCATTTTTCAGTGTTAAACACCATCAGGTTCTCATCTGCCCATTTGTTGAGCCTGTCCAGGTCAGCCTGGATCACTCGCCTGTCTTCATGTAAGGATGCTTTGCCCCAAAGTTTGGTGTCATTGGTGAACTTCACCAGTCCACTTCTGACTCCAATGTCCACATCATTAATGAAGATGTTAAACAATATGGGTCCAAGGACAGAGCCTTGGGGGATCCCACTGGTCACAGGGCATCATGATGATTGACTTCTATCAATTAGTACCCTCTGTGTCCAAACATGGAGCTAATTTCCCAGCCAGCAGATTGTGGTGGACCCAAGGCTGCAATTGGCCAGTTTTGCCAAGAGGTGATCTTGGGATACTAGATCGAAGGCTTTTGGGAAGTCAAGATATATGACATCAATCTCTTCTCCTTTATCCAGGTGGTAGGTCACCTGGTCATAGAAGGAAATGAGATTCGTCAAGCAAGACCTACCCACAACAAACCCATGCTGGCTATCCCTCAGGATGTTGGCATCGGTCAGTCCGTTAAGGATGGCTTCTTTAATAAACTTTTCTAAGACCTTCTCCAGGATAGAAGGCAAGCTGATGGGCCTGTAGAAAGGATCCACTTTCCTCCCTTTCTTGAACATAGGCACCACATTGGTCTTGTTTCAATCTTTGGGCACTACACCAGAGCACCAGGCGTTCTCAAAGATCCATGCCAGGGGCTGGGCTATGATGCTCACCAGCTCCTTGAGTACCCTGGAGTATAGATTGTCAGGGCTGGCTGACTTGAAGGTATCCAGCTTCTCAAGGTGTTCCTTCATGAGATCAGCATTGATGGAGGGCAGGGGATCTCCCTCACCTGGACCTCTCTGTCCCATAGTAAGCATGGGTGTCCCATGGGACTCATGGAAGACTGACATAAAGTACCCATTTAATAGGTTGACTTTTTCCTGCGCGTTGGTTGTCAGTTGTTCTATCTGGTTCAGCAGGGGTCCAGTGTTGCCCTTGATTCTCCTCCGGCTCCCCACATATCTGAAAAAGGACTTTTTATTGTCCTTGATAATCAAAGCTAGCTGGAGTTCAGTTGCAGCCTTGGCTTTCCTGGTTTGCTTCCTGCAGGACTGGACCAGTGCAGAGTATTCCTCCTTGGAGGTGAATCCTATCCTCCATCCTTTGTAGGCCTTTCTTTTTAGCCTCAGGTGGTCTGCTAGATCCCTGGAGAGCCAGGGGGGCTGCTGTGCCCTCTTGCTGCCTTTCCTCTGAGATAGAATAGAATTAGCTTGTGCATTGAGGATTGCTCCCTTGAGAAGCAACCACTCTTCCTGGACTCCCCTCCCCCTTGGGTCATGCTCTCTTAGGGCCTCACTGACAAGCCTCCTGAGCTTGCCAAAATCAGCTTTCCTGAAGTCAAAGACTTCAGTGTTGCTGACTGACTTCCCAGCTTTATGGTGGATGGTGAATGTGATCAGCTCATGGTCGCTGTCACCCAGTTTCCCATCAATCACTAGGTCACTGATTAGGTCATCCCCAGTAGCCAGTACCAGGTTGAACAGCACTTTACCTCTCATTGGCCCGTAGACTTCTTGAGTCAGGTAGAGGTCATCCACGCATGATAGGAAGCTTTGTGACAGCTGGATTTTACTGCGTGATCCTCCCACGAGATGTCCATGTAGTTGAAGTCACCCATGACAACCACGGTCCTGGAGCATGTGGCCTCAGCCAGTTCCCAGGTGAACTCTTGGTCAAGCTCTTGATTTTGGGTGAGAGGTCTGTAGTAGACTCCCACCATTGTGTCCCCTGTGCCATGTTCCCCACGGATTTTAACCCAGAGGGTCTCCAGTTATTCACCTTGGTTGCCAACATCAGCTTGTAACCATGACAAAGTTTTTCTTTATACCCAGTATGAAACCTTCTAGGAGTTTATGACCATTGCTCCTGGTTTTCCCCTGGGGCACTATGGTGAATAGTTGTTCTTTGCAATACTTTGCATAGTTCTTTGTAATGTTTGTCTTTTACCCAAGTAGGTCCAGCATCCATTGCATACCAATATAATCAATACTATTAAGTAAAATTAAATGGTTATTTAGCATTAAATAAAATACTGTATGTGTACATTGTGGGAATTATTATTATATGGTTGAGGCCTGCCATTTTACTCTGGGTTTGGGTAGAATTAGCTTTTTAGGTACAGCTGTTTCCATTCTAATCTATTTCATAGTCCCTGTATTCAGTCATTGAAAATGTCCTAAAAATTTCACCATAAGAGCTGAAATGTCCAATGGCTGGTCACCATACAGCTGTGAAGTTATTGGAAAGTTTGAAGAAAAGAGGTTTGGTCATTTTAAGTTCAAGAGTTGTAAAAAGAATGCATGTCTCCCTGTGACAGGTGTGCCTCTTCAGGTCCGTCTACTAGTGACCCCGCAATGCCGATTAAGGCCAACTGCCAGCCTTCTCACCTGCCATGCCTTGTTGTTACTTGCTTGTTTGGAAGATATTAATCAAGCGGGAAGCTGCCCATTTTCTGTTTTGGTGCCTGGGGCACTATCTGCAGCTCCTTTCCTCCCCTTACACCGCAGCCCAAGCCTCACAGATGGACCTGACGTTGTTTGGGTCTATTCCACTCTCTGCGCCACACAGACACTCTCTGGCTTGTCTTGCAGCCTGAACCTTCACCGGCACCCTTTAGCTTGTCTCACAGCCTGCACCCCTACTGGCGCTCTCTGGCTTGTCTTGCACTGCCCTCTCTGGGGCCCCTTGCAACTGCCTTCTCCGGGGCTGGGATCGATACACCCCTGAACGTTGTGTCCTCTCTGGCACCAGGGTCCCCACACTACTGTGGAGCCCCTATGAGGCCTCCTCCAACCCCTAATAGCCTCACCTGGTCCTCCGGTATGACAACAAACACAAAACACAAAGCCCCCTGGGCTATAACATAAACCTAACCCATCTGACCAAAGAACATTCAATACCTACCAGGGGAAATACTCCAACCTCCAGCAGCATTCCGGGGATGCTCACACAGTCAGAGTTGTCCCTTCCTTCTGTGCTGGCCAAGCTCCTCCTTCCTTGGTCACCAGAGGGGAACTGCCCTCCTGGCCTCCTGCCTGGGTTTATATGGGCCAGGGCCTGCCCCTTCCTGTCAGCTGGCTCCCCAGCAGTTGTCCCAACAACCAGCACCTGTTACTCAGGCTGCCCAGGCAACTGGCAGCTGAACCTCCCCCATCTTGACACTAGGGGTCTCCCCCGAGTTGTTTTTCTGCTCTCAGGCCCAGGGCACCTGAGTGCTCTCCAACACTTCCATTATAGGGAAAAAGTTGACACCTCTTTATCAGTTCTGTAAGTAAAACAGTGAGAACTTGCAATTATGTTATTGATTCCTAATATAATGATGACTTTGGCCAGGAATTTCCTTTTTTAGGACAGGTCACTAGCACTGGTTGTATTACCACCTTGGGAGCTCCAGGCCTTTTGTCCAAAACATAGAAATTCCATCGTGACATTTACATGCCTCATTTAGAAGTGTAAGTAGAAAAGTACTATGAAAAACATTCAAAGGCTGGGGTAGCCATATGAATCAGAGTTTTAGCCTCTAAGGTTAGTATATATTCCCCTAGCTCATGCTGAATCAAGGAAAGATGTTCAGTATTTCTTTTACAGCATTTGAAAGTCATTCAGAGGTAAGCTTCTTAAACTGCACAAAAAATATTCATAGGGTAGAAACTGTACTTTAAAAAGTTAATAATTTAATGCAGAAACTCTCAAACATCAACCCAAAGCACTTTTCTCTGTGTCTCAGTCAACAAATTGTTTGGACGACTCTGTCTGGACTCTGTCATGTGATGAATGCATTCAGTTGGGAGAGGATATGCCTGGGTTCCAGTTCCTGATTCCAAGACCATTTATGTGTTTCATATTAGACAAGTAATAAAAACCATAAATTTCATATTACTGTGATAGACTAGCTGGTGGCGCCTTGGCCCAGCAGTTTTGAAAAGTTCAGAAATGATTGTGGGGAGAGGGGATTACCTTTTCCCCACCAATCTGGCCCCTGGAAAAGGAGAAGGCTGTCCCCCCCACCCTACCACCACCACCACCACCACCACCACCCAGATGCCAGGTAGAGAAACTGAACCTGAGCAAAGAGTCACCTCGTATTTTCCCAATTGGTCCTGCCAGCCACCTGGGGGGTGTAAAAAGGGCAGCACACCTGGTTCCAGGGAGAGACAACAAGGGATGAAGGAGAAGAGTCCTGAAGAGCTGGTGAGAGCTGGCCAGCTAGGCAGAGTGCTTGCCCCAGAAGATCCCTGGGAGCCCCAGGAGGCAGCTTGGCTCTTGTCAGCCACTTGACACGCAGGGTGGTGAGTGGCAAGTCTCCAGCAGAGACCTGGAGCCCGGGAGCCACAGGAGGTGGCTCGGCTCGGCCACTCAGCACATGAAGTGGTGTGCAGTGAGTCTCCAATGGGGAGGGGATCCTGAGCCTGGAGTCGCAGGAAGCAGCTCAGCTGCAGCAGTGCACAGGCTGTTGCATAGAGGGGTCTGAGAGGGACTGAAGCCCTTGGAGTCAGGGGGGCAGCTTGGCTCGGAGTGCAGGGTGGTACATGGTGGGTCTACATAGGACCCAAGCCCTGAGCTGCAAGCAGAAGATTGGGCCATTTTTTCCTTTTCTGTCAATCCCAGGCATGAAGTCAGGTGGCTGGCTTTGTGTATGGCCAGCACATGGAGGATCCTGGAGGGACTATAGCCCTGGAGCTGCTGTCAGGACCTCAGGCATTGATGGCTCAAAAGCAGAGTTTTCACCTGCCACATGAAAAACCCACATTTGATTCCCAGCCATAGCACCAAAAAGAGGGAATCTCCACTGTGGAGATGGCCTCTCCTCATCTCTTTTCCCCCCTGTCCCTCCGGGGTGCTTGCACCTAAAACTTTGTGGGATCTGCACCCCATATTTTGGGAAACCCTGCATCTTATGTTCTGTGAAAACCTGCACTTCAAGCTTTGTTGTTGATTTGCCTCTGCTAGATGTATATGTGTACCTAGCCTTTATTGAATCCCCCCTCTTTCTCTCCTGTACATATGTCATACCCCAACCTGGTTCTTCCCTTATTAAATTGTATGTGCCTAAGTTCCAACTGGTGTCTCAGTTCTAGTCTATAGGGAATAGGAGGACAGCTGTTCCTCATAAGTGGCTATACCTCCCATAGCACACTAGCACCCACTAAAACCCTTCAGTTGGAGAGTGGGTAACTTGTCTGTGTACCACCTGGGTTACATTACCTTGAATATAATTTGACTCTGCATATAAGCTCCCTCCATGTTTGCAGCTTCATTTTTAGGAAAAACAGCTTTTTCCTGAATGCAAAATTATAATACATTGATTCATAGATTGTAAGGGGCTGGAAGGGACCTCACAAGATCATCAGGTCCAGCCCCCCTGTACTAGACAGGAAAGACAACTGGGGTCAGGTGACCCCAACTAGGTGACCTTCTAGTCTCCTTTTGAAGATTTCCAGGGTAGGTGAATGCACCGTCTCTGGAGGGAGCTTATTCCACAGTCTGGACACCCTGACTGAAGACATTTTTACTAATGTTAAGCCTGAAACAGTCTTCCAAGAATTTGTGGCCATTACTCCTGGTGTTCCCCAAGGGTGCCCTGGTGAACAGTTGTTTGCTGAGCCCTTGATATACTCCCCTGAAATAGCAGTAAACTGCTACCAACTCCCCTGTCAGCCTTCTCTTTTTTAGGCTGAAGAGAGCCAAGGCCCTCAGCCTTTCCTCATATGGCTTGCCTTGCAAGTCTCCAATCATGCAAGTGGCTCTTCTCTGGACACTCTCACTTTCCATGTTCTTGCTGAAGTGTGGCACCCAGAACTAGATGCAATACTCCAGCTGTTGGCTCACCAACATTGAGTAAAGCAGAAGAATCACTTCCTTGGTTTTGCTTGAGATGCATCAGTTGATGCATGCCAGAGTATTGTTTACCGTGCTGGCTACAGCATTGCACTGACAGCTCATGTTCATACTGTGGTCTATTATTACCCCAAGTCCTTTTCAATCCCAGTGCTAGTCAGTTTGGTGCCAACAAGACTATAAGTATGTTGGGAGTTGTTTGTCCCCAGATGGAACACTTTACACTTCTCAATGTTGAATTTCATCTAGCTCTGATCTGCCCAACTTGCCAGCCCGTCTAGATCTGTCTGTATCTGCAGCCTATTTTCAAGCATGACCATGATCCCCCATAACTTGGTGTCATCCACAAACTTAGCCAATAAGCTCTTCATTCCCACATCCAAATCATTGATAAAAATGTTGAAAAGCACTGGACAAAGCATGAACCCCTGAGGGACACCACTGGCCACTTCACCAGGACAACACAGATCCATTCATTAGAACTCTCTGGGTCCTACCCTGCAGCCAACTTCCTACCCACCTAACCATCGAGCAGCTAAGCCCACAATCCTCCAGTTTTCCTGTAAGAACAACATGGGATACCTAGACTTCCAAAAGGCCTTTGTTCTGGTATATAATGTTGAGCTTCTCTCTTATCCAGGTAGCTAGTTAACTGGTCATAGAAGGAGATGAGATAGGTAGGTCTTGTCTTACCAGCAATGAAGCTATGCTGGCTGTCATTCAGAGCCCTACCTTCTGCAAGTATATCACATATAGATTTCATAGATTTCATAGACATCAGGGCTGGAAGGGACCTCGGGAGATCATCGAGTCCAGCCACCTGCCCAAAGGGCAGGAAGTCAGCTGGGGTCATAGGATCCCAGCAAGATAAGCATCCAATTTACTCTTGAAGATGTTCAATGTAGATGCTTGAACCACCTCCGCTGGTTGTACAGATGTACAAATAAACATGTTGAAATGCTATTGCCCTTCAGAAATCCCGCACAGAACTCAAACAAGAAATAAAATGATCCAAATGCACAAAAAGTACTAAAATTAAATCTGTAATATAAAACATTTGGTCTGTGTATTTTATTGCATGCACAAAACTATTTTAAGCATAGAATTCAAGATAGTCAAAGGCCTAATTATAAGTAACCCCTCATATAAGTCTAGTGTAATTTTTATGGTTCTTTTGGAGGAACAAAAATAGACATGGGCATATCTTTACATGTGCTTTAAGGTGCAGTAGACTATTTTACAGCTTATTAAAGCACATGTATATAAAAAATGTGACATTACGCTAATGTGCAGTAAAATAAGTGCCACTAAAAAAGTGTGCAAATGCACTACTGCACATTAGCATAACCTAATGCGCATTAATTTATGCCTCACATTGGAGATACTAAATTTAATGTGCTTTAGAAAAGGCATATTAATACACATGTTGACAAGCCCAATGAAAACAATGTAATAATCCTAAAAGCAATGTCAGCAGCCCAGATTTCCTCCTATTCTGCCAACTGCTCTAATCATTCAGGTACCAGGTCAGACTCCTAAGTGTTTACTGTCCTTCTAGCCAGAGGACTGTTGCATTTCTGGCTGGATAGTGTCCCAGCTTCTATAGGAGTGGTGGAGGGTACCCACCTGCTACACTATGTTACATAAATGATGTGTGCCCCTGGTGGCTGGGGGGGCACAGTGGCAGTGGGAGGGAGTGCAGCAGTGAGAGCACGGCAGCAGTAAGTGGGAGCTCCTGCAGATGACACCGGTGCTGTCAGTGGTGGTCGGGGTTTGGCAGTGAGTACTGATCAGGAGTCAGTGACCATGTGCAGATGCTGCCACCAGCATCAACATTGGCCAGTGGCGATCGTGGACTGCCCACAGACGTCACTGGTGGTGGTGGTGGCAAGGTGGTGAACTGCAACTGTCCACAGGTGCCACCAACAGTGTTGGCAGTGCCTTTTTGTAAGGGGTGCACTGCCATACTTAGGAGGTGCATGTGTACCCCCTACACGTCGCCCCTGAGTGAAAGGAGACATCTCATGCAGAGAAATGAGTCAAGAAGTTCCTTAGTAAAGAAGTTGCTTAGTGTTGCTTGGTATTTCCTATTTGTCACTTAGCATACAGGTTTTATGAATCACTCTTTGGAGAGACATCTTCGTCTCCTCATTGACTATATAGACAACTTAGGAAACTGAGTCTTTTTCTTGTATCACCTTGTTGTGGCATCTGGTCTCCAATTTGTATGTAGTGCAATGTCTAATTTGGAAGCACATAAGGCACCTCTCTGAATTTTCTCCTTAGTTCTGAGAAACTGTGTGTGCATGCATGCAAGCATATATGTGCATAAATGTATGCACATCTGTGTGTATGGGTAGGTGTGCATGCAGCATGCAGTCAGTTAAAATTTGGCTTAAAATATTTTAATATTTTATATATTTAGCTTTTCCTAGTGTCTCTGAAAATCATATCAAACCTATTATAATTAGACTTGGGAAATTATATAAATGCATTTATGAATTTATCCAAATTATCCATGAATATAAAGTATTAAAAATTATTTCCATACCTGAAATTGTCCATTTGTGCAGTTTAGCTTATGATTTGCTAGCCAATGTTTCTCTGTGACACTGGCTTTAAGTATCCACTATTATTGGGTTGATATTTGAACTGTTTGATTGGCTAGTTGAATCATGCCATTTTTTTTCTGTTCCCTGATTGAATTAAATTGTCCTTATATACTTATAATTCTTTCCCAAAAAAATTTAGTTTTATAGTTAAACTAATTCTGTTATGTGATTAAATGAATCTTGGCTATGGGCCTGAAATTCACTTCTTATGAACTTCTGAAAGAACAAAATGTAACTCAGATCAATTCTTATGAAAACCTTGGGCAGAGAAATGGAAACACAAGCAATGAAAAATTCTATGCAACTATTTTGAAATATTTGTAAACATTTCTCTTACTATCAAGCTCCATCATTAATCTTGATTATTCATTCTGTATGTGTGTGTGTCTGTGATATTCTTTAGTTGTATTGTTATAGCAAATGTTAGAAAATCATTTAGGTTACGTAGGCCATGGACAGACACACTGTTTTAAACGCTCCAAGTGCCTCTGAGGCATTCTGAATTGTGAAAGTGTAGATGCTCACACCCAAAGAAGCACTTCAGAAATGATCCTTGAAAAAGAGGAACATCTTTGAAGAGCTTCATTTTGAAGCACTTCCTGAAACATCTGTATCCTAGAACAAATTGTGATAAGAGTTTGCATCCCAGTGTTTCATTCTCCCCAACTCATGGGGTAAGGGGAGAGGACAAGGGCCGACAGCCAAAGCATTATCTGTGCAGTCAACTGTCCTTGGGAACCTCCAGAGACCAAAAGGTAAGAGGCACGCAGGGATTCCTGCTCTTTAGCCTCTTGTGAAGAGCACTGCCACTGTGTGCTTCTGCAGCCATTTTTAAATGTTCCTGAATGGGAGGACTACAAATCGGCACACAGCTGAAGTGCCCTGAATTTTGAGCAGGATTTGGAGCACTTCAAATGATTGTCTGTCCATAACCAATGTCAAGCCTCCCAGCTACGAAATGCTAGACTTAAGGCTACTTGTGCACCTTTCATTTGAAGATGACTTACATTTATTTACTCAAATGCATAAGGGTCTAGAGAATCAAAGAAACTACTTACAAATTTGTTGGAATAGAATGTAAAATTTCCTATTGTTTCATATAAAGGTAATAAAAAAGCTAAATTGTAAATCATGAATAATTTAGTAATAATAAACCAGCTGACTTTACAGTATTTAATATTGTTTATTGTCCTCTTCAAAATGTATTTTATATTTTAATTTTCACCTCTGACTCTGGCATTTCATTCCCCACTTTTTGGTACCACCTTTGTATAAACAGGAAATCTTTTCAACTGAAAAAAAAAATAATGAAAAAAATATGAAGATACCTTACAAACAGAAAGCTAACTATCTTAGATGTTGAAACCTTACTTCTTATTTGAATTTGTCCTGCTTCACTTTCTACATAGAAGATGTTATTATAATTTTTTCTGGTAAACTAAGGAGTTCTCTATTCTCAGAAAATCTCCTCATGTGGGTGTTTATATATAGCGATCTAGTTATCTCATCTTGGATGAACAAAATAGATCTAGTGCATTAGTCTCTCATTAAAGGCAGGCTTTCCAGACTTTGAGTCAATCTTATAGCTCTAAATTTCTTCCAGTTTTTGAAAATTATTTTAAATGTGTGGACAACAGAAATGAACAATACTAGTAATGTCCTGGGTGACAATACTAGTAATGGCCATGTGTAGTGATAACACCACTTTCCTGCTTCAATTGAGTAGTCTCCTGCTTAGTCACCCAAATATGTGATTTGCTGTCTTAGGAAGTGCATCACTTAGGGAGATCGTGCTCAGTTGATTACCCATCCTGGGCCCTATGCCCTTTCTTGATTTATGTGACAGATAAGGATTTCTTAGGATAATATCTGTTATTGGACCAACTATATAGTTGGGATGAAGTTGGACAAACTTTCAAATGCAAGAGATTCTTTATCAGGTCTCTGATGACAGGAAGCCAGGCACAGCTTTCACTTTTTTTGAGTTACTGCTTTTTTAAGTATATGTTTGTAAGGCACATAGTTAATATGCCTGTCACACATATATTGGATTTTAAAAAAAAGATGACTTGGCAAAAGGGAAAGACAACTGGCAGATTTTGTCTTCATTGTAAAGGTAAATCACACTGAAACAGATGCATGCTGCATTCTCCATAACAGCAGCACCACAGCTGCTCTCCCTAGATCCCTAAAAGGCATCACACCAACGTGAGGCAAAACACCATTTGGAATACCTAAATGCCTGTTTCAGTGGGGTGGATCTTCCCCCCATGACATGAGCTTGTATCTCTGGGACCTCATCCAGAGTCAACTGAAATCAATAGGAGATTCTCCAATGACTTATTTGGACTGTTGGCTCATGCCCGTGACTCACAAGTGCACAGTGTAAAGCGTGCATTACTTTTAAATTACTTTTCTAACATAGATGTTTATGCCACTATGTACCAACCCACAGGACAAAGACACAAGTCCTATTAAACCTTACTGTGGCTGAGTAAAAGGAGATCAGTTTCATGTTTCCTCACTGAATCCAAATTAGTCTCACAGCTGGAGAGGAATCAGTGGCTGATAATGGCCTAACAACCTCTAGCACTAACAAATATGACCTCAGGTGCAGTGATGAGAATATATAATACAATGTTCTCTCAACTTGCCTGCGTCTCAAGGAAAGTGTTGACACTATGGGAGTTCTGGGCCACCTTGAAAAATAAAATGTTTTAAAATTTAAAAAAGAATCGATATGTGCTAGGTCACACAGCAGTATTTATTGGGACTTTCTGCATAGGATATTTTGCATTAGCTCAAAAGAAAGGTTCACAAGATAGTTTTTTTCAAACTTTAATATATTATGAGTACAATTATGCATTCAGCACCTTAATGTCTACTTTTTCATTTTATTGTCCAAGCCAAATCTACTATGCATATTATTATTCATATCTAATTCCTGTAAACTACTCATTTTGGAAGAGGAGCGTAATCCTGTTCTTATTACAGTCAATGGCAAAACTCCAACTGACTTCAAAGGAAAATGTGTTAGAGCCTTGTATTTGTACATTTGACACATGCTTACAGGAATATCAAGTCGTCACCTGCCAATGAGCAATTTGGTCCTGAATTTGATATGGATATGGTTCTACAGCAGGCAGAAGAGAGAAAAACAGTGGCATTTTTTCAATTTAAAACAATAATTCTTTTAACTCTTTGGAATTTGTTATTTTTAATTAAATTCCATTGAAATACAAAATCACGTGTGACTGCTGGGGAGTACAACCACAACTGTACTGGCATAGCCTAAATACTAACTGGGAGGCTGGAGAATATCCATTACATTTAAAAGCAATTCTCACACAGGCATTATTATGGTTGGTAGAAGACACTTCTCATACTACAGAGCAACAGGGGTAGCAGCAGGTCAATCCTTCAAGTAAAATTTGATAAGAAGCACCCAGGTCACCCAGGTCAGACAATTATATCAATATTATCATCACTGTGATTAAATTCTGAAATGCTATTACATTATATTTCAGTTAAAACATTGTTTCTAATCTTAGTCCAAAAGCTAACAATAATCTCCTTTTAGTACAGAAATCCTTCAAAGGAGAGACAAACTACTACAGAAGGCTGTGAAATAGCTCTCCTGTGAGTTAAGGGACAGGGCACTGTAGAAGCCCCAGGGTGAAAATACAGTGATAGTAGGAAAAAGCTGCTTGAGTCAGGGTGTGATCATTAGACCTGTGACCACATAAGTACAGTAGCCAGAACCTGTGGCCAGAGCAGAGTCAGCACAGACGGCCTCTGCCCTGCCTATGGGCTGGAAAGATGACACACATTGGTACCTGGGCAGCCCCTATCATTGCAAGATCACAGTTACAAACAAGCACTGCTTTTGTCTGTGTGACCCTTTAGAGTGCAATTTGTCAAGCTGGTTCTTAGGCCTAGGTTGGCCAGTTTTCAGTTATAACAGTAGTTCTCAACCTTCTTAGGCTCAGAATACGCCTCAGAAAATGCCAGCTTTTGGCTTTCACTCATTTTTAACTGAACAAAAATAACGGAGCAATTTTTCTGTTACAAAGAACTCAGAAATACCTATTCTGAGTGGATTCCTATTCTAAATCTCTGGGCTTATCCTGTGAATCATGTGTCAGTGATTGTATACCTAACAAGGCCAACACTGTGCAATACACTTAAAAGGATATCACAACCCTCCAGGGTGTCACAGCATCCTGGTTGAGAATCATTAAATTATAAAAAACATGAAAGAAAGGTGTTTTCAAAGCTTTAAAATGAGCTAGGAAACTTTTTGTCCTCAAATAATTAAAAAAACACCTGCCCTTCATCTTGGCTGTACTCTCAGGATAGCCTATGTGCTAAGTCTGAAGGAAGCTGGTTGAAAAGCAAAGGCATGATAGTAAATTGTATATACTGTAAGTCACTTGTTTTATCAAGGTGCAGCTCCAAAGCCCACCTTGACTTCAATGGGCTTTGAATCATGACCCAAGTTAAGCATTCACCATGGGTCAGGTTCTCACCTCTGAGTTCATAAGCTTGAGGAAAGCCTGATTAATGAATAGAGGATCTGGATCCTTTTGCAACCATCCAGGAGGTATGTACACACCACACTAAGCAGCCTAGACCGCCACAGAGAAATTAGAGTCCTCAGGCTACTCCACCTTGTATGCTGGCAATTTAACCTTCACCTGCATTTTTAAATTGCACATCTGGGAATAAAGTTAGAGTTTACTAACTTTCCAGGAATATGGAAAGTATATCTATGTATGTCTCCATTGCAGCAGCAGCAAGCCCTGCCTGGGCTCTTCCTACATACAGCTAACACAGACATTCCTAGTCACTCTCCAAACGCCAAATATACCAGTGAAGCTGCTTAATTTCCAACACAAATGTTCAAGCACTGATGCTGAGGTCTTGACAGCAGCCACAGAAGGACAATCCAGACACTTCAGCGGCTCATTCCTAGGTCTAGACCCTGTGAGTGGAAGTAAGTGGGAGAGGTATGCTTAGGAGTATCTGGCTATGACAAACTGGGTGCATCTACATGACATGCTTTACTGCACAATAGCATAATTTACTGTGCACTAAGTATGTGTTTCTACATATGTACATGCTTACTGCACAGTAAACCTCACAAATCATGAGTAAATTTGCAGGAGAAGTTATTAGCAACATATCTGCTCCTACTTCCTGCATGTATAGATGCCTACTTGAGAGCATTTACTTGCAAGTAGTTTACTCACAAGTAAACTGATCCCAGATCAAATGCATGTGTAGATGTGCCCACTGCCTCTGCAGTATAGAAAAGCAGCATCACAGCAGCATTTCTCAAACCAGATATACAGTTGCCGAAGTAATCTTTACAAGCTTATCTTACCCAGAGCTGGATCAAGTGAGGAAGGAGTGTTCTAGTTTTATGGTACAAGTTGTATGGAAAGAATGTGGGCCCTTAGGAAGGCTTTAGTTAAGGTGGCATAGAGTCACTTACTACACAAGTCTTCTGGTGGAACATGACCAGAAGAAAGCTCTTCAGCGATATGCACAACAGTCCAAGTCAAATTGACTGAAAGGCAGTAGTTCAAGAGTTGAAATCTCTGCAGACCCATTGGAAGAAAGGTTATTTAAGCATACTTGTGCCATTGGTCTTTTTTTAATAAGAAGTCATGGATATTTAAGGGAGATTTCTATAGTTTTCTCCCTATCAAATCTAGAGAAAAGTGTTCCTTCCTTTATAGATACATTTATATGGCTTTATACCCTGGTTTTATATGACAGTGATGTGTGTTCCCTTCTGAAACACTCTTAATCCTTTTGTTAGCATGTGAGGGGATGTGTGTGTGTGCGTGTGCATGTGCGTGCACTTATGTGTGTAACTGGCAAAGATCCAGCTGGTGCACACACGCGCACGTGTGTGTGTGTGTAACTGGTCTTGGGTATAACCATAAACTGCATCTGACTGGAGGACTTGTGGCAATGTGATGGGGCTACTCATGGCAGGGTAGCTCCCATAGCATACACAACATTGCAACCTCCAAACTAAGGCATATTTAGGGCACATCAAAACCCTAGCCCCACTGCTTTGTGAGCATTCCTTAGTTAGAAAAAGGCTAAGAGATCACCCTGACAGAAATGCACTCTCACTGATGCATTTAGCAGTCAGCAACAGCTTTAATCTATTGCTCTCTGACAGAAGCTACAACTGTCAAACCACTGAACATCTGGACTTGGTCTGGACTTCAGACTCTGCCTCACTAGATTAAAAGGGTTATGGTAGGTCTAGGGCAGCCTCCACTCCTTCATACTCTTGCCTAGGAATATGCACTGAAGGCCTTGGTGTCATCTATACTAGCCAAAATTATAAAGTGACTTGCATGCGGGAATGTTTGGACTCTGACCCCTGGGTTCAATTCAGACTCAGATTTACAGAAAACAGCACTAGTAAACTATGAATTGGTTAGACCCAGAATTGACATTGCTGCATTATCAAAAACTTAGCTCTCAGATACAGGTTCAATTCAAGAGAATGATTACACCATATTCTGGCATGGGAAAACAGCAGAAGAAAGGAGAGAGCAGGGAGTTGGCTTTGCTGTTTCAAACAGCTTATTATCTTTCTGTGAAAGCCCCATTTCTGTATCTATTTGACTCATGACACTCAGAATGCATACAGAATGGCTGCATCACACTGTTTACTGTCTATGTGCCTAGCAATGAAGACAAGAATGTTTTCTACTAACAAGTTGCAGAAGATATTGAAAAAATTTACAGATATGATATTTCATAGATTTCACAGATTTCATAGACATTACGGCTGGAAGGGACCTCGGGAGATCATTGAGTCCAGCCCCCTGCCCAAAGGGCAGGAAGTCAGCTGGGGTCATAGGATCCCAGCAAGATAAGCATCCAATTTACTCTTGAAGGTGTTCAATGTAGGTGCTTGAACCACCTCCGCTGGCAGACTGTTCCAGACCTTGGGGGCTCGGACAGTAAAGAAATTCTTTCTTATGTCCAGCCCGAAACGGTCTTGCAGGAGTTTGTGACCATTCGACCTCATCATCCCTTGGGGCGCTCTGGTGAACAAGCGTTCCCCCAGATCCTGGTGGTCATCCCTGATAAACTTATACGTGGCCATCAGATCACCCCTGAGCCTACGCTTTTCCAGGTTAAAGAGTCCCATGGCTCTCAGCCTCTCATCGTAAGATCTGTTTTCCTGACCTCTGATCATGCGCGTGGCTCTCCTCTGGACTCTCTCAAGATTCTCCACATCCTTTTTGAATTGTGGAGCCCAAAACTGGACGCAGTACTCCAGCTGCAGCCTCACCAAGGCCGAGTACAAGGGGAGAATGATGTCCTGGGATTTGCTCGAGAAGCATCTGTGGATGCAAGCCAGCGTTTTGGTCGCTTTACTAGCCGCAGCATCGCATTGCAGGCTCATGTTCATTTTGTGGTCAAGATGACCCCCAAGTCTCTTTCTTCTGTAGTGCTATCCAACGTAGCACTGCCGAGCCTATAAGGAAGCTGCAGGTTTTTCCTCCCAAGGTGGAGAACCTTGCATTTTTCGGTGTTAAACACCATCAGGTTCTCTTCTGCCCATTTGCTGAGCTTGTCCAGGTCAGCCTGGATCACCCGCCTATCTTCTGGCGTGGATGCTTTGCCCCAAAGTTTGGTGTCATCGGCGAACTTGGCCAGTCCACTCCTGACTCCAATGTCCACATCATTAATGAAGATGTTGAACAGTATGGGTCCAAGGACAGAGCCTTGAGGGACCCCACTGGTCACAGGGCACCACGATGAGTGACTGCCATCAATTACAACCCTCTGGGTCCGACCACGGAGCCAGTTTCCCAGCCAGCGGATCGTGGTGGAGCCAAGGCCACATCTGGCCAGTTTTGCCAAGAGGTGATCATGGGATACCAGATCAAAAGCTTTTTTGAAGTCAAGATATATGACATCAATCTCTTCTCCCTTGTCCAGGTGATAGGTCACCTGGTCATAGAAGGAAATGAGATTGGTCAAACAAGACCTACCCGCAACAAACCCGTGCTGGCTATCCCTTAGGTTGTTAGCCTGGGCCAGTCCATCAAGGATGGCCTCCTTAATAAACTTTTCTAAGATCTTCCCCAGGATAGAAGTCAGGCTAATGGGCCTGTAGTTAGCCGGATCCACTCTCCTCCCTTTCTTGAAGATCGGCACCACATTGGCCTTCTTCCAGTCTTTGGGCACTACACCAGAGCGCCAGGAGTTTTCAAAGATCCGTACCAGGGGCTGGGCTATGACCCTCGCCAGCTCCTTGACTACCCTGGGGTGCAGATTGTCAGGGCTGGCTGACTTGAAGGTATCCAGCTTCTCAAGGTGTTCCTTCACGAGGTCAGCATTTATGGAGGGTAGGGGGTCCCCATCACCCAGATCTCCCTTTCCCATAGCAGGCATGGGCATCCTGTGTGACTGATGAAAGACTGACGCAAAGTACCTATTTAATAGGTTGGCTTTTTCCTGGGCGTCAGTTGTCAGTTGCCCCATCTGCTTTAGCAGGGGTCCAACATTGCCCTTGCTTTTCCTCCGGCTCCCCACATATCTGAAAAAGGACTTTTTGTTGTCCTTGATGCCTGAAGCTAGTTGGAGTTCAGTTGCAGCCTTGGCTTTCCTGGTTTGCTCCCTGCAGGACCGGACCAGTGCAGAATAATCCTCCTTGGAGGTGAATCCCGTCCTCCATCCTTTGTAGGCTTTCCTTTTTAGCCACAAGAGGTCTGCTAGGTCCCTGGAGAGCCAGGAGGGCTGCTGTGCCTTCTTGCTGCCTTTCCTCTGTGTTGGAATAGATTTAGCTTGTGCATTGAGGATCGCTTCCTTGAGAAGCAACCACTCTTCTTGAACTCCCATCTCCCTGGGGTCACAGTCCCTGAGGGCCTGACCGACAAGTCTCTTGAGCTTGTCAAAGTCGGCTTTTCTGAAGTCAAGGACTTCTGTGTTGCTGACTGACTTGCCAGCTTTACGGCGGATGGTGAAGGTGATCAGCTCATGGTCGCTGTCACCCAGCTTCCCATCGATCAGTAGGTCGCCGATTAGGTCATCCCCTGTAGCCAGTACCAGGTCGAGCAGCTCTTTTCCTCTTGTTGGCCCATAGACTTCTTGAGTCAGGTAGAGGTCATCCACGCACGAGAGAAAGCTTTGCGACCGCTCAGATTTTGCTGAGTGATCTTCCCACGAGATGTCCGGGTAATTGAAGTCCCCCATGACAACCAAGGTCCTGGAGCAAGCGGCCTCAGTCAGTTCCTGGGCAAACTCCTGGTCAAGCTCAGGACTTTGAGTGGGAGGTCTGTAGTAGACTCCCACCGTTGTGTCCCCTGTGCCATATTCCCCATGAATTTTTAGCCAGATGGTCTCTAGCTGTCAATGCTGGTCACCAACATCAGCTTGCAGGGACATGTAGCTTTCCTTCACATAGAGAGCTACACCCCCGCCCCTTTTGTCAACATGATCCCTCCTGTACAGGGTATAGCCCTCTATCCCCATGGTCCAGTCATGGGTGGAGTCCCACCAGGTCTCCGTTATCCCAATGACATCATAATTCTTTGCACTGAGCAGGAGGATGAGCTCGTCCTGCTTCTTACCCAGGCTCCTGACATTAGTGTACAGGCAGGCAAGTGTGCCCTTGGGGGCTCTTGCCTTGCCCACAGATTGTGCCAGGGCTGGGGCAGGGGTGGGCTCCTTTAAGTGCCTTGGTCTGCTGGCTTTGCAAGGGCCGCTCAGCGGGCCAGCTGTGGCAGTAGTCCCCCTATCCCCCCAGCGGGCTTAGTTTAAAGCCCGGTGGAGCAGGTCAGCCAGCCTGGCTGAGAAGAGCCTCCTCCCAGGGGAGAGAGGTGGAGGCCATCTCTTCCCAGCAGCTCGCTGCCTCTCTCGCCAAGGAGCGGGCTGTGGTCATGGAAGCCAAAGCCTTCCCGGTGACACCAGCTCCACAGTCTTTGGTTCACTGCGTGGATCCTCCTCTCCCTCCTCAGCCCATAGCCCGAGACTGGGAGGATCGATGAAAACACCACCTGAGCTCCCAGACCCCTAAGCCCCACTCCCAAATCCCTGTAGCGCCTCATTACCTGGCTGGGGGTGCTCCAAGCTGTGTCACTGGTGCCCACGTGAATAAGGAGCATGGGGTAGTGGTCTGTGGGCCGGAGAAGCTGTGGGATCCTCTCCGCAATGTCTCAAATGCGGGCCCCCGGGAAGCAGCAGACTTCCCAGGCTAAGGGGTCGGGGCTGCATATTGCCTCCTCAGTGCCCCGCAGGATGGAGTCTCCCACAACAAACACCTTTCGCTTTGACTTGGGGAGAGCGGGGGCAGTAGCTGCGGTAGAGCCTGGGTTGCCTGCAGGAGCTGGCAACTGAGCAGGCTCTGCTGGGCCTGCAAGAGGTGCGAACCTGTTGCTAAGCTTCAGCGAGGGAGGGGCCTTGGTGCGGCGGGCGTTCGGGCCCTTGACCACCTTGGTCCATGCCCCTGACTGGGCAGAGCGGGAGGTCCCAGAGTCCTCCTTAGTCCTGCAGGGAGACGGTGCTCTCCCCTGCAGCTCCTGGGGGAGAAGGGCCTGGCAGTAGGAGTCTATCTCCTGCTCACAGTCCCTGATGGCACGCAGTCTCTGGACTGTGGCCTGGAGCTCCTCCAGCTGGCGCGCCAGAGACCCCAGTAGGGAGCAGACCCCGCAAGGGGAGGTGGCCATGCTCCTGGGCCCCAGAGCCTGAAAAAGGGACAGGCAGCCCCCGCAGCCAAGAGCCAGGGGCTCCGTCTGCGTGGAGCCTGGAACCATGGGCTCCATCTGGGTGGCCGTCTCTGAGGTGCCCAATTGGGGGGCTGCAGAGCCCGAGGGGGCCTGAGGGGTGCGGCGCGTGCCCATCCGTGTCATGCCCATGGTAGGCTGGCTACAGCTGGGGCTGACTACTCTGGGGGGGGTCGCAGGCAGGGTCTCATGCCCTCCCACGCCCTCCTCTGCACGAACTCCGCGCTAACTCGAGTACCTGTTTACGCAGCCTGTTCACGTGGCTCTGGTCACGTGGCTCCCTGGGGGGCTGGTGAGTACCCCACTTCTTCTCTTGTCACTCCTGGGGGGCTGGGCCAAGTAGGGGCCTGGGCGGGGGCTTGACCCGGCCTGGCACCAGGCAGCGGCCTCCTCCCAGGGAGCGAGGAGTTAACCCCTTCCCACAACGAGCCCGCTTACCTCCGGCTGTGCTGGGGGTCGGCAGGGGGCTCTGCGGCTGCTGAGGGGGTGTCTGGGGGGCTTCGGGGGAGCGGGGGCGCAGCGGGCTTCACCCACGCGTCTCTCACTGCTCCGGAGCCTAACTATTAATACTTGGTGACTTCAATGGAAGAGTTGGATGTGGGTTTAAGAACTGGCCTGGTATTCTGGGCAACATGGAATTCGTAATATTAATATCCAGCAAGTTAGAACTTGTACAAGTCAGCATCTATGTGTTACCTGCTTTGCCGGGAAAATCAAAAGAAAAACATTGTGGAAACATCCGAGATCAGGGAACTGGCACCAATTAGACCTAGTACTAACCAGACATAACCACCTAAAAAGAAATCCTGCATATGAGGTCCTATCACAGTGCTGACTGTGACACCAAACATGCCTCAAAGCCAGAATCAATATAAAAAAGATCTACTGTAGCAAAACTACCAGTTGCCCTCAGGTGGACATCAGCCAAACTAAAGACATGAAAAATGCAGACTATTCCATGAAGAAGTTGTGAAAGAAAGTGTACCTAACAACTCAGCCACCAAGGCTTGCTGCTTTGTACTGCTATAACAGTGTTTGGCAAAAAATGCAAGAAAAATGCTGAATGATTTGAAGAGTGCTCTGAAACCCTTCTCCCACTTGTTGAGAACTCAGGGCATTTGTACACATACTTTTTTGTCCCACGATGCACTGGAGATCCGTTGCTTCAGAACAGACTCTATTAACTGCAATTAATTGAGTCTGCTCCGTACGCATACTGAGGTGAACTGAGCTGCACCGCGTGCAGTTGTATAAGCGGCAAAATGTGGGTCAGCCTACAGAAAATGGCAGTGGTGCACTTTTGAACTAACGCATCTCCAATGTGTTTCCATTCAAAAGCGCGCCACTGCCATTTCCTCAGCGCTCATGTGCATTTCACCACTTATACAACTGCAAGCACTGCAGCACCGGGCACTTTGAAAAGCACCTGGTGCTTCAGCACTTACATGTGTAAAAATTCCCTAAAGGGCAGTGCTAACCAGCTGTAAGAAATCTCTTAACAGCAAAACCCTAGAAAATCAGAGAAAGGATCAAAGAGAAATGCAAAAAGAGGCTAAGCAGTATGCCCAACATTTTTGGCTGAAACTCTGTGATGACATTCAGAAAGCAGCTGATGCAGGTGATAGCCACAGAATGTACAAAGCCATCAAATGAGCATTTGGTCCAGTCAAGAAGAAAACAGCTCCACTGAAAGACTTAAACAGAAAATGTCATTAGTGATAAACAAAAACGACTTGAGCACTGGATTGAACACTACAGAATTCTATACTCCAGATAGACTGAAATCAAACACAAAGAGCAAGAAGGGGTACAACCATTCAAAGTTATGATGGATTTAAACAATGATCCTACATTAGAAGATTTGCAGAAAGCCATTAAATCAATTCCTGGGAAAAAGGCATCCGGTAATGACTGTCTGCCTGCTGAAATCTACAAATGTGCCAATGACAAATTACTTTGAGAGCTTCATGAAGTTAAACTGCTCTGTTGGAAAGAAGAAGTAGTATCACAAGATTTCAAAGATGCTTGGTTTGTACAATTATACAAAAACAAAGGGGATAGAAGCAAATTTGACAACTATAGAGGTGTCTCCCTGTTGAACATAGTTGGAAAAATTGTCACTCGTATCATGCTCTCTAGGCTGTAATCTCTAAATGGAAGAATCTATCCTGAAAGTCAATGTGGTTTTCACTCAGGATGCTCTACCACTGATGTGATATGTTTGGTCAAGCAACTGCAAGAGAAGTTTAGAGGAAAAAAATGAATACCACTGTACATAGATAGACTTCATTGATCTGACAAAGGCCTTCAATACAGTCAACATACAGGGCCTTTTTACTGTTCTGAAGAAACTGGGTTTCCTCCCCAAACTGTTGAACATCATTTGCTTATTACATCAAGGTATGGAGACAACTGTAGTGTATGAAAACAATCAATCAAATGCCTTTGACATCAACAGCAAGGTAAAACAGGGGTGTGCCTTAGCCCCCATGTTTTTTAACATCTATTTTTCATTCCTGTTTCTTCATGCATTCAGGGACAGCAACGATGGCATTAATCTTCAAATGAAACTATATGGAGGCTTGGTCAACTTCTCAAGGTTTAAACAAAAAACAAGATGATAAAGCTGGTTCTGAGAGATTTCCAGTTTGCAGATGACAGCCTTGGTTGTCCACAGTGAATCTTCCCTGCAAAATGTCTTGGGCTGATTTTCTGAATCATGCAAGAGCTTCAGGGTGGCAATTATTCTCAAGAAAACTGTGATCATGTACTAAGGAGTGAAAAAACCAATACCTAACATCACTCTGAAGGATAAATCTGTTGGTTTCATTGACAGTTTTTGCTGCTTGAGTTTTACGATACCTCCTCGCTGCTGGCTTTGAAACTCAAAACATTTCAGCTAGCCTTGTTTTGTTTTTAGGCTGTTTCAAAGCTCTTCATTTCGATTCAGTTTTGCTGTTTTGAGCTCAAAATGAGTTGGAACAGTGTCAAATCAGAACAGCCGGTGAAATTTTGCATAGCCCTACTAGGCATATCAAGAGACTAAACAGCTTCCCCATGAGATATCTGCATAAAATTCTGAAAATAATTTTTATGTTTTTATGGGAAAAAATATCAAACACAGAAGTACTAGATAGGGCTGTGCAAAGCTTCAATCCCTGATTCAATTAGGTGGAGATTCAGCCCAATTCAGTGGCTGAATCTCTGAATCTGAATCGAATCAGAGGACCCTTTAGTCTCTCTGAATTGAATCAGAACTCTCTGAATCGATTTGGAGAGATTCAGAAAGATTTGGCGATTTGCACATAGACACAGATTTAAATGTTTTTCTACATACCTCTAGGCAGCAGGCAGCTCGTAAACACTGCAGTGCTGGGGCACATGGAGTGCCCCCCAGAAGTGTGGGGGGCTCCCCAGTGTGCTCAGCTGCAGACCTAGAAGTGGACCAGAAGCACTTCTGGCCCATTTCTGGGTCTGTCAGGGAGTGCACTGCCCCCCCCCCAGCTCAGCGACTGGTGCCTCCTGGGTCTGGGGGGGGGCACCCGGGGTCCCCCTGACTGATTGCTGAGCCAGGAGGGCGCAGTCCTTCACTGCCAGGCACATGGAGGACTCCCCCTCCCCGCCCACGCTCCTGTGGGACACTCCATGTGCCCCAGCATTGCAGTTTTCAAAACTCACGCTGGCAGCTTCAGGTATGTAGAAAAAAACATTTAAAGCTGCGGCTATGTCCAAATTGCTGATTCTCCAAATCAGCATTAAATCTTCAGATCTGGATTCAGCTGAATTGAATCAGGGATAGTGATCTGAATCAACAAATTGAATCACCGTCCCTGGTTCAGCCCAAATCTGAATACGAAACAAATAGAGCCTGCTTCACACACCCCTAGTACTGGAGCAGGACTGACACACTTAGAAATCACTATGAAGAAGAAGAGGTTGCAATGGTTTGGCCATGTCAAGAGAATGGGAAAAGACCATATCCCCAAAAATATTTTGTATAGTTAATTTGATATGACCCTTGAGAGTGGGGGGGGGGAGGGTTCCCTGTAGGGCGGTATTTCAATGCGTGCAAAAATTATATGAAGTCATTCAACATCAAAATAGAAAGTTGGGAGGAGCATGCAGAATCCCATCCAATCTGGAGGAAACATCTGGCAGTAGGTGCAGCTCAACATGAAACAGCTTTGATCCAGAGGATGGAAGCAAAGCAAGAAAGAAGAAAGCAGCATGCTGTAAATTTGGACTTCAGCTTAGACAACATATGGACATGTGAAACTTGTAACAAGCTGTCTCATTCAAATTGGGCTTGTCAGCCACAAACAAATTCATCAGGCATATGACACGACCTCTTACATTCACATCATGATCCAGAGGGTCCATGGTTGCCTACTGATTTGTGTTCCCTTCTGAAGCACTCTTAGGTCTTTTGTTTTATACTGCTTTAACGCAGTAGATGATTATACGTAGTTGAAGGTTTACAACTAGGAGGATTTAACCTAATAATGTCCCATCTTTGATAACACACTGCTCTGTTACAGCTAATTAAGGGATCAACGAGACAACACTTTGCTGGTGTAATTATACCAGTTAGGTGTCTGCTGGCAGTGTAAATACATTTAAATTGCTGTCTTTGGTAAACCTCAGTCACTTGTTTTACAGGCTGTTCTGAAAAGAAAGATCCAGCCAACAATCCATTCAATGCAAATTGTGTGTATGTGGGAGCCCCACAGGGTGTAAGGTATTCTCTAGATTACACAGCGTTACAACAGAAAGCCCAAGGGCTGTAGGACAGCAACACAAAGATTTCCAGACCCAGACCCACCTCTCTTTGGTGAAGGAAAAAAGTTGTAAGACTCATATGGTAAAATGGCCTAACCAAACTGAACAGATTACTGCCCCTGGAAAGAGAATGGAGTGAGAACAGTCTTGATGATTTACATGCCTTGTGGAATTGGCAGGAGCACTTACTATAAGAGTCCCTCCTGTGGCTTTCTCCATAGAAGCAAGACAGGCAGCCTAATTACCATTATCAATAAGCATTAATGATAAGTAATATCTTCTTTCCACCCAGGATAAATGATGATAAGAGATGCTCATTTACACTTGTGGTCTGGCTGGATATTTTAGGGCAGCTGGCAAGTAAATGATTATAAATTTTGAAATGGAATTAGGAAACCCTGCCTTCTGATTAGTCTGTAAGCAGTGTAATTAGGGTTATTAGTACTACTTGCTTTGTGACTCTCTTGACCATCCTATCATGAGAGGATAAGGCCATGCCAAGGGTATTAGCCAATCAGAATTCAGAAGTATTAAGGAGCCAGAAAGCAAAGCAGAATGCAACAATTCCTCCTACCATATGCTTTCTGTGATGCGGCCAGACCTACTAAGGGAAGCAGATAGGAGCCTCCAAAAGGCAAAGTTATTGTTTCTTTGTAGGTATTCAGTATGTCTAAAACTCAGGCCTTTTATTTAAGTACCTGTATAACGAATCAGGTATCCAACTTGGGACACCTGATTTTTCAAACTGTTTCCACTTTCAAACTGTAATTGCAGCAAGAGCATACTGCTGGGTCACATTCAGCTTACAGTCCACTGTAACCCCTAGGTCCTTCCCTGCAGTGCTACAGCCTAGCCAGTTATTCCCCAGTCTATATTGTGCATGTGATTGTCCTTGTTGAATGTTATTTGATTGGTTGCAGACCATTTCTCAAGTCTATCCAGGTCATTATGGATCCTAGGCAAGCCTTACATAGTATCCAGAATTCCACCCAACTTAGCATCATCCACAAATTTGCTAGGCGCACACTCAATCCCATCATCCTAATCATTAATGAAGATGTTAAACAATACCCGACCCAGAATAGACCCCTGGAGAACCCCACTTGATACCTCCTCCCCATTAGACATTTAAGCACTGGGCACATGTACACGAGAAACTACTGCTCAGTGGCCATTGCCCATTTATTTAGTACTTGTATAATCAAATACTAAACAAATGCTCAGTAGGCAGAGTGCCGTAGCACCAGAGAATGGTGTTTAAGTGATGCTACTGCACAGTAGCCCAATAATACTATGCAGTGGTTTATTAGCACTGTCAGTGCTATGATACACTACTGCCAATTTAAGGGGTGAATCAGGCAGCCAGCAGGTGCTTGATTGTGGCAGTCATTTTAAAACACTGGCTGCCTACACAAACATCACCTGGCTAAAATGCTGTATGATATATCTTGGAGGTAAGGGTAGGAGCTTATGGGGATGATTTGGAGGCTCCTGGTTCTGGGCATGACCTAACACTGCACCTTGCTGGGAGTGGGTGGCCAGGTGGGGCTCCCAGTGGCATGGGACCCCCCAGGAAATGTCAGGCCAGTTACCACCCTGGTGAAAGGCGGGTCGGGACACCTTAACCCCTACCCTCCACAACAGGGTTGAGTAGGGCTGAGGGTCAGCCTGAAGGGCAGCCCAGAGGGGGTGTGCTGAGTAGGCCGGGAGCATAATGACACCATGGATGCCATCTACGAGGTATGGGCTGTGGTGTAGGAGAGGTTCAGAGATGTAGATAGTGCCCCCTGCCATTGGGGCATGTAATGGGCAGTCTCCCACATTTATCATCTGTTTTTAGGAACAGCACAGTTATGGCAGGTGAAACTAGGCAGGTTGCCCCATAGCAACAGGTAGGCAGGCCAACACGAGACCCAGCCTCAAGAGTTGCCCCGTCACACATTACTTTCATTTAGTTTGTATTTCCTTACCCTGCTAATGAGAATGTCGTGGAAGACAGTATAAAAGCCTTGACAAACTGAAGGTATATTGTATCCACTGCTCTCCTCTCCTTCACAGAGCCTCTCACTTTATCATAGAAGGACATCAGATTGGTTAAGCATGCCTTGTTCTCGGTTAATCCATGCTGACTGTTCCTGATCATTTTATTCTCATCTAGGTGCTTTACAATAGATTCCTTGAATACCTGATCCATGATCTTTCCAGATATTAAGATCAAGCTGACTGATCTGTAGTTCCCTGGATCCTCCTTCTTCCCCTTCTTAGAGACAGGCAGTACATTTACTCTTTTCCAGGCATCTAGGACCTCACCTGACCTCTAAGACTTCTCAAAAAAGATAGCCAATGGCTCCAAAACTATCCCAGGCAAATCTTTCAGTATCCTAGGGTGCATCTCATCTGACCCTGCTAACTTGAAAGCATCTAGATCAGTAGGTCCCAAACTGTGGGTCATGCAACATCAGCAGATGGGGTTGCAGGGGTGAAGGGTCATGCTGAGGAAGTGGGGCCATACATGGGATCACGCTGAGGAAAAGTTTGGATAGCACTGATCTAACTTAATTTAGAAATCCCTAGCTTGTTTTACCGTTACTCTAAGCTGTTTGTCTCCTTCCCTATTTCTACTGCCAACTGCACTCATCAGCTAGTAACTACTCCTATTTGTGAAAACAGAGGCAAAAAAAACATTAAACACTTCAGCCTTCACTGCATCATCTGTGACTCGATTAACTTCTGCATTCCATGAGGGATCTATGATTTATTTGGTCTTCCTTTTACTTTTGACATAGCTATAGAATCCCTTTATATTACCTTTATGTCCCTCATCAGCTTCATGTCAAATTTTCTTCCCGCATGCCTGTGTGATACTCTCATACTCTTCCCTAGTACTATGACCAAGTTTCCACTCTTTGTAGGATTCCTTTTTGAGTTTCAGTTCATTGATGAGATCACCATCTACTCTAGTTAATGTTAAACTTCCTATTCTCCCATCTCACTGGGATAGGTTGCTCCTGTGCCTTAAGAGAGCCTCCTTAACTCCTAGACTCCTTTTCCCCTCAGGCTTGCCTCCCAAGGGAAAGTTTGTTTTTCTTGAGTTCAATGTCCTTATTCATAGATTCATAGATTCTAGGGTTGGAAGGGACCTCAGTGGACCATCTAGTCTGACCCCCTGCCCCTGGAAGGCAAGAAAAGTGTCACCAAACCTTGGATCATGTGATACCAGCTGGGTGCCTGTCCAGTCTCCTCTTGAAGACCCCCAAGGATGCGGCGAACACCACCTCCCTTGGAAGCCCATTCCAGATCCTAGCAACCCTGACCATGAAGAACTTTTTTCTAATGTCCAGTCTAAATCTACTCTCCAGTAGCTTATGACCATTGTTCCCTTTGTTCCAGGGGGTACCCTGGTAAATATATCATCGCCTACTTTGTGTTGCTCTCCCCTTATGAATCTGTATGCTGCCACAAGTTCCCCTCTCAGCTTTCTCTTGGAGAGGCTGAAGAGGTTAAGGTCCTTTAAGGGCCTTCCCTGCAGGCCTCCAATAAGTTGAGTGGCTCTTCTTTAGACCATCTTCAGGTTGTCCGCATCCCGCTTGAACTGCAGCGTCCAGAACTGGACACAGTACTCCAGCTGTGGCCTGACCAGTGCCACGTAGAGAGGGAGAATCACCTCCCTGGACCTTTTTTTGAAGCACCTACACATCCACGACAAGGTGTGATTGGCTCTGATGACTACTTCATCACATAGACAACACAATGGCAGTTTTTTCTCCCTAGATGCAGCACCTTGTACTTATCCTTATTGAATTGCATTCTGTTGCTCTTTTCCCACTTCCCCAACCTGTCTAGGTCAGCCTGGATCTGGTTCCTCCTCTCCAGGGTGTTAGCTTCACCCCATATCTTTGTGTCATCCATGAATTTGGACAGGGTACTTCCCACCCCCTCATCCAGATCACTGATAAAGATGTTGAACAGTACCAGCCCCAGAACTGAGCCCTGAGGGACTCCACTGCACATATCTTTGCAGGATGACACTAACCCATCCACCAACACCCTCTGAATGTGACCTCTGACCCAGTTTTCTACCCAGTCTACCATATAATCGTCCAAGGAAAATCTCCTCAGTTTATTAATAAGGATGGTATGGGATACTGTGTCAAAGGCCTTCTTGAAGTCCAGATTGATAACATCCATCTTGACTCCTACATCTAAACATATTCTGGTGTTCTCCTTCTTTCCTATCCTTAGGATCTTGAATTCTATCATTTGACAGTCACTGGGCACATCTACACGAGCCATTAACTGTGCAATAACCTAATAATACTGTGTAGTAGTATGCCAGGCAAAAATCATGCAAATACACTACTGCACAGTAGCATTAGGCTACTGCACAGTAAGAATCACTTAAAACTCATGTACCAGTGCTACTGAGTAGTATTGTGAGTTGCTGCACATTGACTTAGTACTTGGTTAACCAAGTACTAAACTTAATGAGCAGTAACTATGGCGCAGTAATGATCATGTAGACATGCCCATTGTCTCACAAGTTACCTTCCACCTTCACATGTGAGAAATAATTTCAAAATTGCTTCCCCCTCATTGGCCTCTCTACCATCTGAATCAAAAAGTTATCCCTAACACAGTCCAGGAATTTGCTGTACTGCTTGTGCCCTGCTGTATTTCCGTCCCAGCAGATGTCCTGATAATTCAAGTCCCCCACAGAAGTAAGTCCTGCAATTTGGAAGCTTTCACCAGTTTTTTAAAGAAGGCCTCATCCACCCCCTCATCTTGCTTTGGAGGCCTGCAGCAGGTACCCACCATGACATCTCCCTGCTGCTTTCTTCTCTGACCTTGCCCCAGAGGCTTTCAACAGGCCTACCTTCCAGTTTGTACTGTACCTCCAAACCTTTATAGATAAAGGCAACACCTCCTCTTTTTTCCCTTACCTGTCTTTCCTGAACGTGCTATACCCATCCATGACTGTACTCCAGTCACATGAATTATTCTACCGTATCTCCGTAATCCTAACTGCATCATTTAGGTCCAGGGAAAAGGTCCTGGTCAGGTAGGCACCTCCTCTGAGTGCTATGGATCTCAAGATGATGGATGTTCCTCCCTTGTAGCCCAGAATGAAGTATGTAAGGTCTGAAGAGAAGCAGTTCAGACTTGTATGCCTAGCTTTTCCCATTGCCTAGCTCAGAACCTGTGTGTTTTAGATTATCCCTTGGAAGTGAATCTCTCTAAGCAGACTGTAAAAGGAAACAACCATCTGACTGTCAATCTAGGTGGCCCTCCTGGAGTAAGACACCTTCTTCTTAGATGAAGGCATCTATGAGAATAATTTAGCCCTTGGACGATGGAATAGACTGATTTCCTCAACTGTGTACTTTGAAGGGGAAGAGACAGTTAAGTGTGCTTCAGAAAAAAATACTCTCACTTGTCTCCCTCTCCTTCTCCCTTTCTACCATCACCTTTCCTCTCTGTGAGACCTCCCTTTCCCCAATCCAAGCCTACCATTTTTGGAAAAACCTTTCAGAGACCCCTCACCATCCAAAAAAGTCCATATTTGTAAAAATAACCCTACTTAAATAATAATTGGCTTGGGTGACAGCATGGGGATCACTGTTCCTCCTATTACAGGATTTCACTTTTTTTTTTAATGTGAATAAAATGACAACATCAGTAAGGGGAATTCATAAAGAATTAGTAAGATTAAAAAAAGAAAAACCCTAAATTTCTCCACATCTAATCTCTTACAAAGTAGGCGCATCTACACAAGATGCTAACAGTGCAGCAGCCTAATAATACTGTGTGGTAGCACATCACAGCACAAACAGTGCTAATGTACTAATTCTCAGTATTATTAAGCTGCTGCACAGAAGTGTCACTGAACAGACATTCACCAGTGCTACTGTGCAGTAACTCTGGTTACTGTGTATTTATTTAGTACTTGATTATACAAGTACTTAATTAAATGTGCAGTAACCATTGTTCATTAATGAACATGTAGATACGCCTAGTAAAAACTTAAATTACTCCCTATTTTTTAAGTAGAGAGTATTGGGCACAAAATATTTTCAGACCATAATACATGCATTAGTAATATTCCTAAAAGTATGTCATAAATATGCAAGTCAATGGTCAAATTCTTCTGTTAGATAAAAATGTGCAATTCCCACTCATACACATGCAAGTTATCCATCCATATGCATCTGAGAGTAGAATTTAAAGAATTTCCAGAAAAGAACAAATTATTAGACTAAGCACAGAAAATCAATTCTTTAAGCAGAGAAATTCTTTTTTTTTTTCAGAGCACATCATACCAACATTTCTTTCCTTTGAAATAAAAATCAGATATATTAAAGAAATAGAACAAACTGAAAAAGGGAGATACTATATGCTCCAATACTTGTTCGGATAGCAATACAAAAGAAGAGGAAGAAGGAAAAGGGGATGGGTATATTTTGCATTATATTAATGGTATAAAAGACATAAAGTAGCCTGACACCTTTTTTAACTGGAAGGTCCAGGCCTGTGTTCTGACTTTCTGCTCTCCATTGCTGCTGAGTAAAAGCACTTGATAAAATGCCCTAGAGAAGCTTTACAACTCAACTGGCACTTACACAGCAGATAAGTCTTACTGATATTAGAGTAATCTTTCCACAAGGATGAACAGTTCTTGAACAATTTCTCCGAGGAACAGTATTAGTCACAAACATGCTTTCTTTGTCATCAGACATGATACTCAGTATATAGACAAAATGCAGTATGTGGCTTAACACACAATAGCTAATACATTTTTGTACTATTTAGGACCAGAAAATGGTATAAACTGATAATTTTTCATGATCTAAAAATGTACAAGACAACTTACACATAAATGTATATGTAGATGTACAGTGGATCATAATTATAGGCCCACATTAAAGCTGAAAAGAGTGTAAGAATAAGACCCATTTTTTATCTTACCTTGCAGATTTACACCAGTATAACTCTTCTGATTGCAATGGTGTTATGCCTGACTAACAGTAGCATAAGCCGAATAATGAATCTTTAAGATCACCATAAGTATTCCTTGAGCCCCCTTCTACTCTTAAGTTATACCTGTTGCAGATAGGAATCCCCATTAAGGTTACCCAATTCATTACAAGACCTTCTTTCCCCCCAGTTATTTAAAACTGCCAAAATCTAAGCATTTGGGCTGAAATTCTTTAAGCTAACTGTGCGCCTGAGGCTGAATTTTCTGGAAAAGGTTCAGCAAAAAACAGTTCAGCTGTTCCTCAGTAAATGGTTAGTTATTCAATATTTACTTTAATCCTCCTCATTCAGTGTTTGGCCCTATGCATCATTTGCTGCACATGATTCAAATTCAGTCACAAATACAAAATTATTCATTTCTTTATGGGCATTTGTCTGGTGTTCTTACCCTAAGATCTGAGTACTTCCAAATACTAACAAATTTATCTTCATAATCTATACATGAGGACCTAAGGCATGGAGAGATTAAGTCCAAAACAGTCAATAGGGGCCACTGGTTGCATGTGCCCAACCTGAAATAGCCAAACCTTGATTTTGTTCATAGGATGTAGAATTTTGCTAGCACATTTTCTGTATTGCATATAGTGTAATCCAAGCATTACATTATAGTCTAGCACAGCTTTGATCTGTTTCAGTTGCAGCTGTGAATGTTCAGCACCTCTGCAAATCTTGCCCTAGTGTCTGATGTTAAGTACCCAGAAAATGAGGAACACACATGATTAGTGCTCAGCTGCAAGGATTTTGGCTTTAATGACCTTCCCAGCATCACAAAGGCAATCTGTGGCAGAGGAAGGAATAGGATTCAGTTCTCCAGAGGATATTCAACCTCCTTAACTAAGAGACCATGCTTTCTCTGCCTGTATTCTCCTGCCTAATTCACTATACACCTTCCACAAGAAGGGAAGCAAAAGCACTAGACTGCAATCTCCTTTCCAGCACAACTTTGATTCACTTCCACAACACCAGTAGGGATGCTGTGGAAATGGTCTTCAAATTTAAATGTTAATCTTTCAGTTGTTTCAGTGGGTGCCTGAACTTAGCAATTCTCTCACTGGTCTTTTGGTCTGCTCCAGGAAGCCAATTCAAAGTGAACCACATAGGGTAAATACATAGAGTTCCCAAAGAGAGACTCTAGAAACTGGTAACCATGGTTCATGTTTAGGCATCTAGACACTCTATAGGGAATGGGGAGTACTAAGCACCTCCAAGGAGCTATTCAGAAAGCCTAGAGAGGTTTTGAGGCAGGCAATGTGAGTTCGAATTCTTACTCTTCTCAGGAGTGTGGGCCATGGAAAATATTAAGCTCTTTAGTTAACTCTGCTTGGAAAACGCTGATTAAATTGTGAATCCACACTCTGTTTAATGGCCAAAATCTTGTCTGGAAACTGTAAAAATGGCATATGGAGTACAGAAGTTGTGTGTTCTGGTCTCTGCTCCCAACATTATCTATGCAGCTCTCTCATTTTAATTTTCTAGTTGAAAAACCGAAATAACCCTGGCAGCAGAGATTTAAACCCAAGACTCAATTCCCCCCAGGAAGTGTTGTAACCATAAAGCCAAAGGGCACTTACACACATGCAGGGAAGCTGCTCCGATGCATTGTAAATCCAGTGTGTTGGAGCAGGCACGATTAATCAAGTCTGTTGGAGCGCAGAAATTAATGTGCTCCAGCATCCTTTAGTGTCATGTGTATCAGTATCTCAGTGCTGAAAAATGGTGATGGAACACTTTGAAAAAAAATTCATTGAATGAGATTCAGTTCAAAGCACCCTGCCACCACTTTTTCAGTTTGGGGACTAATACAGATGACACTCAGGCACTTTTTATTAGCATAGCTTGCTAATTAAAGTGCTCCCCTATTAGAGGGCACACAGCACACAGTTTGCCAGTGTGTTGCACAATTCTCTACTGACAGCAAAGGAGTGTACTCTTGGGTTCAATTTGAGGAGGTGCAGTGTTTGAACAGTTATAGACCCTGCTTCCCTTTTTCTTTCCATATGCTTTTGTCTGTTTCTCTACCTTCCCCAACTGCCCGCCCCAGCTACTGCATCCTGTCCTCTGCTTCTGTTCCAACTGCATACTGTACAACTGTATAAGGTGATAGTATGTCCCAGATTGGCCAGCACACTCCCAGATTTTGGAATCTAGTCCTGGCCTGCAGGTGAAAATTAAAAGGAGTGTCCCAGGCACAGGATGCAGGGCATGGAGAAGCTGTGAAATAGGCAGCCTGAGCAAAAAAGCAAAACTGCCCATTAACAATAATTGTTGCTTCATGGTGCTTGTGAACACCTGTGAAATAAAGAACACTGGGTCATTAATGGGGGGCAGCAGGGCAGTGTTCTGGATTCCACATTGTCCCATATGGTCACCCTATCTTTGGACACCTTCACTTTCCCTCCTCAGATCCTGAACAGCTCCTGCCCCTGTGATGGCTTCCTACTCCCAATCTATTTCTATCCATATTTCTCCCACACAGATTCCTTATCTCTTAGATTCCAAGTCAGGCTGTTACTTCCTTCTCCTCCATAATGCTTTCTGAGTACCAGTAAGGCTAACTAGGAGAGCAAAGGCTGACATGTTCTCCCTCTGCCTGATGCCACAGTAGCCTGAAATGGGAGAGGTGTAGAGGAAGTTATTTGCAGTCTCTTCAGCCCAAGGATAAAGAATACTCAGTTGCTGTTTGTGTGGATGGTCCATCTAGAGTCAAGTTGGAGACAAGGGACTGGAGTATGCTGCATGCAGATTAAATCACCTAAGAATTGAGCTGCCAAACTCTAACAAGTTTCTTCCAGGCACATTTTTCAGATTCATAAATTGGCCAGATTTGGAGGGTTATTTATGTGGATGGCTACAGGCACATCTATGACATTCAGGTAACCCACTGTCAGAGGGTAACTCCCAACACCAAAATACAGAGGCAACAGAGCTGCTAAAAACATTCATACAACTGATGCATTAAACACATGTAAAACAAAGTATTTTCCCCTGATTTTGTTCACCAACATGGTTGGAACTTAAAACTAACTAGCTTCATCTGGTGGTAGAAAACCGGCATAAAAATTATTCAGCCCAAACAATAAAGTTTGCCAAAATTTTAAGCAATTGTATAACAGGATCTCATTACTGTAAAACACTAAGCAACTTTAACAATCTCTGCCACTGCCTCCACCAGCCATATTTCTATTGGGTTGGAATATTATAATACCAAAACGTTCTCTTTCCCAAAACGTTTTTGTGGGAAAGCCTGAAAGGTATCAGAGAAAGCATTTATGTCCTAGAGAACATTCAAAATTGAATTTATTCTTGCTTGTTTAAAAAAAGCAAGAGCTCTAAAATTGGGTAAGACTTGTTGTTTGTTAAACTTTTGGGTCTTCTTAAGACTCCATGAGAAATAAATGAATACGAAAATTGAAAAAAATCCATAATTTTTTGTAAATATTCCATTTTTTCTTGTGAGCTGGTTGCCAGTGAATCTAGCAATTAAATGGTTAACCGCCAGTCCATAAATAAATACTATCAGCTAGTCTGCAATGGATGTTTATGTACCAGGAAGTCTGAGGTGAACTGATTTGCAGTTAACTATTTAACTCCCTTGAAGCCAGATAGCAGCCACATAAGTCACAGTGAGTCAGATCAGCAGATCAGTGATCTGCCTATGCATGGAAGTACAAGAGATGGATCTTTCAATGTGGGCTAAGGTTTCAGCTTGCTCACAGAAGGTAAAAGAGGAATCCAATGGACTTCCACTGGTGGAACTGTCAAAGAAAGGAGAATTAAGCATCAGCCAGAAGATCAGACACTTCACTCAGGCAGTTATCATTGTCCCAAATGATAATGCATGGCTGAATCCAACACCCAACTTGCCCATGGGATGGTCCCCCACCACACCTATTATAGAAACCTTCTCAAAGCATATGGACTAACCCTACCCCCTCACCACCCTCCACTGAAGCCCTGGCTGATTTAACACTTTCAGTGATAGACTGTGGATCCTGTTTTCTCTCTACTCATTCCTCCAACAAGGGTAAACCTCTCAGTGCCAAAGCATATGCAACCACTGCCATCTATTTATTCTCCTCCAAGTATAAACCTTTTAACAGCTGTGTATAAATATCACGTCTTCCCCCTATTCAGACCTGTTCAAGTGTAACACTTCAGTGTTGCAGCCATACCATGTCTCCAACTCTTATGTATTTCAGCAAGTACAAATTTTGGTTCTTGTCCACTTTTGAAACTTTTTCTTTGCCTGTGGAATTGGCTCTATAACCACAAACCAAATTTCTCCCATCAATGAATATTATCCTCATTCCTATCTGAATTATATCTATACTGATAAATGTCATATAATGCCAACATAGGTGGACCTAGGATTTTGAGAAGTGGAGGGGGTGCATGCAGATGGGGTGGTGCATCATTAAATATTAAAACACAACACACATTCATTTCCAAGCAAAAAGAAATTAGAAGCTTTACTAACAGGCTAGGGGCCTAAGGCTATATTATACAGTTTAAAATTGAAGCAAAAACAAATGTAACTATATTGGCATGTGCACTAGTTTGCTATATCATATATTATGAATTAAAAATACAACAAACTAGGCAAAAATAATAAAAATATGTTGTTTCTTTAGTCTTGCAGTCATTAGAATCTCTTACAGATTCACAAAACAAAATCAAACATTCATGAGCCTCTTGACAGTGCATCCAATGTTTCACTGAAAGTTATTTCCACACCTGTGTTAATATTCACCTGAATTAATGTTTCCACACCTGAGTTAGTGCTTTCAGCTAGAGTTAAAAAACATTCTGCAAGGCTGTGAAATGGGAGCTACATTATCAGGAGCAACTAACAGGCAGCAGAATTGCAGATGGAAGAATAGCTTGATTATGTTAAAGCCATTAAAAGAAAAAGGAGAGATGGTCATTAACACCTGTGGAATGAAGAGTATAGAAGGAGTCAGGTAGGTTGTAAGTAATGAAATCAAAGGACTCCCTCTCTTCTACCTGAATAGAAATACTGCTGCCACTGTCAGGCAGTTGATTTTAAACTTTGGGTGGATCAAAAGGGGGGAGGGGGGTCCAGCTCCACTTCTTTGTCTTCCCCACTTCGTTGCCCCAGCTGTAAGCATAAAACTCTTTCAGTGCCAAGCTACAGGCAACGTATCAACACAAACCCCAAGTTCTCACTGCTCACCATTGTCTTCCCTGAAAGAGCAATACTTTCATTATAGACATCATTCCTCCATCACCATATTGAAGGAACAAGGTTGTAGGTATAGTTGCTCCTATCTCCCACTACTTAAATCTCTGTTGATGTCATGAAAATTCAGGGCTTTATAAACAACTCTCACTGTATAAGTGTATATAGGTTGCATTGCATACGCTTTGTTAGATTTTCAAGTGTGCCATAAACTTCTAAATTGTCAGAATAGCTGATCAGTGATATCTGTACTGTGGAAATATGTCACAATGCTAAACTAAAGCACATGTTCATGTATAAGGTAATACTGTGTACTTGGATTTAATTACAGCTTGTAAAATGTTAATTATTGCTCAGACTATTCAATATCATATGAGATGACAAAGGAGCCAGCGTAAAGAGAGGAGAAGGAACACCAAGCCTACCAAGCAAGGAATAAGAATGAAGCCAAAATATCAGAAGAAATACCTAGTCAAAAGAAGAAACAGAGTCAAATAATTAGAGATAAAAAGATTAAAAGTTAGAACGGTGTTTTATTACTTTTAAGAGGAACTTTTAAAAATGTAAAAGACACTTTTAACAACATAAAGGCCGCATGTTTAAAAGTAACATTGTTTGAATTTCTGTTTTGAAAATTATTTGTTTTCTTTCCATCTCTGAAGCTCAAGAAAAGCGTGAAAGCAATTGTCTACTGTATCAAGCCTGAACGTTCCCCTTAGCCTGCTCCACAGCCCGGCCTCCTGAATTCCCCTCACCAATGTTCATACGTTGTACATTCTCTGATAGAAATATGGAGAAATTCACTTTAAATTGTGGAGGGGTTGCCTTTTTGTTTTTTTAAGAAAGTACATTATATGTAAGCTTTCATCAGTATTTCAAATAAGTGGCTAACCTCATGGTACATGCTGCAGTTTTCCTTTCCAAATTACTCAGGAATACAGACACTGTTAAAAGGTAAAGCCTGTGACATGGAGCTTGGAACCACTTGTGACTTTATGACAAAACAATTTCTCCACACACAGTTTCTAAGTGCAAAATGGAACTGACTAGATTAGAAGTCTGTGTATGTCAGAGAATATGCAGGGTGGATGAAAATGATGTCTTGAATAGGCTGGGTGAGAAGTATATTCCTTTTGATTGTTGTCTCTTGCTTTTTAATGTTCTCTGAAAACGGCTGTATCTTTCAGAGTCTCTCAAGGATTTTTAGATAAAAAGAGAGGTTTTATCTTTGCATGTCTATAAGCAGTGAAAAACTCCGGAGACTGAAACCTACAGGCAATTCAAATAAACTAAATCCGATCAAGGTAATATCAATGCCAGAATTAGAAGAAAACCCAGAGAGAATATCAATAACAACATTAAAACAGCAGGTTTCAACTGGAATCAATAGGCAGTATAAACAGAAAAAATTAAGTCACAAAGTGATAGTAGATAAAAGCTCCCCACTCATTAAAATTCTGTTTGTCTTTGTGTCTTTTTATCAATGTACCTATATATCTATGCAAGTGTATCAAAGTTTATAATGTAAAAGAATGATGAAATAATCTAATTAATTTCCGGTGTCATTTCACATATTTCTTTCAAGTTAAAACTGCAATATTAATAATGGTTTGCAGTTTAATAAAATATCTCTATGTCCTATTAACTTCTATATCTGCTTGTTATAAAGCCCCTTTTTATCAAATAGCTAAACTTCAAAAGATTTCTACTTTGATCTGAAATGAAAAAATGAGGTTCATTCCATTTGTACTGAATAACCTCACTATATTTTACAGAAAGACAGTTGTCTGTTATTGCTTTTCTGTCACAAAACACATTTTAACTTGGATAAGTAAGAGGCAACGAATATTGGAAAGAAGATCAAGCATTAGGAAGGTACTATTTATAATAAGATTGGAGCTCTGCATTAAAAGTTGTACATACTAGGGCAAATACGATCCCTCTCTACTTGGAAAAACAATAGGGGTTTCAGGAAAGAGATGGTACTTACAGATGGTTTTGATAAGCAGTGATGAGCTCTCCTGCTTTTTCTCCACTTTCACAACAAGGGAAAAGCAAGAGAAGTTTGGATTAGATATTAGGAAAAACTCTCAGGAGGAGGCTGGTAAAGCACTGAAACAGGCTATCCAAAAAGGTTGTAAAGTCTCCGTCGTTGGAGGTTTTTAACACCTGGCTAGACAAAGCCATGCATAGGATGATATAGTTGGGGACGGTCCTGCTTTGAACAGGGGGTTGGACTAGATGACTTGCTAAGGTCCCTTCCAACCCTAATTTGCTACGATGTTATGATTAGGCTGTTTATCAGCGAAGAAGTACTATCAGTATTTTAAACAGCTTTAGCAGATGCCACCTAGGGTGCCCATACATGTGTTCTGGGGTCAGAGGAGGGGGGACATTTTTATTAGAGCAGCTCTCAGGATCAGCTGTAATTAAAGCACCCTCAGCGTCTCATGTATTCAGCATTCTGCATTTCAAAATGGCAGTGGGGGCACTTTAATTAAAGCTTGTTCAATGGGTTTTTGTTAAAGTGCCCTGCCTCCATTTTGAAATGCAGGAGGCAGAATACATGAACGCTCCAGCAGATTTGGATAATCAAGTCTGCTCCAATGTGTTCTAATCAGAATGCATCAGAGCACATGTATAGGCACCTTTAGAGATTAACAGGCTAAACTAGCATTCCCTGCATACTCAAAACCCTCTGTTAAATTGTTCAAAGTTTTGGGAGTACAAAGAATTCATAACTGGCTTCCATTAATCTATATCTGAACAACAGCTACTTTCTATCCAACACAGGAAAAACAAGTCCTCCTATATTTATTCCTCAACCTAGGATGCTCTTGAAGAAGTGCAAGTGATGATCCAGAGGTCAGCACAACAAAGGCTAGAGCAGGGGTTTGCAACCTTTTTGGGTCAGTGTACCTCTGGTGGCCGGTCAAAAAGGCAGAAGTCCCTCAGTGACCAGACGAGGGTGGGGCAGGGGAAGCGGGGTCCCCCAGCATTCAGACTGAGCAAGGGGGAGGCGTCCCCTGTGGCTGATTGGGGACCAGGGGTGGGGGGTCTCCTGCAGCCAGTCAGTGAGCATGCCAGCAGGAGTACCCTCTGAGGCCATCCCAAGTACCCGCAAGGTGTACCCCTGGTTGAAAACCTCTGGGCTAGAAGTAAGGACTTTCAAAAAGCATGAGGTGGAATCAATCTAAGTTATGCAGTTTTCTGTAAGTGCCATAATTTAGATAGGTAGCCAACAGAACACACGTTTGCCTTTTGGTGCTGGGGTGGGACAAACTTAAGACCAAGTTCTGCCATTTTTAAACCAGTGTATGTGTACTGAATTTCTGTTCTGTTATGACAGGGGTGGGCAATTATTTGATGAGCTGTTGAGGGATACAAGGGTAGCCCTGCCCTTTGACAGGTGCCCCACCCCCAGGTCACCATCCTGGGACTGGAAGTCCCACCCCTAACCCTGACCTTCACCATTGGAAGTCCCTCCTCTTGCTCCCAGAAGTACTTATTTTGAGGAGGGTTGCCACCTTGGAATCAGAAAAATAAAACAAATCATATACTAAAAGTTAAACATCTACTATAATATATTTTAGTTTTATTTTGAAAAAAATAGTGTCCTGATTTATTTGTGTTTGCATAGTGTATATATAGATGACTGTATAACCGCTCAAAAATAAAGTCTTACTCTTGTATATTGTGTGGGGGGTGTTGCTGGAGGCTAGTTGCATGTGTATGGTGGGGGGGTAGGGGGCTGGGGGGGAGTGTAGGGTATGCTGCGGGCTGTGTATACATGTCTGGGGGTTGTAGGGGAAGGGTGTGAGCGTATGGAAATTTTGGGGGTCTGAGGAAGGGTGAGAGGGTGTGGGTACACTTCCCTACATACTCCCCCCCATGGTGCACACCCCCTGTTGCTGGCTGCAACAGCAGCTGGTGGTGGGCCCTCAGGGTGCCCTTGGCCTGTGCAGGTGCTACCGCCTGGCAGCACCCAGCTCCAGTCAATCGTGGCAGCTGCACATGGCGGCAAGGAGTGGAGACAGACCCAACCACCTCTATGGTGCAAGGCTCCCCGAGGATTACATGCAGCTCCCAACACCCATGTGCCACTAGGGGGAAACTCCATGTGATGGAGCCAGCTGCCTTCCCCACTCTCTGATCCCAGGTGCAGGTCCTCAAACTCCACCAGAAGTGGAGGGGAACCCTGCCCCTTGCTTCGCAGTAGAGTCCCAGCAGCTGCATGTGGTGGCAGGGAGAAGGGAAGGCAGCTGGCTCTGTCAGGCAGGGCTTCTCCCTGGTGGTGCATGAGTCCTGGGAGCTACATGTGACCTGTGGGGAGCCCCACATGATACAGGTGGGTTGACCTGGCTCCTCTCCATGCAGATGCCAGAACTGACTGAAGCCATGCAGCACCAGGTGGCAGTGCCAGTCCAGGCCATGAACAACCCAAAATCCCACTGCCACTGGATGTTGCTACAGGCAGCATGGCCTGTATGTCATGGCAGTGGCATGTGAGAGGGGTCCCCACACCCACACATCCCCCCCATCCTCCCTCATGCCCCACATACTCATACCCACACTGGGTCTACTTGAGCTCCATGCTTCCATTTCCCCCCTGGATGTGGGCCCCAGGCTCTGAGCTCTCACCAGTTCCAGGCCCATGCTCTACACTCCTCCCAGCCCACCTGCCCACCACTGCCACTTCCCTATTTTCTGCCCGGTGTGAGCTGCAACAGGGACAGGAGAAGGAGCCACTGGAGGCTGGGGAAGCCAAGCAGGTCCCCAGGTGGCTGCAGTAGTGGCAGCACAGCCCTCCTCCCCCACTGCCCCAGCCAGCCTGAAGCCCTCCCACACACAAGAGTGGGAGTGAGGTGCATGGACTGAGAAAGGTACAATTAATTGGTGGGCACCTACAGGTGAGATGGAATTGCCTGGTGGGCTGGATCAGGCCCACCAACCATATTTTGCCTGCCCCATATTATAGGTATAGATTGGTATTTAATCACCTCTACTGGTAAAGTACAGTACTGTTCTTACTGTCTGTACTTGTTCTTAATGTCAGTGTATCCTTTTATCTGTGTTTATAAGTGAATTGCAAGGCTAGTTGGTACTGATGCTGAAACTGCTGGTTAGATATTTTTCATTATGGCATACAGTTTGGAGAATGCAAATTAATAAGATTTCAATCAAGTGCACGTATGTTATCATTCCAATGTCTTATATGCCCTCTACATTGAGGCCTAAAGTATATCCTGCATTTATAAGGGGAAAGACTAGATATGGGGTGGCTGTTGAGCCACTGCATCCAGCCTGTGGGGCTCCCCATGGGTCAGACAATGTGGTACAATGGAGCAGTAGCCATTAATATGGCCACCCTTCCCCCTGGCAAATCCCCAAACCCCAAGCCCTGCATGGTGGCCTGGCCCCTTCCTCCTATGGGACAGGGCTAACCCCCTCTCTTCCAGATTAGGGCCAGTCCATGCCCCTTCCCCTCCAACCAGCTCTGTCTTATGCCAAGCCACATATCTTTTCCCCCACAGCTGCATTAGAGTTGGGCCACATCCTCTTCCCCACCATGCCTGGATCAGGCCCACACTATACCCCCTCCCCCCTGATGGGTTGGGGCCAGTTCAAGGCCCCTTCCTTCTGTGGGGCCAGGTTGGGGATGGGAAATCTCCTTCCCCACTACTTGTATCTGGGTGGGGCCTACCATACCTGTCCTGGGCTCTAATTTGTCCCACCAGCCAGATCCAGCCTGCAGACAAAGCACAGCCCATATGGACAGCTGGACAAGAAGGTTGAGCACCAATGGGCTACATTATCTAATGCTGTGTTTACTTGATTCTAAGATGAGGGTTTTTCCCCACATTTAACATAGGGGAAAGCCCTTTATCTTACAATCAAGTATGAGGGCAGTGGGAGAGGGGGGAAATGGTGGGGGGCAGGTAGCTGCTGTAGCTTGGCCTCCAGACTTTACCCAGGGTCAGGATCATAAGCATAGGTGCAGCTATGGACTATCACCCCTCTGCCCCAACCATCTCTTCAGTCTACCATCTCCCCTCTGATTAGGGCAGCCATTTTAGGGCCCAGATACACAGGCTGGGCCAGCAGTCTGCTGCTGGCAGCTAAGGATTCATAAATTCATAGAGTGTAGAGTCAAAAGGGACCACAAAGGATCATCGTGTCCGACCTCCTGCCCCTAGAAGGAAAGAGGACCATGGTCAGATGACCCCAGCCAGGTGTCTATCAAGCCTCCTCTTAAAGATAGTACCACCTCTCTTGGAAGCCCATTTCAGATTCTGGCCACCTTTACTATAAAAAATGTATTCCTAATGTCTAACCTGAATCTACTCTCCCCTAGTTTGCACCCATTATTCCTAGTTACTCCTAGGGGTGCTCTGGGAAATAGCATATCTCTAATTCCCTGTTCTACTCCCTTGATAAACTTATAGGAGGCTAGTAGGTCTCCCCTCAGACATCTCTTGTGAAGGCTGAAGAGATCCATATCCCTCAACCTCCCCTCATAGGGTCTTTAACAGAGGCCACTAATCATGCGAGTGGCCCTCCTCTGAACCCCCTCCAGATTCTCCATGTCCCTGTTGTGGTGCCTAAAACTGGACACAGTACTCCAACTGTGGCCTGACCAATGCCTCATAGAGAGAGAGCATCACCTCCCTCAATCTGTTGGTCATGCATCTGCTAATGAACAACAAGGTGCAATTGGCCTTGTTGATAGCTTCGTTACACTGCCGGCTCATGTTCATCTTGGAGTCAACTATGACTCCAAGATCCCTCTCAGCCACTGAGCTGCAGAGGAGGTCATCCCCCAACCTATAGGTGTGCTGGGGATTCCTCCTCCCTATGTGAAATACCTTGCATTTATTTTTGTTGAATTGCATCCCATTGATCCAACCTGTCCAGATCAGCCTGTATCTTCTCCCTGCCCTCTGGTGTGTTAACTTTGCCCCATAACTTGGTATTATCTGTGAACTTGGAGAGGGTGCTCTCTGCACCCTCATCCAAGTCACTGATGAAGATATTAAATAACCCAGTCCAAGGACCAAACCCTGTAGGACCCCACTGCCAACCTCCTTCCAGGTTGAGAATGACCTGTCCACCACCACCCTCTGGGTGCAGTCCCTAAGCCAGTTGGCCACCCACCTGACTGTGTAAGCATCCACTCCACAGCCTGCTAGCTTCCCTATGAGAATAGGATGCAAAACTGTGTTGAAGGCCTTCTTAAAGTCCAGATAGATGACATCAGCTTCAGCTCCTGTGTCAAGGCAGTGCATGACCTGGTCATAAAAGGCTATAAGTTTTCTCAGGTAGGAGCTACCTGTTATGAACCTGTGCTGATTTCCTTTCAGCATCATTTCCCCTTCTGAGCCTTCACAAATGCACTCTTTAATGATTTTTTTCCAGTATTTTCCCAAAAATAGCAGTAAGGAGGTAACAATGGGCTGAGCTGCTGCGCCTAGAACATCCTGGAGGTAAAGGCAGGAGCTATGGGGCTGGTATGGAGGCTCCTGGCCCTGGGCATGACCTAAAACTGCACCCTGCCAGGTAAGGGGGAGCTGGTGGAGCAATCTGTGGTGGGACATCCCTCAAGAAATACCAGACCAGGCACCCCTCCTGATGAAAGGTGGATGAAAGGCCTTAAATCCCCCACCACCTGGTGGGTAATTGGTGAGAGCTGTGGGACCAGTGCCCATTAGTAGGCACCTCAGCCCAGCAGGAACAAAGGGTCCTAGAGCCCCCAGAGGGGGCAGTGTTGTGGTGTAAGGTTATTGTGAGGGCCCACACAGAGTAAGGTGCAAAAGGGGCACTTGAAGGACTGTGTGTGGGAGGTGCACAGTAGGGCCACCGAGAGAGGCTTGAAGGGCAGCACCAAAGGAGTACTGAGTAGGACAGTGAGGGCAACTAGAAGGACAGTACATGGGCTGACCCCCATGGGTGACGGTAGAGTCAAGGCACCCAGTGAGGGGCTCGGGGCAGTGTCAGCCCAGTATTTGGCATAAGGTCAGGCCACAAAGAGTAGAGGATCTTGAGGGAACCGAAGGGCTGCATGTAAGTGCAAGTACCAGAGTGCCTGCCAGTATGAAGCAAGGGCAAAGGGGTGAGGGTAATAAGGAGCACAGGCTGGGGGAGGAGGGGAAAGAAGGGGAGCAGAGGCAGACAGGTAAGGGGGGGCCGAAGACTGCAGGGGGACAGGCAGGGGGCAGAGGTAGCAGAGGGCTGGCGCAAGCAGTGCCAATAATTAGCTTGTATACGTGAAAAAATCTAACACATGTATAATTTATTGTAGCAGATTGCAGCTTCAGGGCCTTTCAAACAGGCTTTGTCCCTTCCATGAGCATCTCTCAGCAGCTTTAGCACTACATAGTCTCCCACCCTGCTGGCTTTTGCTGCCGGGAGCACCTCTCAACCTGCCCCAGTTATAGTCCCTCAACAAACAAATTAAGCAAACAAAAAGGAACCTTATTGTCCCTGACATGAGTCCACTGTGGCTTTAGTCTTCTTTCCCAGGCTTGCTCTCCTTCTAGCACAAAGGTTTCCTGCCTCTGGTACTTATCCTATAGTCCTCCTACTCGTTCTGCCTGCTAGGGTTTTTCATTCCCAGCAAGCCACATCTTCATTAGCCTTCCTCCAGAGGCAATCCTTCAGTCTAACTAGCTGCCTTCTCTTAAGGGGACAGGCCACCCTGTTACTATTTTCCATATATAGAAACTAATTTTATTGGGGGGTCATCTTAAACTCAAAGTCATCTTAGATTTGAGTAAACATGGCAGCTATTTTTTATCTTTAACTTCTGTCATTACAAAAATTGTCAAAAACTTGTGCATTAAAGTTGCACTTTAATTACTCATTAGACAAAGGATTTGGGAGTGATAGACTATAAAAATGTTCAGGCCTCAGCTCCATAGCTGCAGTTAGTGTTGTAAATGCAAAACTAAGCTACGTCAGTAGAACAACAGAAGATGTTAGAAAATAGCATAATGACAATTTACTGTATACAGATGGTGCATATGTCCGTATTTGATGCACAGGACAAAATGCAACATTACTGGACAGAAACTTAAGAGCCAAAGCATAGATAATGATGACTGCATCAAGAATAAAAAGAGTTTGTGAAAATGGCATTTGCATTCATCACTACAGATAACAGGAACAGTTTTGTACATGTGAAACGGCAAAAATCCCTACTGAAGTTTTGTAGATGATGAAAGTGTTTTTGATTTTAAGACAGAGATGGGCAAAATGCAGCCCATGGGCCAGATGAAGCCCTCCAAGCCATTCTATGTGGCCCTTGGGGCCCCTAAAAAATTTAGAAAATGCATATTTATCTGTCCCTGGCTACCTGTCATGCAGCCCTCGATGGCTTGCCAAAACTCAGTAAGTGGCCCTCCCCCCAAAATAATTGCCCGCCCCTGCTTTAAGAGTTGGTTTAGTGGGAGTCAAAGGGACAACTACACTTCATAATCTTTCCAGTTCCATACAATACCCTTGCAAACTTTTAGGGACAGATCTCATGTAGATGTACCTAGGGGTTACTAAACAGATGTTCCCAAGTACCCTGGTCCTAAGCAGGGAGGTGCCTCCAGCAAGCCCACTGGAAATTGAAAGTACAGAGCTGTATCTGAACTTCCTTTCCTCCGTCTCATAACTTAAGTACAGGCAGTCCTCGACTTACGATGTTTCAAGTTATGTTTTGCACTTACAATGTTTATAAATTGACACCCTATTTCAACTTTATCACATCAGTTTCAACTTTACAACATTTGATCCAATGCGATTACACACCAGTGAACAAGTTCGCTGCGTCACTCATCTCCCTGGAGAACATCTGTCCAAACTTCCTTGGACACTTTCTTTAAGAAAGCAGATGAGTCTCCAGAAAAACCTGCAGCCAAGACTCATATGAAGACTCCAGCCAAGAGCCCTTCAAAAAGTCCAGCAAAGTCGCCTCAAAGAAGTCCTTCCAAATCAATATGATTACTATTTACAATATAAATACATTAATGTAGCTATATTACTCATTTATAATTGATCAAGTACAAATTTCTGGGGTATTTTTAGTGAAAATAGGGTATCAGGCCTTTGTTCAGGAACCAATCCCCCATTTGTAACATTGTTTCTATGAGAAAATTGGTTCTGAGTTGCAACATTTCAACTTAAGACGCAGTTTTCAGGAACCAATTGTGTTGTAAGTCTGAGGACTGTCTGTATATAACTTAGGGCTGCATATTAGGCACCTCTTATCTCAGGATACAGAATGCTCAGCGGGGAGGCACCTCCCTGTATGGTCATGTGAGCAGCAGCAGTGACTTCAGTCACTTTCAAAGATGTTTTTGGGGAGAATGTTATTTTTGCACAAGGGCCTAGAGGTTAGAACCTCACCCAAGAAATGTGGGGCTGGATTCCAATCCTTGCTGCTAGGTTCAGTTCTGGTTATTGAAATGATGAATAATGTAAAATGCAGCCTGGGAGCTGGTACCAGAACCAGAAAAAACCCTGTTTGCCACCCACAGTGGTCCTTCAAAAATGAGTTACAAAGTTAGGCTCCCTTTTCCTGGCCCCATAGACCATATTCTCTAGGATGCCCAGTTACTGAGTTTCACAGAAAAGGTGGAGGGTTTATACCAGCCTGCCCTCTTTATCACCTTTTGGTGATATTGCTGTTCTGCACAGTTTAAATCCCTCAAGACAAAAATGGCCAACAACCCAGGTCTCCCCTGATAACAATTAGGGTGCTATGGAAGAAGTGGGCACCACCACAAGCTGTGTTCAAGAGTGACTATGAGGTGCTGCATTTTATGTGGAACTCAGTATTGTTGGTCAGATGTTAGGTGTGCTCTGCAAACATCTAAGATGTGAAGAAGTAAAATGGGGTGTAGAAGCCTCCTAAAACATGTGAAGTAGGTATTTTTGATATTTGACCATATGTCAGCACATACAGAAGCCTCAGTCCAATAATGTAATTAGGGTAGGGAGTGGCTAGGGGGAAAGGATTAGTCCTGGCAACCATGTGATTGCACTAGCATGCATGGCAGCAACTGGAAGTGGCTGCTGCCCCTGTGTCTTGGGCAGATGGCTGCATCGCTATGCTGCTGCCTGTCTTACTGGCTAGAAAACTTTGATGGCCCATAGTGAAGTACCTCCAGAGGTACAGCCATGTTTTTTCTATTACTAAACAAGGTCAATCTGCATCATTTTCTGTGGCATAAATGCCTAAATTATAGCTGTGCCCTATTTGGGCATTTACAAGCAAAATCTGGGTTTACCTGTGACTCTTTTATTTGATGTCCAGAAATAGCACTGAACTGACGTTTGCTTCTAGGTTGAGTTGTATGGATTGTGGCCCTTGAAAAGATTTATACAAATGTAGCCATGGTGATTGAAGAGGCTGTAGGCAGTTGGTTAGGAGCAAAGGTACCAAGAAATAGAATAATGGGGCTGTGTCCCTGCTGTCTCTTTAGTTTTGTATGTATATTAATAAAGTGTAACCTACTTCTGAAATCTGACTATGGCTTCATTGATGAACTTGCAAATAACTCATGGTACCAGAAGTGGTTTAACATGGCGCACCTGTATTTTGGGAAAGAATGGAACAGTGAGGAGTCTCAATACAGCTGAACCACTCCAGAAATGTAGCAGAAGACTGGAGCAGATTCAGGCAAGACTTTAAATTATTTCTGTAACCAAGTGGAGTTATAGAAAAATGGATCAGAAGGTAGCCATTTTTCTCCATATTTATGGAATAGAGGCACTAACTTCAACAGTTTTACACTGAGTGCAAGACAGAAAACCCATTATCAGACAGTGATAGCTAAATCTGAGGAATTTTTGCATGCCTAATATAAGTGTGGCTTTTGAGATAGACAAGTTTTGGTGCAGAAATCAAGGGTGGATGCAGGGAGAGAAACTTTTGATTTTCTTCTAAATTACTTTAAGATATTAAGTCTAATATGCAATTTTGGAGAGTTTCTAGTCTTCAGTAAGAGATTAGATAACAGTGGGAATCAGAAACTAGAATTAGAAGAAGACTGCTGGAGGGACCATATTTCAAATTGGCTAAAACAATTAGAGTAAGCCAGACTGTGCTAAATCAGCATAGTTACTTAAGTTTTGGAAGGAAAATAAGACCCAGCTATGGTTGACTTGATAAGAAATCAAATCTAGTTCCAAACAGTGAAAAGAAAATATGCCTCTTCAGGCAAGCACATCCACTACTCCAACATGAAGTTTATCAGCTACAAGCAAAGGGTGCATATACACGTGCAGGGCAGGAATTTCCAAAGGCGCTGGTGACAAGACAGAAACTTGGGTTGCTGTACTCCCCCTTAGTTACCCTCTATACCACACCAAACTGCCTATTTGCACCTCACAATCTCACCCGCCACGTCTTTGGTCTTATGTGAATTATAGGGAGGCTATGTTTAGTCTTCCTGGTCACAGTTCTCCTGTCCTATACTGGGCCCGTATTCCAGAATGGGGTTCAGGTGCACCCTAGCCTTATGGGCTATGCATGGCTTCAACCACCCCTGCACCACACCCCAAGCCTCACAGATGTACCGGACGTTCTTCGGTCTTATTAGATGCCTTCTTGCACTCTTCTTGGAGTAGGAGAGGGAGGGGGTGCAAATCACATGCTCCCTGCCATGCCACTCAAGCAGGTACATCAGGAGCCCTGCCAGGGGGAGGGCAGAGGTGGGATGCTGGAACTCCCTTTCTCCTTTCTGGTGCAAAGGGTCCTGGGAGGGGGGAAAAGGGGAAGGGGCAGGGGCAGGGGCAGGAGAGAAGGGCATTGGAAGCTGGCGTTTGAGCTGTGGCAGGCTGTATCCTTGAACTGTACCTTGACAGCTCACCACTGCCCCTTTTGGTGTTTCCATGATTTCCTGGCTGGGGGGTGGGGAGCACCTGGACTGCAATCTGCACCCCACTCCTACAAAGGTCGGTGTTCAGTAAATAACAAACAACACTGACAAAGGTGATAATTTTTGGTTTTGTTTTTTATTTTTTTAATTACACAAAGGAGATTGCTTTGAGGCATGCTGATACCAAGCTTCAGAGCTAGCTACATCTGTTGGTAGCAATTCATAATTACCACTTTGAAAAGCCGCAGTTAAATACATGTGCAATAAAAGTGAGCTGGATAGGCTGAGATGCACTATGCAGTTCACCTTACATTTAAAACACACACAACAAGGTTTAATTAAGGTGACTTCTGTCATTTTAAAAACATTCTAAAGTCACCCATATATATTACATGATAGCATTAGAGTCCTTTAAATGGTGAAAATCATCACACGTATAGGCACCCAAAGAGTGAAAGCAGCTACTAGCAACAGGAAAAGTTAAAGAGGCAACAGTGAAAACTACAGAGCCACACAGCATCCTGACTATGGACAGAAGCATCAGGTATACCTGAAACTACATCACTTTTCTAGAATTCTCAAGCAATGGTTATGTGTTCCAGAAAAAAACAACATTTTCACTCACTTTACCCTGAAAAAGGGAGCAGCAACAACACTATTGAAGAATGCAACAACACTATCTTCAAAAAAGAGGATTTCTTCATAGGAATCATACAACAAAAAGATGTTTCCAGTGACTGGACCATTACACTGAATGCAAGTGAGATTTTTATTACCAATGTTAAGCCCTGATGCACGGATGAAGATAATTTCAGACTGTACTATTAAGAGGCTAAAGAAACTGTCTATAGGCCAGTTAGTTTTACCTAGATCCTGGGTAAGCTTTTTGAGACAATTATCCTGGCACATGTCCACGAGGGGCCAGCAGGGGAGGTTATGCTTAGGGGCAACCAACTCGGGTTCATTAGAGGCAGGTCCTGTCAGACCAAAGGATTTTAGAGTCATTACTGATGCCAAAATGAACATGGGCCAACAGTGTGGGGACACAGTCAGAAAGGCCAACTGTACCTTGTCATGCATCCACAAATGCATCACGAACAGGTTCAAGGAGGCGATCCTCCCCCTCTATGCGACACTGGTCAAGCTGCAGCTGGAGTACTGTTTCCAGTTCTGGGCACCGCACTTCAAGAGAGATGTGGACAACATGGAGATGGTCCAAAGGAGGGCCACTCACATGATCAGGGGGCAGCAGGACAGGCCCTACGGGGAGAGGCTACGGGACCTGAACCTGTTCAGCCTCCACAAGAGAAGGCTGACGGTGGATCTAGTGGCCTGTTACAAACTAGTCGGGGGGAACAGCAGGCATAGGGGGAGTCCCTGTGCCCCTGAGCACTGCCAGGAGTGACTAGAAATAATGGTCACAAGCTGGCAGAGGCTAGATTCAGACCAGACATCAGGAGGCACTACTTCACTGTCAGGGCAGCTAGGATCTGGAACCAACTTCCAAGAGAAGTGGTGCAGGCTCCTAACCTGGTGGTCTTTAAGAGGAGGCTAGACGAACACTTTGCTGGGGTTGTTTGACTCCAGTACTTTGTCCTGCCATCACAGGGAGTCAGACTTGATGATCTGCTCAGGTCCCTGCCAACCCGACCAACTATGAAACTATGAAAAAGCCTACCCAGATAGAGTTGAGACAGGCAAACCTTAAATCAAATGGTGGGGAACCATTTCCAACAAACACTGCTTGATAGAGTTAAATACCAATAACAAACTTGAAAACATAAGATTTGTGATCACAGCTGGGAATGGTGTTTCAATACTGGCTGAAAACTTGTCAAGCCCTAGGCTTAATTAAAAGAGCCTATACTTTAAAAGGCCAAGAATCTATAGAGATAGAAAATCAATTTACAGATGTTTTTTGATGGCATAGGAAAGCTGTCAGCTACATCTAAGATTGAACTGAATGAGCCATATACTGTATTTTCTTGCATACATACCCACCAAATAAAACATGCCTTGTTTTAGGAAGGCAAAATGTAGAAAAAAGTTTTTCCAGTATCATGACCAACTATGTGGCAAAGTAAATCCTCCTGAGGCTGTACTGTCCAGGAAGTCTGGCATCAGGAACTTCCTTGTGTGACAGACTTGTATCCTTCAATTCAAAGACCCTGAACACTATCATCCTAGGAAGACTTACTCTATATCACACAATGTTAGGCCTCAGACCATTGCAAATGGCAGTAGCAAAACTGTTAGTTCTTTACTATAAATAGAATTCTTTATAGAAAATCCTGTAAATAAAGTGTTCTTTACACACTGCAAGTCTTATCAAAATACAACCAACAGCTTGCTTGGTCAAGGATGAATGATCACAGAAAAAGACAAAGGACAGAGGGACATAACCAACGGCAAGAGAACATTTTCTACAGAGTAACTATTCCCTTTTTGAGCTCACAAGCTTTGTACTCAAGGCAAATCTACAGAACATCTTCCAAAGACAAGCCTCCACACGTCCTGATCTGGGCCACTCTGCCCTACTCTGCAAACCTCCCATGCTACACATCTAAATCAGTACCCTGACCCCTCCCACCCCCAGGCAGACAGATCAGAGTTAGACTACACACCCCATCACAGCTGGATCAGGCTCCCACCTCAAAAGCTGCATGTACTGAATCAGTCCTAGTTCCAGGGAACTACAGGCCAGTCAGCCTCACTTTAGTCCCTGGAAAAATCATGCAGCAAATCCTCAAGGAATCCATTTCTATGCATTTGTAAGAGAAAAACATGATTAGGATCAGCCAGTGTGGCTTCACCAGGGGCAAGTCATGCCTGACCAACCTGATTGCCTTCCATGATGAGATGACTGGCTCTCTGGATGCAGGGAAATCAATGGCTGTGATATACCTTGATTTTTAGCAAGGCTTTTGATATGTTCTTCCACAACATTCTTGCAGGTGAGCTAAGGAATTATGGGCTGGATGAATGGACTGTAAGGTAGATAGAAAATTGGCTGAAGCATCAGGCTTAGGGAGTAGTAATCAGTGGCTTGATGGCAGCCAATACGAAGTGTAATGCCCCAGGGGTTGGTCTTGGGGCTGATTTTGTTCCATGTCTTTATCAGTGACCTGGAAGATGGCATAGAGTGTGCCCTCAACAAGTTTGCAGGTGACACCAAGCTGGGGGAAGTAGTAGCTATGCTGAGTGACCTAGGTAAATTGGATTCAGAATGACCTAGATAAATTAGAGGATTGGGCCAAAAGAAATCTCATGAGGTTCAACAAGGACAAGTGCAAAGTCCTACACACAGGACAGAGCAATCCCATGCATCAGTACAGGCTGGGGACTGAGTGGCTGGGCAGCAGCTCTGCAGAAAAGGACTTGGCAGTTATAGTAGACAATAAGCTGAATATGAGCCAGCAGTATGCCCCTGTTGCCAAGAACGCTAACGGCATACTGGGCTGCATTGGTAGGTGTGTTGCCAGTAGGTCAAGGGAAGTGATTTTCCCCTCTATTCTGTACTGGTGAGGCCACATCTGGAGTACTGTGTTCAGTTTGGGGCCTCCAACTACAGAAAGGATGTGGAGAATTGGAGACAATCCAGTGGAGTGCACAAAAATGGTGAGGGGGCTGAGACACATGACTTATGAGGACAAGGGAAACTACAAGCAAAACTAAGGAAGTTGTTCTCCTGCTCTACTCAGCATTGGTGAGGCCGCAGCTGGAGTACTGCATACAGTTCTGGGCTCCGCGCTTCAAGAAGAATGTAGAGAAGCTTGAGAGAGTCCAGAAAAGAGCCACTTGTATGATTAAATGCCTGAGGAGCAAGCCATATGAGAAAAGGCAGACAGTTATGGGACTATTCAGCCTAGAAAAGAGAAGACATCAGGGGGATTTGGTGGCAACTTACAAATATATCAAGGAGAGTATCAGGGGCTAGATGAACAACTATCACCAAAGCATCCCAGGGAAAACCACGAGCATCAGTCATAAAAAGAAGGTTTCAGACTGGATATAAAGAAAAATGGCTTCATGGTTCATGTGTCCAGACTCTGGAATAGATTCCCAGAAGGGATGATGCAGGCATCTACCCTGGAGGTCTTCACAAGGAGACTGGACACACACCTCGCTGGGGTTATTTGACCCCAGCAGTCTTTGTTGCCCAGAGCAAGGGGGCTGGACCTGATGATCTCATGAGGTCCCATCCATCCCTAAACTGTGAATCTGTGACAAGGAACTGGGCTTATTTAGTCTAAAAGAAAGAAGACTGAGTGGGGATATAATAGCAGTGCGTTCAACTACCTGAAGTGGGGTCCAAAAGAGGTTGGAACTAGACTGTTCTCAGGGGTGGCAGATGACAGAACAAAGAGCAAGGGTCTCAAGTTGCATCAAGAGAAGTTCGGGAAGAATATTAGGAAGAATTTTCTCACCAGGAGGGTAGTAAAACACTGGAACAGGTTCCCCAGAGAGGTGGTGGAAACTCCACCCTTGGAGGTTTTCAAGACCCAACTAGATAAAGCTAAGTCCCTTCTAACTCTAATTTTCTATGATTCCAAAATAAGCCCACTGGCTGGATCCAGCTTGCAGACAGACTGGGCACCACCCGTCTGGCCCACAGGATGAAAAGGTTGGGCACCACTGTTCTGTATAATTAAATTATTCATTTAGTTTCATTTCCCTTGTTTTGAAACTAATTCTAATGAGCTGTCTTTGCTCTTTCACAGTCATCCTCCATTCGTTGCCATGCCCCTGCCAAGCAAATCTTTTCGTTATATATATTCAAGCCAAAACTATTGAGGGACTCCTTTTTTTTTGTTAGCCATTGTTTTTATTTTAGCCTATGTCTGCTTTTTTCCCAAACCTAAAGAAGGATTGTTTTGCAACATCTCTCTTAAATATACCGTTGGTGCAATAAATATCATTGAAACACTGTTGCCTCTTCTACCTTTTCTGGACCATCATAACTACCTCCAATCCTACGACAGATTTTGCTGGGACATTTATACTACAGTTGGCAGTTCAATTTAAGAATTTGCAAATATCCTCAGTGGTTATGGATCGACAATCAAAGGGAATTTGAACAACTGAAACAGCTAATAAAAACAGCATTTGTTTGGAGATTTTATGACAGTAAGGCTGTAAGCAGAGGTCACCTTTGTCATACCAATTTTTTTTATGGTGGCACAAAATACAAGCACACAGACATCCAAAAAGTTAGTGCAACAATTCCTATTAATAGTTTGTGCCACTTTATTGCAGTGGGCATCTATTTGGTTATGGTGTGATGTCCACACTGTCCAGCTGCCCCCAACAAGCAATTCTGGAATGTGCATTTCATGTGGCAGAATATGAGAATCCCATTGGGTTCCCTGCTCTGCACTTGCAGATATGTGATCCAGGGCCAGGGCCCAGCATACAGGGCCTTTGTCCTGCAGGATTGATCCCAGGAAGCCCTGGCAGCAGCAGGGGGCAGAACTTGTGGCACAGTGGCCTGGAGCAATGTCTGTACCTGACAGTCAGTCAGACCAATTGCCAAGTATATCATCACAAATATCAAATTCATATTTGCCAGTCATGGTATACTTGCAGTGGTCATGACTGATAATGGGCCACAATACGATGCCTATGACTTTAAGAGTTTTGCCAAAGACTATAATTTCAAGCATATTACCTATAGCCCATCTTGATCTGCATGATCATATTAATTCTGCTTTCCACCTTCCTTGTGGTCATCAAAATGGTCATCTGTGACTGTCTGCTGCATGATACTGGCATCCAGTATAAGATGGAACCTTTTCAATCTCTCAATACTGGCATTCAGTACAGGAACCTTTTCAATCTCTCCCGTATCCATGCCAAAACCAAAGTTACTTTGACCTTGATTGTCGAACTTCAGTATACTGATGACTGTGCTGTCATTGCACATACAGAGGGGACCTACAAATGGCACTTAACTGCTTCTCTCAAGCATACCAATGCCTGGGACTCACCCTTAACATTGTAAAAACCAAGGTGCTTCACAAGCCTGCTCCAGGCCACATAACTCTCTCAGCAAAGATCCTCATTGAAGGACAGGAGCTGAAGAATGCTGAATACTTTGCATACCTTGGCACCCTTCTCTCAAAGGCCAACATCGAAGAAAAGATCCAGTATAGCAGAGGTCAGCAACTCCCAGCCTGTGCACCAGAGCATGGCATGAAAGGTCATTTTGCACAGCATGCCACACGTGGCCCAGGCTCTGGGCAGCTCTCACCACACAGAACCCAGGCTGCTCACAGTAGGTGTCTGGGAGGCTGCAATCCGTGCTGCAAGCAGTCTGGTCTCTGTGGCTGGCATCAGCTGTCCACAGCCCAGGCCAGCAGCAACCAAAAGGCTGCAAACAGCTGCACAGGACTCTGGAGCCCTAGCACCAACTCCATGCCAGCAGTGACTGCCAGCATGCCTTGAAGTATGCAGTGGGAAAGGGGTTGGGGCAGCGCAATCCCAGTCCCTCCACCACTATCTGTGTAGAGGTGCAAGGACAGCCACTGCCATCAACGAGGACTGGGCCCCCGTGGCTCCCCTATGGTTTGCCCCAGGCACACCAAATCAAGGCATGGGTCAGGGTTGGGGTGTTTTTTGGCCCTCTGGCCAAAAACATTGCCAAACCCTGCAGTATAGGATCCAATGTGCCACTTTACCTTCAGAAGACTGTATCATCATGTATTCAATGATAACATTAGGACTCAAACAATGACATAAAATGAGAGAATCATTATACAAATGCCAGAGTCCTTACCATTGCCAACACCACCATAGAAGCATTGATTGTTTAACATCAGATGAGGTGCACAGGGCTTTGTGTACACATGCCTGATGTACGTTCACCTAAACAATGGCTATAGTCCCAACTAGCCAAGGACAAAGGACATACAGGGGCCAGAGAAAAGGCTTCAAGGATACCCTCAAAGTAAACATTAAGAAGTGTGGCATTGACATCACAAACTGGGAAAAACTAGCCTGGGACAGGTTTGTGAGATTGTGAAAGAAGGTACATCTTACTTTGAAGAATACAATCTCACCCTGGAGACAGCAAAATGACAGAAATGGAAGGAAAGAAAACAAGAACAAGAAATCTGCTGCTTGATCCTACCTTTAACCACCACCTGTGGCATTTGCCAGAGAGTCTGCAGTTCTAGAATTGGCCTTCTTAGCCATCAATTAACTTATTTACAACCCTTTACTTGATAAATAGGAACAATCATCCTCGACCATGAGAGATCGCTGATGATGATCATGACCTCTGGCCCAAGGTACCTACAATCAAATGGCTTAGTGGAAAATGGTATTAAGATCATAAATAAGCTACTTCATAAAACATGAGGACTCAAACACAGATCCCTTCATGGCTCTATTGAACTGTAGGACATCATTTTTGCAAAACAAGGTCCCATCTGCAGAACTCCTGTTCAACAGAAGACCTGGAACCAGACAACTAGATTACCTAAACAGAGACACGAGAGATAGAAAAATCAAAATTTCCAGAAGGAACCTGTGAGGGAGAAAAGGAGCCCGTGGGCTCGGAGTTGCCCGGTCCCGGCGCCGTCGGGCGAGCCCGCCGGGCACAGGCCCAACACGCTGGGCGGAAACTCACCTCTTTCAGGTCCCTGGAAGAGGGAAGGCCCAGAACGGATGGTGGCAGCATAAAGGGAGCATCAGAGCCGGACAAGGAGGAGGCGGGACTGGAAGGACTGGACAGAAGAGCTGCCACCAAAGAGAGTTTCTGGACACGGATGGGGGCAGCAGGACCTTCTGGGGTAAGGGCCAACCCCGGTGGGGCTCGGCGTCCCAAGCATCCGGCACAGGGAGGCCGAGGACGGCTGGAAGCCGCGGGGAGCAGCCAGGCCAGGTACCGTATAACCTCAAGTAAAGGAGCAAGCCCATCTGGGGAACTGCCAACCTGGCAGGGAGGGGCTGAGCAGACTCAGAGAGCCCAAGAGGGGCTGAAGCACATGCGGGGAAGAAGGGAGAGGGTCCCAGCCCTGAGGTATACAGGATAAGAAAGGGGAGCGGCTGCTGAAGAGCGAAGCAACCCACCGAACCCACAGGACTCTTGGCCGTAAGCTTTTGTGTTGATCCTTTGTTTCCTTTTATGAACAGATGAGACTGGCATCCTGAGTGCGTGACCTGCCCAGACAGGCGGTCACCGAACTGGAGGACCGGGTGAGGGTGTAGGGGAGGAGGAGCCCTCAGCGACACGGTCAGTGAGTCCCAGTCCTGGACTGACACGTGCCGAACAGTCGAAACTGAACCAGAATCATCAAAGTCGTGGCAGGGGAGTCAGAGGTGCACAAGAGTCCAGGAACGGCCTGCTGCAAGCAGAAGGTGGTCCCTGAGTGGGGGAGGAGTAGCGACGCACGCCGCCACCCCCCCACACAGAACCGGAAACAGCCGTGAAACATACTTAGCAGGAGGGATTTAGAAAGCCAGCCCCAGAATACAATACAGCCTGGTGGTTAATGTATCTACTGTGGCTCTAGTCCAGGGGTGGGCAAAATGCAGCCCAGGGGCCAGATGCAGCCTACCAGGCCATTTTATCTGACCCATGGTGCCCCTAAAACATGTAGAAAATTAATATTTATGTGCCCTGGGCTGCCTGTCATGCAGCCCTCGATGGCTTGCCAAAACTCAGTAAGTGGCCCTCTGCCCAAAATAATTGCCCGCCCCTACTCTAGTCATACATATTGCACTGAGTATTATTATTGTGGTCATGCTGGATTGAGTACTCTTAATCTTGGAAGGTAGGAAGGCCTGGTCAGGGATGGAAAACCATCTTAGAATTCCAGGTGGTACAGAGACAAGCCAAAGAATTGTGTCTGAAGATTTGGTGGATACTAGACCACTGAATGAATGGCAAGAATTTGGTCAGCCCCACTGTCTGTGGTGAATGGGAATAAAGAGAAACTATTGCATTAACATATTTTTAAGGTAAATTATTTGCTCTGGTTTTTTGTCCTGACAAACTTGCACATGTATCTTGAGGGACACTATCTATGGGGTGAATCCACAAAAGGATTTAGGCTTTAGTATGGCAGTGCCTAACCTTTAGATACTGTGCCACATAGTGAAATCTGCAATTCCACATTAGATGTCTAGGCTGCCCTTTATGATGCATTGGGATTGGGAAAGTTAAGTGCTTAAGAATGGGATCCACAAAAGCCAGCACGCTGAGCAGGCAGCCACCTGTATGAACTTCTAGGAATGGCTGAGGAAAGGGATAAGACTTGGAGCCCATCCCTCAAAGTGCCTGTTAAGTTTTACATTTCCATTATAAGCCTAATACCTGTTGTCATTTAGCTATAATTTTGCCAAACTTTAACTGTTTGGACTGACATTTCTGATATCTACCAACATTTATAGGCAAATATGTATTTTTATTTGTATCAATCTGTATAAATCTATGTGAATATTTGTACATTTAAATAAATTTAGTCAGTCTTTAAACTGGAGGTTTACCCAGATTACAGTGTATCAATACTCAGCCCCTAACGTAACAGGCAATGGTGCAGACAGAAGTGCAGCTCCCAGCTATCACACAGAACAATTTTTATGAAGTGTTCTTAATTATAGCATTACCCCAGACCAAACAGAAGTTCACTGTTGGTTCCAGGGGGGAGGGGAATCTATGACAGGATCCCATAGCAATGGATAGGGTTCTTTGCCAGTGCTCACTGTCTTCAGACTGGGAGGGGGGAAAGGCATCCGAGGAAACTTGTTCTGGGGCTCCCCAGCTGGTGCTGAAGGGTGGCATGGGTGAATTCAAGGCACCCCCCACCTCAGGGGGGGTTCCAATGCACCAGCCCCACCCTCTAGGGGGGCCTAAAAACCCCCAGATTAAACTCCCTCTGCTCCCTTCCCCTTCTGTCATTCTGAAAGCAGCTAGAGGCTAGGAGCCCCACAGACACAAGTTACAGAAGGCACTACATTTTGAAACATGGGCGACTGGTGCCTCCTGAGTCTGGGGGGGTACCAGATCGCCGACGGTGTCCCCCTAGCCACCGATCGCCAACCGGTAGTGGGGGGGTGGACATGGTGTTACTCAGCAGCTAATCACCAAGCCAGCAGCGAAACTGGAAGTGCACTTCTGGTGGCACTTCCAGTTTCGCAGGTGGAGCTTTCAGGGGGTATACGGCCAAACTCAGGGGGTGCACATGCATCCTCATGCATCCCCTATGAGTCACCAATGTTTTGAAAGGACTTTATCTGATACCTCATGCAATGAGGGGTCAGATTTTCACAGGACTGGCCATTTTTGAAGCTGTCTGCTGCCATGCACTTGTTTGATCACAGCTGTAGACTGCTTTCTGGGGCCAGATTGAGTGATAATTGTCACTTTTTGTCTGCACCTGGAGGTGTCATTTTCACCAGTGCAGGGCACTGAGGGTAAACTCAACCAGAGTTGATATCAGCTTTGTCTGTACATGATAAGGACTGCATCTCAACAGCCTCTCTAGAAAAAAAAAACACACATAAACTCCCCATGGTTTAGCCTTCTCCTCCACAGAGACTGTAAAGTTTATTCTGCTCTCCTCATTCAGAGACCTTTGAGTGTTTATCTTCTGCCCCCCTCATGAATTGCTCTCCTAATTGCTCTCCCACAAACACACCTGTTCAGATCCTGCTGCTACCCCAGATCCTCCCTCCCCATTTTTTGCTGTATCCTGCTTTTCCCACAGCTGTTCTGTTCCTTGTTTCCCCTCATGCTGTTGTGTGATGTTGCTGCAGGGACCTTCTTCTTCAGTCCCCCATTTTGTTACTCCAGCACTGTGAGGCAAATGGATAAAGCTGTGGACACAGCAAAAGAGCTGAGCCCATGAAGGGGTCTCTTGGCTTTTCAAGAAGGGGAGGGGATGAGGTAGGAGCTTAGTTAGTTTGCTCCATGTACTGAAGGAGGAGGAAATCCCTGAGGATGTCAGGAGTCTCTCATCATCCACCTAGTTCCAGAGTCATGGATTGGAGCTGTAGGTGGCAGGAGGGACTTACTGATCAAAGGGGATTGTCTCATAGGCTGACAGGTTTTCTCTGATGACTCTGAAAGGTGGGGAAGTTAGCAGCAGGGAAACCCATAATGTCGGCTAGGCTGCACACTTGTTTTCTGCTAAAGGCCAAACATTTTTGGAAGGCTTCAGTGAAAACACTTTAGCCGTTTGAGAGAACAACACAGGTCACTTGCCATGGTTCTTTTTTTTTTCCCTGTGGTTCCTCTGAATGTCCTTAGGACCGTCATGCTTTGGAAGAGGAATTTGGAAATTGGCAAGGCTTTAGTCCTGGGGCCAGAAAAATCCCTTTTGAAAATGCACACAGGTTTGGCTAGGCACAAGCCTCTGAAAATGCTCATTTGCACATCATCAGGGGAACCTGTTAGAGGCTGGGTGCTAATATCTCTATGCATTCCATCTGCTCTGGGCATGTTTGAGTTCACCAGAGCTCCCCCCCTGGACAGTCTCAAGGTATGTCAACACTATAGGTTGCAATATAGTTTAGAGATAAACAAGCTAGTAATAAATGGCTTGCCTCAAATGCTGAAATCCAACTATGGTAATATTCAGCCCTGCATGGGCTTCCTATGACATCTTATTCCCATATGCTGTTCTAGGTTGGATATAGATATATCTATGCCAAGCTTCAGGGTGCAGTTTGGACATACCCTTGCTAAGTAGCCTGCAGCAAACTTCCTACATGAGAAGCACTGTGCTATGACTCCAGGGCTATGCAGCAGTCACTCTCTCTAGTTTTGGGCTTCAACTGGAAAAAGAAAACAATCATGCTCCCTTTGACTCCATGACATGTTGCCAGTAAGGTTGGCTACCAAAGTGAAAAAACTGAAAAAAATGCACTCTCTTTGATACAGAACATTCTGTTCAGCTCAAAACAAAATGTTTCATTTCAGGCACTCCACGGCAACCAAAGAGAAAATAAAGGGTGAGATTCACAAACTGCCAGAACTGGTGTGCTCCCTTTTATCCAAAAGCTCAATGAGAAAAGCAGTCAATCAGGGTATGTGAGACTTGTTTTTTCCTTTCCTTCCTCTGTATGAGGGGGTTAAACCCACAACTGTCTCTCAAAAAAGTGCTATAACTAGTCACCTATATGATATTCTGGGATCTGGTGTTCTCATTTTCCCCCACGGACACTGTTTCACTCAGTTTATATAATTAAACCTTCAATAGAACAGAAAATGGCACTAAGGTACCCCGCTTCTTGAGGGAGAATATCCTAACCACTATGTGAGAGCAACCTTCTTATTTGCTTTTTCTTAGCTTCAGAAAATGTTGGAGCCTTATAGGAAGTAAACCAGTATCAGAAGACGGATTCGGAAAGACCCCCCATTCCAATGGCAGCTCGTCTGGTGGTTCATACATTCTTGTGAGAGAAACAGGCTGAGAAACACCCCCCCCCTCATCTCCCAGGGACATTCTTTACCCCATGAAATCTTGACTAAAAGACCCCTTCCTCTCCATGCCTTTTCTGAAACCAGACATTTTTTCCAACCTAGGTTTTTTGGGGAATTCCACCCAGATTTAGGAATAATTTCAAGATGACCACAAAAAAGAAAAATTAGGTCAATTTACGATTCCCCCTGCCCCCCCCAAAAAATCATCAAATTCCAGTTGCTAAATTTCTTCAAATGAATATGTACTCAGGGTGGTTTGTGTGGATTATAATATGGCACTTCTCTTCCTGCTCTATATTGTTTGATGAAAAGTAAAATATTCACTAATGTTGACATCCAAAGTGTCATCCATGGCAGCTCAGTCATAATTACAGGAGCTAGTAATTCTAATAAAAATGAGAATCTGGAGAACAACTGAGAGGGTTGTCTATATCTGTCAGGTAGAATTTTGTGAAGGAAAGGGAAACACTGAGAAACACTGTCTTAAAGGAAAGTGAACTCAAGTGGGAGCCAGAAGGAAACTGTGAATTCTAATCTTAGCTAGTGTTAACAATGACCAGTATTTATTGTGTGCATCCCATAGACCCTTCTTAGGTAACTATCTAATTGCCCATCCAGAATGATGGATTTCAGGGAGCGTTTACATAGCCCTGCCTCGCCCCCCATTCACCCTTTGGGGCTGGCCATGTAAAGACTCCCTCCACTGACGCCTCCTCCTCCTCCAGCATCCAGAGTGGGGCCCTGACAACAGCTGCCATCATGACATGCCCCCCCCCGCACCTCCCCGCCTCCCACATCTGCCTGGGCCTGCGCAGCCTGTTTAAACCCCCACTGCCTCCCCCTTCCTGCCAGCTGTTGTCGGGGCCCCCTTCCTGCTCCTCTCCCTCCCTGCCTCCTGCCTCTGACAACAGCCACCACTGTGACTCCCCACTTCACCTTCTCCCACACCACTTCCCTCCCTCCCTCCCTGCCCACCACCTCTCCCTCCCTGACAGCTGTTCTGGGGTGGTGTTGAGCACTGGCAGTGGGAGGGCACCACCACCTTTATTCCCCCCCTTCTCCCTCAGGCAGGGAAGGCCCACTGCTTGGGCAGCCAGGGTGTGTTTGCTGCCACCACAAACTTCCCCAGCAATGGCTCAAACTTGGGCCCACACAACCCAGGCCTGCACAGCCAGTTGTCACCCTCCCTCTTGGCTGGGCATGCACAGTTGGCCAAAAATGTTATGGACAGACAAACACACAGACAGACCTACTAAGTCCTTTATTATATTAGAATGATACCTGATATTCCTAACTTCAAATGACAGCAAGCAGCATTCACCCATTTTGCAAACTAGAGTTTATAACGTAATGTCTTACATCACTAGGAATAAAGCTAAGTTTATTAGGTCCCAACTGAGACAAGACTTATCCACTGAGCCATACTGATTTTCAGAATGAATTGCATTAGCCTCTCTTTGCAACTCTGAAGATCTTTTATCATATCAAGTAGAGATGGCTCCATCTTTGACCATGCCAGATTCTGATCCCTTATCTTGGCTACAGGGCACTTTGCTCTATGTGTTACTCCATGGACTTTAAAGCACAGTTCAATGTAAGTAAAGGTCACAGAATCTGACATGGAGCAGATCATGAGTTTGATGATTTTAGCCTATCTTTCTGGTTAGTATTTTTACCTGAATCAAATTCAGTTTTTTACATTGATGTAAAAGCAACATGGAGCTGTTGTCACTGTTTTGGTAGCACTTCAGCTCATGTGATCTCCCTAGTTTTCCCAACTGCCTCAAATATATAGAGAATAAAGAAAGAACCTTGTCAAGGTTTGCACGTGATCTGAAAAAGCAACTCTTCTTATGGAACACAAAGGTTCAGCATAAATGAAGAATCCATTACCTCCTGGTCTTTTGGTGGTGGGACAAGGGGATAGGGTGAAGAGCCATATTAAATGCTACAGGAGAATCCAACAGGGTAACTCTAAATTGTTGGTGGAAAGCAAGATGTCACCCACCAGAGCAAAAAGTGTCATCTCTATTCTAAGGCCTTGACAAAGCAAGAAGGATATAGCATTCTGTAATAGAAAGTTATCCATGAAACCTTAGGAAAAAAAGTCATAACAACAGTTTATTTAATGAATAAACTTCTCCAGTGCCATGAATACAACAGTTAACATAGCAGATGATTTTAATCATTAGGAAAGTATTTTATTTTTGGCCACACATTTACAATGAGGTAGTTGACTACAAAGTAAGCAATACATATCCAAAAACACTTGCACAGGCGACAGCGACTGGTGCCTCTTGAGTGGGGGGGGGCATGTGCCCCCCCCCCGACACCAGTCAGTGACCGAGAGAGGAGTCCCCCGGCGGCCGATCTCACTGATCGGGGGCAGGGGGGAAGTCCTTTTGCTGGCATCCCTGCTCCCCAGCTGGTGCTCGCAGAAGGGCACTGGTGCTCCTGCCTGCCCCCCTGCCCATCGCCTAAACAGGAAGCATGGCATGACAGGGGGTGCACCAGCACTCTCAGGGGGTACACATGTACCCCCGTCCACCCCCTACACATTGCCACTGAGTACTTGCAAGCTGAATGACAGACTTAGAAGACAGAAAGCATGCAAGAAACTTCCTGGAAACAATATTTTTTTTCCTATACTGTGGGCATGTCTACACATGACACTTTAATACACATTAGCCTAAGTTAATATGCATTTAGGGTGAGTGTCTACAAAACTGCACCCTTAATACACATTAAAAATGCTGATTTTAAACTATTCACACCAACATTTGATTAGTCCCAAGTCAGTCCACACACAGCATTAATGGGCTTTAAGGCCTGGATATTTAGATACCTGACTAAACCCGCTTAGTGTACATTAAGCTAATGTCCCATGTTGCCATTAATGCATTTCTTCCTGGCATAACAAAATTCAACAATTCCAGAAAAGTACTCACCATTCCACTTCCACTTTTGCACATGACAACTGTAAAAATGCAAAATAAAACAAATGAGAAGTCTTCACTGTGTCCTGAAAGTCCATGAGCTTAGGCTCAATGACTGAAAAGGATTAAATTGCAGTGGACCTTCCTGTGATGAATCACCACTCCAGCTGGGGATGAATCATCTCTCTGACAGCCAGTCATTGGCTGCTCTACAGGAAGGAAGATTTTCCCTCCCCAAACACAGCCTTAAAACCAGCAAGTCTCAGAGAGGTAAACAGCTTACATAATTTTAGTGGTGACTTTGTAGACTATCTTGAGCCTAGCACCAGAATTCAGAACTCTGGATTCTTTAGGCACAGACAGAAGTGAAAACTTTCACCCTATCTGGCCACAGAAAGCAGTTTATAGACATGACCAAACACAAGTACACGACTGCAGACTTCTTTAAAAATGGCTGATCCGTTCATAGATTTCATAGACATTAGGGCTGGAAGGGACCTCAGAAGATCCTAAAGTCCAGCCCCCCGACCAAAGGGCAGGAAGTCAGCTGGAGTCATAGGATCCCAGCAAGATAAGCATCCAATTTACTCTTGAAGGTGTTCAATGTAGGTGCTTGAACCACCTCTGATGGAAGTCTATTCCAGAACTTGGGGGCTCAGACAGTAAAGAATTTATTCCTTATGTCCAGCCTGAAATGGTCTTGCAGTAGTTTATAACTGTTTGACCTCGTCATCCCTTGGGGCTCTCTGGTGAACAAACTGATGGTCACACCTAATAAACTTATAGGTGGCCATCAGATCACCCCTGAGCCTGTGCTTTTCCAGGCTAAAGAGCCTCATAGATCTCAGCCTGTTGTTATAAGGTCCATTTTCCTGACCTCTGATCATGTGTGTGTCTCTTCTCTGGACTCTCTCAAGCTTCTCCACATCCTTCTTGAATTGTGGGGCCCAAAATTGGATGCAATACCCCAGCTGTGGCCTCACCAAGGCCAAGTACAAGGGGAGAATGACGTCCCAGGATTTGCTTGAGAAGCATCTATGGATGTAAGCCAGCGTTTTGCTCGCTTTACTAGCCACAGCATCACATTGAAGGCTCATGTTCATCTTGTTGTGAGTAATGACTCCCCAAGTCTCTTTCTTCCATAATACTAGCCAGCATAGCACTGCTGAGCCTATAAGGAGGCTGCAGGTTTTTCCTCTCAAGGTGGAGAACCTTGCATTTTTCGGTGTTAAACACCATCAAGTTCTCATCCACCCATTTGCTGAGCCTGTCCAGGTCAGCCTGGATTGCCCTCCTGGTGTGGATGCTTTGCCCCAAAGTTTGGTGTCATCGGCGAACTTGGCCAGTCTGCTTCTGACTCCAATGTCCACAACATTAATGAAGATGTTGAACAATATGGGTCCAAGGACAGAGCCTCGGGGGACCTCACTGATCACAGGGCACCATGACAATTGATTTTTGTCAATTACCATCCTCTGGGTCCAACCACAAAGCCAATTTCCCACCCAGTGGATCGTGGTGGACCCAGGGCCACAATTGACTAGTTTTGCCAAGAGGTGATCATGGGATACCAGATGAAAGGCTTTTTTGAAGTCAAGATATATGACATCAATCTCTTCTCCTTTGTCCAGGTGATAGGTCACCTGGTCATAGAAGGAAATGAGATTAGTCAAGCAAGACCTACCCGCAACAAACCCATGCTGGCTATCCCTCAGGATGTTGGTGTCGGCTAGTCCATTAAGGATGGCCTCTTTAATAAACTTTTGTAAGACCTTCCCTGGGATAGAAGTCAGGCTGATGAGCCTATAGTTTGCTGGATCCACATTCTTCCCTTTCTTGAAGATAGGCACCACATTGGCCTTCTTCCAGTGTTCGGGCACTACACCAAAGCACCAGAAGTTTTGAAGGTATCCAGCTTCTCAAGGTGTTCCTTTATGAGGCAGCATTGAGCATTGTTGAAAATCTGACCTCTCATTGCATGAGGGGTCAGACAAACTCATTTTAAAATGTAGTGTCTTCTGTAACTTCTGTCTGCACTGCCTGCCAATCTGTTACTATTTTAAGAATGGGATGGGGGGAGGGAATGGAGGGAGTTCTGTCTGGTGTTTTTTCAGGCCCTGCTGAAGGGTGGTACAGGTATACTGGAGCACCCCTGAGGTGGGGGTGCTCCAATTCACCCTCCTCACCCTCCAGTGCTGGCCAGGAGACTTTTACAATGAGCTCCTTCCACTCCCTTTTCCTCCTCCCGTGCTGAAAACTTTGCAGCTGCTCAGAGAGCAGGGGCCATTGCTAGAGAAAACTGGCTGCAGGCTCCTAGCCAGCAGCTGGACTCCCCTCCCTGCTGGAACCAACAGTGAACTTCTGTTTGTACCAAGAGATCATTGTAACTCAGAATACTTCCTGCAAAGTGCTCTCAGTTACAGTGGGGAGCTGCACTTCTGTCTGCACCCTTCTTCTGTTCCCTGTTTCCTGGGATCTGGTTCTGGGTCAGTGGTGTGTGTATACACCTCTCAGCTCTGCTCCCTTTCTGAACCAGACTGCTGCTGAACCTGGTCTGCGTCTTATTCCTAGCTCTAGCTACAAATCTTGGTTTCTTCTGGCTCCTGACTCTAGTTTCTGGCCCAGGCAGTAAGGATGACCACCTTCTCCCCCACCCTCCCACAGGTACTGGCATTGTAAGGGAGAACACCTTGACCTCACACCATGAGCAATCCCTTCCATAATAAAAACCTCAGGAATGAAGGTCCCTTCCTCCTAACCCCTGAAGTACAAGAAGTATTATCAAATCTCACAAGACTTTCCAGAAAGTGCCCTCTGCCAAACAGCATGTGGAATCAGAAGTGTGACAAACCCTGGAAGAATAATATGTGGGAATTATAAGACACACCACTAAATAGCCATCATCTATAGTCTGCTCAAGAAGGGACCACAAAATCAATCAAAGCTTGAAGCATCCACACTATCTACATCATCCAGAGTCCACAAGTGGATTAACAAAATCTCATGGTCTGTGACATAAAAAGTGGCTGCCAAATCTGAAGGTAATTTTTCTCTCTTTTTGATCCCAGTATTCACAAACAACTATCACCAAAGGCACATCTTTCTTGGGTGAAATGCAGTAGCAGTTTAACAGCACTCTGAAACACCACCCAGTGTTGCTGAGAGAGAGGTGAATAAAATTATTACTGTGGCCATGCAAAGCATTGATATTCTATATTTACTAAGATAAAGGTGAGGTTTTTTTCATTTTTCCCCTGATTAACATAGTGAAAAAGCCCCATGTCTTATAACCACATACAAGAAAATCTCACTATGCACTATGTGCATTGTCTATCATTAAACTGTTGCCAAAGGCATGTGCTCAGCAGTGGAAACCAACTATGAAGTTGATTAAACAGAGCCAACACTGAATGTGCTTATAAAACACATGGCCCACATTGGGCAAACATGTTGAAAGGAACTTCTTTTTTTTTACAGATGTTATTAAAAACATGCTTATCACCTATACTTACAAAGCTACACAAATTGAGCATCCTTGTTGTACCAAGACTTCATAGCACAGAAACAACTACACATCAAAAACATACAACTACATATATTAAACCTTAAAACAACATATATCAACTTCCCACAAAAAACAAAACCTTACAGAAATCTTTTTTTTTCATACAGAACTCTATGAAAAACTGTTCCTGCAGTAGCCACCTGAAACTCTCCACCCCCTCCCATCAGACCTCTTTGCTGGTTTAGTGAAACAAGTGTGTCCAGTCCTTTTCTCCTCCACTTCTTCACTGCCTCTTCCTCTCTAATCTCTTCCTTCTTCTGATCAATGTAGTATTTGACTTCATGAAGCCCCAGCTTCAGGCATTCTCTTTCAGTGAAAGCCAACTCCTAAACACCCAGATGTTTCTTACTTACCATAAACTAGTTTTTATACATGATAATAAAGTCCTTAATAATGTTTCCTCTTGTCCCTTTGCTATGAGTCCATATAGTACCATCTCCCACACTAATTACAGGTTTATTTTAGTGACACTCAGAAAGCAGCAGACCCTTTCCCACATCCCCTTTGCATATATACACTCCCAAAACACTTCCCACTGTTTCTTCTTCCCCACACCTCTCCCTTGGGCACCTTGATGAGCTTGTCAAGCCCCACTGTGTTGCACTTCTTTCACTGGCAAGGTATTTCTTACAACCATCACCACTAGGTCAGCACCTTTGCCTTTTAGCTGTTTATCCACCACTGCTCCCCACTCTTCTCACTTGTCCTTCTCTAAAGTTTCCCACTGACACCATCCTGTCTCTTTCCCTTACCATTTCATCAGTTTCTTCAGGACCTCCAGCCCTATCTTCCCTGTTTTATACCTCTGCATTAATCCTTCTATCCAGATGTACTGAATCAATGGTTGCCACACCCATGGACTCTTCAGAGGTTGTATATACTCGCTGTTATCTCAAAATTGCAGCTGCATGAAATCAGGTGATATGCACTGCTTTCCCCTCTCCCTCATGACCACCTTGCATATTGTGCTTACATATTTCGCATAGATGAATAATCCCAAGTCTGGCAGCCCCCACCCCCTGTCTCTCTTGCTTTGTACAATTCAGGTCTAAACAACTTTTCTCTTTTGGTATTCAAAAAGAACACACATATTTCCCTCTGTACTTTTGCTATCTGCCTCCATATCGGTGGGAATACAATTCCCATTTATAGAATAATCAGCAGTAGCATAACCTTAAATACACGCCATTTTTCCAGCTAAGGATACCGTCCTTCAGGACAGTAACCAAAGTATCTGCCATAGCCTTGCTTTCACCTTTTCCCATACTGTATTATATTTTCCTTCAGAATCCATCAGAATCCCTAGCACTCTGATTTTTCTCTCGCTTATTTGAAGGCCCAACTTCCCCAAGTCTCTCCAGTTCCCCATTCCCACTAGTGTTTTTCTGTTTAGTTTATCCCCTGCTGTTTCTCCATACTCTGAGGTATGTTTTAGCAACCTTTCCATCAAAAATTTAACTACTTAATTTATATCATCGATGTATAGTATGCATTTCACTTCACCCCTTCCCAGCATCTTTACTTTGCTTATGACCCTGTCTTTTCTTATTCTTTGTGTGAACAGTTCTATGCCACACACAAATAGTAGTGGTGACAAGGGACACCCTTGTCTTACCTCTGTATGGATTGGTAAGAGCCCCATGAGCGGGAAGGGACTGTGGAAGTTAAAGGTGTGGCTGTAACAAGATGAAGTGGTATGTCAAATGTACAAGAGAAGTATGAGGGGTGGCAAACACTGAAGAAATATTTTGGGAGTACCAGAGAATGGTGGATGATGGTGAAGAAAAGGACAGGAGAATTCTTCAGGAAGGAAGGCCAAAGATGTACCAGGAAAAGAATGAAAGCGCTAAGAGAGCTGCAAAGATGCAGGAGCTGCTAAAGGAAGTCGCAAAAGGAAGACAGATACGAGAAGAGATGGAAGAAACAAGTCAAGAGTTGGAAGCCTGGTTTAAAAGAAAAACAAGAGAGAAAATGTTCTTAGCACAAGCACCCTGGGTGGGAGAAAACAGTGGTTCCAAAACTTTTCGGCCAGAGTGAAGGTGGCAAAATGAGAGCTTAAAGCTGTGCAGGAAGAAGGTGGTGTTCAGGTGGATAAGCATGAGGAGGTTTTGGGGGTGATGAAAAGATTTTACAAGGAGCTATACCAGAAGAAGAAAACATAGTTTAATAGTTTCATAGTGCGTAGGGTTGGAAGGGAACTAAACAGAGCATCAGGTCCGACCCCCTCCCCCAGGCAGGAACAAGTGCCGGGGTCATAACACCCCAGCCAAATATCTGTCCAGCCTCCTCTTGAAGACCCTCAAGGTAGGAGAAAGCACCACCTCCCTGGGAGCCCATTCCAGAGCCTGGCAGCCCTAACTGTAAAACAATGTCTCCTGATGTCCAGCCTGAACCTTCTCTCTAACAATTTGTGGCCATTATTCCTAGGAACCCTGGGTGGTGCCCAGGGGAACAGAGCCTCACCCAATTTCTGCTGGTCCCCCATGGTGAGTTTATAAATGGCCACCAGATCCCTTCTCAGACTTCTGTTGTGGAGGCTGAATACATTCAGGCCCTTTAGCCTCCTTTCATAGGGCCTGACCCACTACCCCTTGACCATGTGAGTGGCCCTCCTCTGGACCCTCTCAATGCTGGCCATATCCCTCTTGAAGTGCAGCTCCCAGAACTGGATGCAGCATTCCAACTGCAGTCTGACCAACGCCACATAGAGGGGAAGGATCACCTCCCTGGACCTGCTTGTGATGCATCTGTAGATGTGTGGTTAGCCTTACTGATCGCTTCCTCGCATTCGTGGCTCATGTTCATCCTGGAGTCAACAATGACTCCAAGATCCCTTTCTGCCACCGTGTTGACAAGAAGGGTGTCTCCCATCCTGTAGGTGTGTTCCTGGTTCTTTCTCCCTAGATGCAGCACCTTTCACTTGTCTGCGTTGAATTCCATCCTATTCTCATCCACCCACCTCTCTAACCTGTCTAGATCTAACTGGATTCTGTCCCTGTCCCTGTCCCTCCCCTCCAGTGTGCCCACCTTGCCCCACATCTTAGTATCATCAGTGAATTTGGACAGCATGCTTTCCACACCCACATCCAGATCACTGATAAAGATGTTGAACAGTACAGGCCCCAGGACCAAGTCCTTGGGGACTCCACTGCCCACATCCCTCCAAGTCAAAAATGACCTGTCCATCACCACTCTCTTGGTGAGACCATCTAGCCAATATGCCACCCACCTGATTGTGTAGTCATCAATTCCGCAGTCACCTCATTTTTTTAGAATGTAGTGGGAAACAGTTTCCAAGGCCTTCTTAAAGTCCAGGAAAACGACATCCACCCTGGCGCCCTTGTCCAGGAACTTTGTGACTTGATCATAAAAGGAAACCAAATTAGTCAGGCAGTATCTGCCCTCAATGAAATCATGTTGGTTGCCCCTGAGCATTACCTCTCCTGCTGGGCCCTCGCAGATGTGCTCCTTAATAATTTTCTCAAAGATCTTCCCAAGGACTGAGGTAAGACTTACTGGCCTATAATTGCTGGGGTCCTCCTTTCTCACCTTCTTGTAAATGGGCACCACATTGGTCCTTTTCCAATCCTCTGGTACCCAGCCAGAGCCCTACGAGCACTCATACAGCCATGCCAGGGGCCCCGCTATGACCCCCACCAATTCCCTCAGCACCCTTGGGTGAAGAGCATCTGGACTTTCTGATCTGAATATGTCCAGCCCCTCCAAAAGTTCCCTAACTAGGTCATCCCTGACCCTAGGCATGGTGGTGCCTCCCCTGGGTCCATCTGTAATCCTAGAGAAGAAGGCAGAAAGAAGATGAAGGATTTCTTGGATGAGATTGAATAGAAAGTAGAGGAGGAAGAAGCAAAGACAATGGAAGGACAAATATACATTTTAAAAAAATGGAGGAGTGTTTAAAAACTTTTAAAGGAGGGAAATCACCAGGAGCAGATGGACTGCCTATGGAGTTTTACAAGAAGTTTTGGACATGTGTAGGGAGGGATAGTGGAAGTGTCTGAGGGAACAGCAGAAACAGGACAGGCAGGGAAAGATTTTACAAGAGGCCTGGTGATCTTATTACTCAATAATAGGGAGAAGGAACTCTTGAAAACCTGAAGACCAATTACACTCTAAAGCCACTTGCATATGATCACATGTATGGTTAATTTCTTCCTTATCCCTGTTTCTCTTGCTACAAACACAAAGTCAGTTCTTGATTGTTTCTTTCCACTGAGGTCTGTTCTAATGAAAACTTTCTCTCCTGCCCACACATCTCTTAGTAACTCTTCTTTTATTATATTTGTTAGCAGTGTAGCTGTCTAAAGCTCCATTTCCTCTTTCCCCTGTTCCATCACCTACTTCAATTATAAAATTGAAATTGCACACTATTATGCATGGTCTCCCTCCAACCATGTAAACTTTTAATCTTCTAAGCAGTGCATTCCTTCCCTCCCTCTCTGGTGGTGTATATACCTTACTAAGCCCACCAAGGGATGAGGGGACAACTGCCACTGCTGGCCCGCTGAGCAACCCTTGCAAAGCCAGCAGGCCAAGGCATTTAAGGGAGCCCACCCCTTCCCCAGCTAAGGCAAGGGCCCCCAAGGGGACACTTACATGCCTATATACAAATGCCAAGAGCTTGGGGAATAAACAGGAGGAACTCGTCCTCCTGCTAAATGCAAATAACTATGATGTCATAGGGATAACGGAGACCTGGTGGGACTCTACCCATGACTAGCCCATAGGTATAGATGGCTATACGCTGTACAGGAGGGATTGAGTGGACAAAAGGGGCAGGGGTGTAGCTCTCTATGTGAAGGAAAGCTATGCACCCCACAAGTGGACAGTGGCACCCACGGTGGATGACTTGAGACCCTCTGGGTTAAAATCTGTAGGGAACACAGCACAGGGGATACTATGGTGGGAGTCTACTACAGACCCCCTACCCAGGGTCAACACCTTGACCAGGAGTTTGCCAGGGAATTGGCTAAGGCTGCACGCACCCAGTGTATGGTTGTCATGGGACACTTTAACTACCCAGACATCTTGTGGGGGGAGCACTCAGCCAAATCCGAGCAGTTGCAAAGCTTTCTCTCATGCATGGATGACCTCTATCTGACAGAGGAAGTCTACAGGCTGTTACCAGATTTGCCTGCTACTTTGGGGTGTGCTCATTTATTAGGGCTGGGGTCTTGGTAATCCTATCAATGTGCTGCTTGTGTTACTTGTGTTTCTATTATGGAGCTGTATCTCTCCCTTCTGCAAGCCCTCACCCCCAGTGGAGCTATCTTGCAGGAAGCAGTTCAGTGGGGCTGGGTTCCTCCAGTCCCCAAATCAGTCATACACACACACACACACACACACACACACACACACACACAGATTAACGTGACACGCCTGACCTGGCCGGGTTGATCAGCATGGACAGGTTGACACCCTCATATGCCAAGAATCAGTTCATCAGAGCAACAATAACCACAGTCAGACACAAGCACACAATTAAACAGAATACCTCTGAATCTGGCCGGGTGTCCAGATGACACCCTCATGGGCCAGCATTCAGTTCATTAGGGCACGTCTGAGCCAAACTGGGTCAATCAGCCTGTACAAGCTGATCCCCTTATGTGTTTCAAACTCAGCACGTCCCAATCTTTTAGTCTCTTGATGAAGAGTATTTCTGGGCTTCACAGGGATCTTTAGCTTAGGTAAGAGGGGCGTTGCTACATAGCAAGTGGGAAAAGAGAAGTAAAGAAGGCAAAATATACCCAGTTACCACCAGTTTGACTATAAAAGTTATTTATTGCTAAGTAGATGAAATATATATTGACACTAGTGGTGATAGACATGCAAAGGAAAACAAACACAAACAGTCACAGTATACCCTCGTTTCACTAAGTATTTGGGGAAACTTAGCTCAAGCTTAACTAATACAGTTTGAGTTCAGAAATCTATGCTTAGAGAGAGAGAAGAGAAAAGAGAGAGAAAGCTGGGATCTCACCAGTCCGAGCCACTAGGGCTGCAAAGCTGACAGGTCAAAGTTCTCAGCACGATCCTTGAAGGGAGATGATCTTCCTCCTGCAGCCTCTCCAGAAGAAAGCGAGTGGTGTCAGCACACACTGCTGCTTCTTTTACAGATTTTTATACCCCCAGTTCAGTTTCTTTCAAGCATTCTCAATATTGTAAATCAAATTGTCTTTTCTATTGACAAGGGGTTATCTGGGTGGAACATCTCAGGAACTTGATTGATACTCAGGAAACATCTACTTGGAGCCAGCTTGATAGCAGATATACTTGATGGGATCTCTCTTGGTGTCTTCAGAAACAATAGATTGCAGCATCAGGGTTTTTGGATTTTTACTTGCTGTGAACAAGCCTCAGCTTAGCATGACTTTTCCAGATCTTACTTTAGTCTTTTAACAGACTTAAGGCACTTATTGGAGTGTTCATAATCTGTTGTGGAGAGGACTTCTACCAGTCGTCCCGGGAAAAGTATGACAACACTTGTGGTCAGGGCTCCAATGGGCTGGATGCTGTGATGAACCCTGTACCATTGTTCAAATGTTGCCCATACCCCCTCTGACTCGGTCTATTGCCTCAGCGTTCCCTAACCCGGAAACCGAGTTGTAGCCAATTAAGTTTACATAGGCCTCCTATATTGGGACCGGGAAATGTACGGCCCGAGATGCCCAATAAACTTACTTTTGCTTAGAGGTGTGGGGGGTGGGGGAAGGAAAAGTCCTTTGTAAATCCAGATTAGAACTGGTCTGATAAGTGCTGAGCTGGGTGTGGGGGTTGATTAGCATTTGGAGCACAGCTTCCCCATCATGCAGTGCTCCCCTGCGTTGCTGATCCCAGAATTCACTGCAGTCTCTGCTTCAGGCTTTCTGTTCCCATCTCAGATACAAATGAGACCTAGGGCACTTGTTGCACTTTTGTCACCCTTATCTGGAGGGTTTTAGATATGTCTCTCACTGCATCTTAATCAGTTTCCGTTTAGGTGGGGCGGGGGGGCGATTCTTTGTGAGTCAGACAGTCTATGTCCTGTGTCAGGGTTCCCCAAGAACATGGAGCTGACAGGTAACAAGGCTGACGAGAGGTAAAGCACTGCTCGATCTCATAGTGGCAACCAAGGATGACGTAATCAGTTACCTAACAATTGAAGGGTAGCTGGGTGACCGTGGCCATGAGCTGATCACCTTCACCATCTTCCATTAAGCTGGCAAGTCAGTCAGTAATACAGAAATCCTCAACTTCAGGAAAGCTGACTTTGACAAGCTAAGGAGATTTGTCAGTGAGGACCTAAAGCGCCACAACCCAAAGGAGAGGGAAGTTCAGGATGAGTGGTTGCTCCTCAAGGGAGCAATCCTGGATGTGCAAGCAAAGTCCATCCCATCTCAGAGGAAAGGCAGCAAAAGGGCACAGCAGCCCCTTTGGCTCTCCGGAGAACTGGTAGACATCCTGCATCTTAAAAGGAAGACCTGCAAAGGATGGAGGACTGGAACCTCCAACAAGGAGGAATACTCTGCTCTGGTCCAGATCTGCAGAGAGCAAACCAGGAAAGCCAAGGCTCCAATGGAACTCCAGCTAGCTACAAATATCAAGGAAAATAAAAAGTCCTTTTTTAGATATGTGGGGAGTCAGAGGAAAAGCAAGGGCAACATTGGACCCCTGCTGAACCAGATGGGACAACTGACAACTGATGCCCATAAAAAACGAACTTGCTAAATGGGTACTTTGTGTCAGATTTTCACCAGTGCCATGTGATGGCCCTGCCCACTGTGGGTCAGGGAGGTCTGGGTGACGGAGATTTCTTGCCCTCCATCGAAGCTGACCTCATGAAGGAACACCTTGACAGGCTGGATACCTTCACGTCAGCCGGCCCTATTGGTTTACACCCAAGGGTACTCAGGGAGCTAGCAAGCATCATATCTCAGCCCCTGGCATGAGAACTCCTGGCAATCTGGTGAAGTGCCTGCAGGTTGGAAGAAGGCCAATGTGGTGTCTATCTTCAAAAAAGGGAGAAAAATAGATCCAGCAAACTACAGGCCCATCAGCCTGACCTCTATCCTGGGGAAGGTCTTGGAAAAGATTCTCAAAGAGGCCATCCTTAACAAACTAGGTAATGGCAATATCCTGAGGGATACCCAGCATGGGTCTGTTGTGGGTAGGTCTTGCTGGACCAATCTCATTTCCTTTTACAATCAGGTGACCTATCACCTGGACAAGGGGGGAAGGGATTGATGTCGTATATCTTGAGTTTAAAAAAGCCTTCGATCTGGTATCCCATGATCACCTCTTGGCAAAACTGGCTAACTGTGGCCTCGACCTCACCATGATCCACTGGCTGGGGAATTGGCTCCATGGTAGGACCCAGAGGATGGTGGTTGATGGAAGCTAATCGTCTTGGTGCGCAGTCACCAGTGGGGTCCCTCAAGGCTCTGTCCTAGGGCCTATACTGTTTAACATCTTCATCAATGATGTGGACATTGGTGTCAGAAGTAAACTGGCAAAGTTTGCTCATGACACCAAACTCTGAGGTAAAGCATCCACACCTGAGGACAGGAGGGTGATCCAGGCAGATCTTGACAGGCTCATGAAATGGGTGGATGAGAACCTGATGGTGTTCAACACTAAAAAATGCAAGGTTCTCCACCTTGGGAGGAAAAACCTGCAGCATGCTTGAAGGCTCAGCAGTTTTGGGCTGGTTAGCACTACAGATGAAAGTGACTTGGGGGTCATGATGGATCACAAGATGAACATGAGCCTTCAATGTGATGCTGTGGCTAGTAAAGCGAGCAAAACACTGGCTTGCATCCATAGATGCTTCTCAAGCAAATCCCGGGACATCATTCTCCTGTTGTACTTGGCCTTGGTGAGGCCTCAGCTGGAGTACTGCATCTAGTTTTGGGCTGCACAATTCAAAAAGGATGTGGACAAGCTTGAGAGAGTCCAGAGAAGAGCCATGTGCATGATCAGAGGTCAGGAAAACAGACCTTATGATGAGAGGCTGAGAGCAATGGGGCTCTTCAGCCTGGAAAAGCGCAGGCTCAGGGGTGATCTGGTGGCCACCTATAAGTTTATCAGGGGTGCTCATCAGGATCTGGGGGAACGTCTGTTCACCAGAGAGCCCCAAGGGATGACAAGATAGAACAATCACAAACTCTGCCGCGACCAATTCAGGCTGGACATAAGGAAAAACTTCTTTACTGTCTGAGCCCCCAAGGTTTGAAATAGACTGCCTCCAGAGGCATTTCAAGCAGACACTTTGAATGCCTTCAAGACACATTTGTATGTTTATCTTGCTTGGATCCTATGATCCATGCTGACTTCCTGCCCCTGGTTCAGGGGCCTGGACTCGATGATCCTCCAGGGTCCCTTCCAGTCTGAATGTCTATGAAATCTATGAAATTAAACATTTTCTAATTCTGTTCCCTTGACTGATAGTATCATTCATTGCAATCTGCCACTGATAACTTCTACCTACTTTGCTCTCAGCTCTGGGTTATGAATAATATCAATTGCAAATTCCCGCCCCCCACCCCCCACCACTTCCTGCTCTCTAGTGTCCACTGTGGGCTGAAGCCCAGGGGTGTTAGTGGCAGGAAACTACTTACCACCTCTTCCTCTGACTCACCTCCCTTATTATCAGGTTTCTTCTTCTTGGTCTTCAGCCTTTACAAAGAGTGCATTTTATGGACTCCTGGCACTCTCTTGCTCTATGCCCCAGCCCTTCACATCTGCAGCACACCATGTATGGACAGGTGTCCCATCTTTCTGCATTTGCTGCACCATTTTGGTTGACTGTGGTACATTATAGGTCCTGGTGTGCCCGATTTGGATAACTGATGGGAAGTGCAACACCACACCTAGGCTCCATTCATTGTTTGTAACACTACTTGTGCCCTTTTCCAGTTCAAGAAAGCAATCAGGCTGGTGAGATGCTCTATCTGCACCTCCAAAATTTCAAACACTACCTTTTCCAGGAAATCATATCTGTTCATTATCAATCCCCTCTGCCTCCCATCATTGGTTAAAGTTGCAGCCTTGGCTGTTCTGTAGCTTTTCTCAGTGCCTCTTCTGTTGTGCCACTGCCTAGTGTGCCATTGTGCCACTGCCTGGAGTGTCTGCCAGACTTCTGTCCTCTGCTTCCCACCTGATGTACTTTCTCCTGCTGCTCCTGCTCTCCTCTACCCCTGTCTTCCCTCTGGTATCATCATTCTCGTTGTTGCTGTCTCTGCCATTGATCCCCCTGGCATCTTCTTTCTCCCTTTCTTCTCCACCTTCATCCACCCTCCATCTGCCTCCAGATCTTCATTTCCACTTTTCAGCTCTTCCCCCCTCATGCTTATTTGCCACTACTGCCACTGTTTTGAGCTTTAGATCACCCTCCTCCATTCCTTACAACCCCAAAGCTCTGTCAAGCCCTTTCTCTGCCTTTAAGACATTGATCAGGCTTTCAATACTAAGAGGCACCTACCACAAGAATAAGTAGGTTCTGAATAAGACATATGGTAATGCCCATTGCACACATTCCTCTTCATTGCTGACTCTTTTTCTAGTCATGGTAACCCAAGACACACAAGGACATGAAAAAAAGAAAAACTACCCCTGCCTCTCCTCCCCACAACTGCTTTCATTATAGGGATCCTAATAGTTTTCTTGAATGTGAGAAGCCTGCTAAGGAAAGAGAGATGGGATAAGATACAGTAGTCCCTGGGCTAGCTATAATCAGAAATTATCTGCCTGGAAGAATATGGCCTGCCTAGCTCCAGAAACTATTCTTTGTTTGAAAAACTCCGACCACATGGTAACTCCATGTGGTCAGATTCAAATGACAATAGAGCACCTGGGGTAGCTATTCTCCTGAAAGATGATAAAGTGAGGCCCTAATGGGACAGACTACTTGCAAGCCACCTTTGAAACATAGGAATGGAAATTCAATCTCCTTAATGTGTATACCCTAGACAACAGAGAAGCAAGACGTGACTTCCTGGAGGCTATGACTGTGTTCATGCCCAGTACCAGAGGAGTGGTGATTGCAGGGGATCCCAACTGCATTACTGAAGAGGGAAAAAGAAGAAGCAGATACTAAGAGATGGATATGGACCATAGGCGACTGGTGCCACCTTAGTCGGGGGGGGGGGAATGTGCCCCCCCCCCGTTAGCGACCAGAGAAAGGGGTCCCCATGCGGTCGATCGTGCTGACCAGGGAGGGGGTCTCCCTATGGTTGATGGCACCAATCTCAGCAAACCTTACTGACCAGTGAGAGGCCACTCTGCTCCTGGAAGTGGCCATAGCACTCACACTCCCCAGCCAGTGCTTAGAGGGGGGACACTGGCACTCACAGTCCCCGGTCCTCACACTCCCTGGCCAGCACTCACAGGGGGAGCAGCAGTGCTCCTGCCTACCCCGCCTGCCCATCGCCTGAGCAGGGAGCGCAGCCTGAGGGGGGTGCACCAGCACTCTCAGGGGATGCACATGCACCCCCATGCACTCCCTGCATGTTGCCACTGGTCTGGACACATTCTCCAGGCTGCTGAAACAGCTCATCTGTGACAACAGCTTGGTGGATGCAGGCAAAGAAGACCAAAGCCCCGGGGAAATGTTATGAAGCAAACGCAGAGGTTCAAATGTAGTTGCACATAGACTTCGTCTTCCTCCCTGAGGGATGGACGGTAGTGAAGGCTGAATTCATGCCTGTCTTCTAAGATGACTTCCTCCTCATGGTAAAGACAGAGATGGGGGCGGGGGCGCAGTCAGCCTGAGGGAGGAAGAGGCATGTGGAAGCTGAATGGAAGACTCCTGGATCATAAAAGGACCCAGTGGGAGTTCAGACAGCACTATGCAGGGTGAAGGACCCTCAGAGTTAGGTACTAGAATGACACTGAGTGGTGGACCATTGCAAAAGAGAGAGTGAGAGCCTTCTTCCAACAGGCTGGCAGGAAATGAGCCTGGATCCAGAGGAGACACCATAAGCATTTAAGACACAAGTTCCAGAGCCTGCACAAGTGCGCAGCTTGGGGTTGGGATGTGAGGGAGGCCATGTGGGAGATAAAGACCCACATCAGGGCGTTGTATAGGAAATAGGCCAGGAAGAAGATGTTCCTGGCCTAGGCCCCCTGAGTGGAGGAGGGAGAGGAGTGGTCTGCTTGCTTTGACAGGTTGAACAAAATGGGGGAGACTGTGACAGGTTGAAGAAAAGGGGGGAGACTGTGACTAGTTTGGTGGACAGAATGGGAGTGAGGCACCAGTTGAACAAATGGATGCTGAAAATGGCACTAGCCTTCTACCAGGAGCTGTACATAGCATATCCAAAGGATCCCAAAGACCAAACAGGGCTGCCTGTAGGAGTTCACCCAGGCACTTGGTGGGGATGAGGGCCAGAAGCTAGTGGAGGAGTAGATGCAGGAGGAGGCCACCAAAACCCTTCACAGCTTCAAGAATGGTACAACTCCTGGGGCAGACAGCCTGCCCAAGGAATTACATGTCACCTTATGGGACCAGATGGGCCTGAACCTGCTGGAGGTTTATAAAAAGCAACTGCCAGGAGGGTTACCTGGTAGCCAAGATGGATCACAGCCTCATAACCCTTCTTTAGAAGAAGGGGGTGAGGAAGGAGCTGAGGAATGCTCCTGAACTTTGACTGCAAACTGAAGGTCAAAATCTTGACTGAGCATTTTCAAACTGTTATAAGTGTAGTGATCCACAAGTACCTGTCATATGCAGTGCTGGTATGACAGATCCATGGGACCCTGCTGCAGCTGTGAGATGCCCTGTGATATCACCAGGAGAGAGGGCTGCATGTCACTGTACTGAACCCTTACCTGGAGAAGGCCTATGACCAAGTGTCACATTGATTCCTCTTTGAGATGCTCAAGAAGATGGGGGTCTCCCTGACCTTCATCACCTGGATAAGGAATCTACACCGAAGTGAACAGCAGGGTGCTGGTAAATGGGTTCCCAACTGTCCTGATTGTGGTAGAGTTGAGTGTCTGGTAGGGCTACCTGCTTTCCCTGATCCTGTTCATCTGCATGATTGAATCACTGGCCCAGTGGCTCAGGTGAGACCCTGGTATCCATGTAGTAAAGATCCTTGGGGGAAGTAGAACAGAAGCAAAAGTCCCAGCCTACATGGATGACCTCAACATCCTGTGCAGTTACAAGTGGTTGATAGAAAGAGTGCTACAACACACCCAAGAGTATGAAGCAGTGGCAGGGGCCAAGCTCTACATGGGCAAGAGCACCTGCCTGGTACTGGGTGAATTCAGGAACCTATTGGCCCTGGGGGTCTCCATCCTCCATGTGGGGGTAAAGATCCTTGGAGTGGAGTTCAATCTGGAGCTGAAAGGACAGAAAGTGTGGGAGAAGACCGAGGCCAAAGTCAAACAGAGACTGGGACTGTGGAACATGTGCCACCTGTCGATGTGAGGCTCATGGCTTTCATGAGGATGGTGTTGCTACTGATGCTTCTGTAGACTGCACTGGTCTTCTCCCCCATAAGATCAAATGATCTATAGAGACCAGGGAACCATGTATATCTTCCAGGGCTCCAGATGGGAAAAGGTCATGAGGGCCACACTGTACAAGATAAGGCACACTGGGGGCTGAGGAATGCTGGACATCCTGCTAGTCCTCTAAGCCAAGTTCATGAGCCAGATCTGCAAACTGACATCTGGGGCAGACACCAATATAGTCTGTTTGGTGGACTATTTTGCAAGGAACCTACTGCAGTACTGGCAGGTGTACACATCACCAAACATGAGCCCATGGGTCTGGGAACAGCTGTGGGTCTACAAGGTAATGAAGCATTTCTGAAACAAGTATGAATTACACAAGGCCACAGTAATCCTTACAAAGCGCCGTAAGATGCAGAAGGTGGCAAGGGCAAGAGACAGACTGTCACCCATGGGCATACTCCCCAGTAACAGCTGCCAGGCTGTGTGGGAGGGAATCTTCCACAAGGGCCTTAAGGAACACAGAGATTTTAAGTAGCAAGTAGCCTACCAGGCACTCCCCCATGTGGGTACTGAGATACAGAGTGGAGTGGGGTGGGAGACCCACCAGCTGCCCCAGGCAAACCTGCTGGTTGGAAGGAAGAAACAGTTGGCCACCTCTGGAGCTGCCCGTATACCAGGAAGGTGTGGGGGAGAGTAGGCAAAATCCTCCAGATGATGACAGGGGCCAAGACCCTGACCAGAGTGGCAGCACTGTTCAGCCACCTGACCAAGCAGCAAGGAACCCTGACAGTTCACTCTGACCAGCTCATCTTGTGCTTCAGGAAAGCCCTGCAGAAGGCCACAAACCTGCCCATATACAGGCACATGAACCTCTCAGTCAAAGACTGCATCAGAATGGGGGTGAGTGAACTGTAGCTGCACTATAAGAAGATGAAAGGAAACAACAAGGAGAAGATAGGGGAAGACATATAGAAAAGGAAAGAATGACACAGGCTGTTCAAGAACAAGACCACCAGAGAGGAGTATGACAAAGATAACAGTGATGAGGAGGAGGGGGATGATAATGACAGCTACAAGGGGAAGGAGGGAAAGAACAGCGAAGGCGATGGAGACTCGGGAGCAGCAGAGACATGAAAAGACTGGGGAAAGAAACTGAGGGGTTGTAAACAGGGTGGGGGTGGGAAAGGGAGGGGAAGGGAAGAAGCATGGGAGCATTTTGCATGATTGTAATAGGTACAGGAGATGGAGATGTGTACACAGCTGTGCCCATACATGGGTGCACAGTTGCGGTTATTGTCATGGGGATGACAATGGTTAACTGTAGATGTGCATTATGGACTGTCAAGTAAAACTTGTTGGCATGAGACAGGATGGAAAAACTATAGGTGCGTGTCTGTGTACGTGTGTACATATACATATAACATATAAACATATATAAATATATATGTATTTATATATGTGTATGTGTGTATATGTATGTATATATGTGTATATATGTGTGTATGTATATAAACATATGTGTGTGTGTAGATAGATAGATAGATAGATAGATAGATAGGGATGTGTGTGTGTGTGTATATTTGCAAAAAAAAAGTTCGTACTATGTTACTGAAGCCGCACCTCCTTCTCCCCCTTGGGTGCCTTGACCGTAACATGCTTTTCACATCCATCATGTATCACATACACCTCATGACTCTTATGCGATCAATGTCTCTGTCATTTCTCAGGTATTCCAGTCTCTTGCCCCTTACAGGTTCTGCTTTGAAAAGTAAAAGTAGTTCCTTGATTTCTTAGATTACACCAGACCATTTGAGCACTCTGGCCACCTTCCCTTGCTACCTCAGGTCTGTCACATAGCTCCAGAATCAGTTAGGGCCCACACTTGTGAAGACTGTGCCAGGTTTTTGCCAACAACTACATACAAGTATGTGCCAAAGTGCTGTTCAAATGTGTGTTTATGGAGCACCTGTGCTAATACTTGCAGCAGTTGCACCATGTCTGGATGAATTAAGTGTATGGGTACGCTATGCAAATTGCTACAGCTATGTTTAAATTCAAAATTATTGTTTTCAAATGTGTTCCTTACTTCCTCTTGGTCAGGGCAAGGAGGGTTTGATAGTAAGGAGTAGGGAAAAGGGCAGCCAGAAAAAATGTTGCGGGGGGGGAGGGGGAGCAAAGAACAAAGGGGCCACCTTCTTCCCAAAATTTATTTTCCCTGCTGTAGCAGTGGGAGGGGGACAAATTGAAGGCCTACCTCCAATAATTAGATACTATACCTGGAAAATTATAGCAAATCTATACATTTTCCGCATATATAATTCATTTATTGGGGGGTCATCTTATAATCAGGGTCATCTTCTATTTGAGTAAATATGATAAATAATAAAAATATGGAATTAAATTGAAATGTAATCATAATTTTTTTTTAAGTCAAATAATTTTCTTTGTTACTGCTGAAGGCTTGACGTGTCATTATCTATAAATATTCATTGCCTATACCTAATTATATATGGGTTATGAGCTTTTGGGTCCCAAGTAAAACCTGATAGAAGATTTTGATGGCAATGAAATTTCAGCAAAAGTAAAAAGTGAAATTTGTCGTGACTTTTTTCTGGTTTTCAGCTCGTTCTTGTTGTGAGTCTTTCTCTCAGTATCATGCATTGTAGTCAGTTATGCTCTAGGAACACCTGGCCATGTATTTGTGGAACCAGACTTACGTATGAAAGACTTTGTTTTCATTAGGGTTTCTCAGACTAGTCTTACTTGATGAGGAAAGCATAATAATCAGCCCAACTTCCATTAGGAGTTTCTTTTTAGAAACAGAATAAAAATTAATGGGCCTGCAGACCCTGAAAATACCAAAACCACCTGAAAATACTATGTTGTTGGCCTCAGGCCAAATTAAGCATTGTTGGAATTGTGTTTCCATGTAAACTTGGTGTGTTCTCTCTTAGTTTGTAAACCACATGAAGAAAATCTGCTTTGGCTTCCCATGATGCTGGATGGCTTCATATCAAAATAAATTAAGGCAAGCCAAGCAGTTCATATTTATTTTTAAATTTTCTCTGAGGCAATGTTTTTTTTCTTCAAATTAGGACATAAGGGCATCCTTGCAAATGGAGCCCTGGGCTACTCTGCAATGAACATCCATGTTAAAGCCTCTAAGGGATAACTGTTCCTATCTAGTGAGATAAAAAGCGAAGGCACAGCACTATTGGAGTTAATCTGAAAAGAAGTAGATTGTAACTACTATTTTCATCTTTCAGGCAAGTGTTTTTACAGTGTGTGAGAACCATGAAAAAATGCAGGGAACAATAACCTCTGCCAATTCCAGGGTTGGATTATGCTCCCATACCAGTTTTACACTAATACAATTCAACTCTTGGCAATTACTCCTGATATACACTGCTGACACTGATCTAATAGCACTCAGTAATGAACCTAAGGATCTAGCTAATTCCAATCATCATCAATATCATACTCAAAATTCAGCGTTATTGATGGTTTAGATTGGAATCTAGAAAAAACAAACATTAATTTACATCACCAAATAGTTTTATATGTATTGTCTGTCTTTATTTTTTTAGAAGTCAGAGTTAAACAGCTCAGTTTACATCAAGTCCTCCTCAGACACTATTAGGATCTAAAGTTGGTGAAATTTTAGCTTAAGATTCTGATTTTCTTTGTAACCATTGTTATAAAAGAAACTATCCAAATTTTTTGCTATAATTTTGATCCTTGAAAAAAGTCTGCTACCTTATTTGCAAGACTTTTTTCATTCTATCATTCATCTTTTTTCATTATCACCTTTTGAGAGATTTCCTACCATATAGTTGTTGCCAGAAAGGGGTTTAAATAATTTATCTGGTGAAGCCAAACTGACTGGAATGCTTGCTCATATTGTAGTATTTTGTTTATATTAAGTTTCCAAAGACTGTGTAATTGCTTGTTTGCTTGCATGCTCTTTAGAACAAGTACAGTAGTCATTACTAAGCTTCAGAAATCAATATAATTTCAGGTGTCCAACAACCATTTAGTGATTTGTGAATATTGAATTTTTATGTGTGCATCCCAAATGCATAGCAATCAATATGTTTGTTTAATTCTTTACTTTATTTTCCAAGATACATGGCTTTGCATAGGTATGTTATATACAAAATTGTTCATACTTTTTGATAGGTCTGGAATTATGCAACTGTCTTGTAATTTTTATAGTTTTCCAAATTAAGCATTTGTATTCATCTATATTTGTTTTATTTTTTTCTTCATATGGCAACAGGAAGGTTTAAAATCATAGATTTGTTTGCCATGGGTTTTTATTACATTTAGTTTCATTTTATGTTCTGTTATTTAGAATTCTTCTTCATCCTTTACATATAATATGTACCATGGGACTTGAGGATAAATTGCCTCAATAAATCCCATAATTCTGAAGAACAATAAAAAATAACAAGTTGGTGACACTGAAGCAGTGATAAATAACACTTTTTATTTTCCTGCGCCATTATAATCTCATTCTCACTCTTCTGACGCAACTCCTAGTTTTCAGTGCTGTTAGAGTATGAAAGAGCTACCTGTGTTGTTTCAGTTGAGGTAAAAATGCTATTGAAAATAAGAAATTGTTAAACTGAAAATTTTAGGAAATTAATGCAGTCACAAGGATGGTTGATAATACCGCTACAAAACCAGAACAAGTACAGTACAGACCTGGAATACCCCTTCGTTACACCAAATAAAAGAGACCTTGTCTGGCCAAGTACTGTTTGAAGAGAAGATGTGCAAACTCTTGGGAATCAAAATCCTCATTGGAATTCCACAGGGACCCACCTAGTGAAGCTCAGTATGGCTGGCGGCCCACATGGTTTCCAAGCTAGAGTACACTGAGCTTTCCTCCAGGGATGGAACGTATCTAGGGAAAAAAACACACACACACGTTAATGGTGTCTGAAAAAACATTATAGCATGAGAGTAGTCATATAAGAGTAAGGTGAAACTGTATTCCCGTCATAAACTTAATTTTGTACACACACACATACACACACACCCTTCCCCCCCACCCCCACCCTTAAATCTGCAAAAGAATAAAACTGTCGGTTTACAAACTGGAAAGTTTTGCCTGAGGTCAAGAAAACAAAAATCTGTTCTGCATCAGGTTCAGAAAGGCAACGTTTCCCACTTTGCTACACAAAAGAGAAAGGAACCCTAGTAGGATATGTGGTGTCCTGAACCAAAATGGAATTGATAAACATTAAATTAGAAAATCGTTAATATTTTCATTATGAGCTTTGCTGGGAAATGTTAGCTCTTGGGAGCTGCCACAAAGCCAGCCTTAGTAAACTTCCAAACACAGACTAGAGACTGTGGACAACTGCTGAAGGGAACAAGAAGGGCAATGATGTAAAGGCCACTATACTGCCCCTCCCTACTCAACAAAGCTGTGGGGATTCAGGTTGTACAGCTGTTTAAGAGACAAAGAAGAAAGCGTTAACACATCCCTCTGGCCTCCACACAGTAACTTCAGGGATGGTTCACAGCAGACAAGCTAGCTACCCTCTGATAAACTATAGGTTTGTGACATGGGCATATCTACACGAGACACTGACTGCACAGGTTGTCACAGCACAAAAATACTACACTGTAGTGCATCACAGCAAGAACAGTGCTAACACACTACTGTGCGGTATTATTAGGCTACTGCCCCGTAGCATCACCTGAAAGATGTTAGCCAGGACTACTGTGCAGTAACTCCAGTTACTGAGCATTTATTTAGTACATGCTAATACAAGTACTAAATAAATGTGCAGTAATGACTCATGTAGACATCTCATGTAGACATGCCCATGAAGAGTGAAACCTGAACCTTGCTGAAGCCAGTAGGGGTGTTGCTACTGGCTTCACTAGAGTCACATTTCTATTCAGTCTTAACTGCCTTCCCTTTTCACCTGATTTGCTCCTGATTTTTCCCCTCATTCCATCATAGATCCTGAAAGTCCCACCTTATGCACCGCCATGCTCCATTTGCTCGCCATAGCCCTTTCTTCAAGGTGCTCTCTAGACATATGCTCTCCTTCATTATCCAATGCTTGCTTGAAGGATGCTCAAGCAATTAGGAGCAGATAGCTTAACTTGAAAGTACTAACAATGTTCTTTCTTTCTTTGTTTCATAAGAATGGGTTGCATCAGTAGGATTCTCTTCTTATGTACTCCTCAGCCCCTGACAAAACGGCCCACTGCAAACTGGCCCTCTCCCAACAATTTAGTAAAACCTGCTTGATTAAAGAACTGTAAAGAGTTAACTGTCTTTTAATCTTCCAGATTTATCCATACAAGCAAAGGAGAAAAAAAGATGACAATTAAGATTATATAAAATATCTTTACTGCAAATTTCCTTATCACAATATTTTTAAAATGCTGGTTCTTGTTGTGGTAGTTGCTTGTGTGTTCTTGTTGTTGTTGTTATACTCTATGGGTGCGTCAGGTTGCTGGTAATCTTGGTTGTACATGAAACCCATCCCCAAATTCTAGAGCACAGCAGTAAAGAACAATTCTTCCAGCCAAGCTGCAGAGTGCCAGTAAGCTCCTATGCCAGTTGGTAAGTCCTCCTATGGATGGTAGGGGCCTGCCACTTTACACATCAGCATCAGCTCCTCCTCTTCCAATTCACCTACACCTTTTTTTGGGGATGTGTGGGAGTGTGAACCCTAAGGAGCATGCTGCTAGTACACAAATGTGAGGGAGCTAACAAAATGGAGAGAGGTGAACTGAAAGCAAAGTAAATACTCTGTCTTTTAAAAGGTCTGTTATTATACACATCACTGATGAAGCAGGTCTTTTGGACTTTTTGTGGATTTTATCTTATATGGCAACAATGTAATAAGAGCAATTCGCCTCCCATTACTGCACCTGCTTGTACAGTTTAAATTAAAACCAGAAACACTGCAAATCCCACTTCACAATGCCTTTCAGTGTTCAAGACTCTGAATTAAAGGCCTTCATTGTTTCAGAGGATTATTTCATTGCCTTTACCAGCTTCAAAGAAATAAGAATCTTCACTCACTTTTCTATTGATCCCTGTTGATCAGATTAACTTTGTTTTGGATTCCAATTGAAACAAAAGAGAAATAGAAACATTTTAAACACTTACATGTATAGTTTTGTTCAGTTTGGGATACTGTTACCTATTATAAAGATTATTATTGGTTAGATGCAAAACAGAATAAAGGAATTCCTATAAATTCTATTCATTAAGTACCAACACTCAAAGTAAGTATGAAATTATGAAAAATTGTGGAGTGGAATACAATTATGCTTAAATCACCTATTAAAAATGTATATTTTATTTAGTCTCTCCTAGCTCATCTATCAATAATACTTACGATTAGAAACAGCCAGAGGGTATTAGAAAACAAAGCCATATTTCAACACCAAAATAAATGAGTAAATAAAACTCTTACTTACTCCTGTGCACTTTAGATTTAAAATAAATTAATTAATTCCTTCTTCTTCTTCTTCTTCTTTGTTGTCATCTTCATATTATTGTTGTTATTGTAGTTGTTGTTTATTCAACCAGGAAGGGGGGGAAAAATGTTTCTTTGAAAATGGAATAAGCCTATGCCCTTTCCTGCATTAACAGGGCAGCCTTCCATTTCATACTCTGCCATAAAAAGATTCTCTGAATTATCAAAAGCTAAGTTGAGGAAAAGTTAAACCTGTCTCTAGGGTTACAGCTCCTGGAGTCAAGTGATTATCACAGAATGTCAAGTTTCGTTTAAAAAAAGATAACTATGTAGCTCTCAAAGTAAAAATTTGAATACCTGAACCCAGTGTAGTCAAAGCAGTGATTATTTATGTTTATGTTTATTATAGTATTACCCAGGGACAAACCAAGATTGTAGTCACATTGTGTTAGACATGATACAAACATGGCCCTTGCCCTAAGGAGCCTTTAGTCTAAATGCGTAAGACATGCAAAGGAGTAAAGAAGTAGACTACACAAGCAGGGTGATGGTTGTTAAGACAGCAAATGCCATAGAAATTCCCCATTAACTATCCTAAGGTTGTGCGGCTACAGAAAGGAGGGGACTAGCTAACTTGAAAGACCTGAGAGAAAGGTGAAGGTAAACACTGCAGGTGAGAGGGAAAGTAAGAGCAGAAGATCCCAGGTGAGGTAAACAGACTGTGAAACAAGGTAAGTCAGAGGAAGAGCAAATAGCCAACCAGCACAGGACAAAGAAAGTCCAGTCAAACCTGTAGGAAATATTACCTACGTCCCTCAACTACTAAAATTTCTCCAGCTTTACACTTTGGCTGTGTTCTCGTAGTTTCTTGCTCTGAGCTGACACTGTGGGAAGGGAAGAGTTATGGTACCTAAGGTCCTTGTGCCCTAGAGCGCACAACTCCTTTTCACAGTTGTGGGTCCACTGGATGCTGAGGTGCAAAGGTGACCCCAGCTGGTCCCATCTTACATTTTTACCCTGTACTGCAATAGTACTTGCACAAGCTGCTTCTATAGCTGCTCTTCTATGTCTGAGTCCATGGAAAGCCCAAAAGAACTTACTAAAGAGGCATGCAGGACATAGCAAAGGAGTGTGAGCTCCAAGACCCATGGTGCTGGGAGGCCCTGTCAGCATCCCCACAATAGAAGAACCTCAGTTAACCATATAAGAAGGATGCAGCAGGTCCATTCTACCCACCCTCACCCTGCAAAAACTGCTAAGATACTTTGAGCTCCCACCTCTACCTTTGTGTGGAAAAAGGCAATCCCAGGTTATTTCAGGAGGAGGGAATACCTTTGTGGCTATTAGGAAAGAGAAAAAAGATGTGCTGTTGTCCCTGTCTCTGGATGTGAGGAGGAAAGAGTATTACTGGCGCTGAAAAGCAGGGACAATGTAGTGGTTCTGGAGTTGAGATGGGGGAAGAACCACAGCCCAGCTGTGTCTTGCTGCACCAAAGGCAAAATTACCTTAGACTGACAATGGGTTAAAACTCTTCCTTTTTGAGCAAACTATCTTTAGGTTTTTTCTCCACCTCTGCCCCCTACACCCTGTAGGCAGCTGTTAATTCTGCATTTACTCCAGCTATTTTTTATAACATACATACATACATACATACACATACATTACATGCACACATACATATGTTAAGAGTAGGCTTACATGTCTTCAGAAGAAAGGCAAAATGCCCTGAATGAATACCACCAAAGACAGACCTGAACTCTGGCATATATGGACAACTTTCTTTCTCTCTCTCTCTCTCTCTCTCTCTGTGTCTCTGTCTCTCTCTGTCTAAACTGATTAACCTCACAATTATGTAAAAGATTGACACAAAGCATAATATACAGTAATAACTGGCAGGTACATATTCTGAGGGAAGAATCCTCCACATGGACATGTAAGGATATTTCATGTGTATCCCCTGGAGTAGGCCATTAACGCACCACTTGGGTGGAAAAACTGGTTTTCCAGTGGAGAAATGGCTGTTCTCCAGGGCACATTGCTCAGGTTTTGCTCATCTCTATTTGTGGAACAGGAACAAGGTTGGGAAGAGGGTATATTAGAACTCAGCCTTGCTTGTTTTGCGTATCAAACATACATAGCACAACCTATCAGCAGTCTTGTCTATGCAAAGTTACTTCACACCCAACACATAAGTACAATTATTATTGCATAGCACACTCGTGGAAGCTCAGAGTGGGAGCAAAATGCATTTAAAGTATATATATACACACACACACATATATACACACACATACACACACAAGTATGTCACAGGTGCATTCTTGGCTATCTGCCCCAAATGGCCTGGTGGTGTGGGATTATGTATAGACTTTATTTTTTATAATATTATTACTTCACTTACTATAGGCTTCCTGTTTCCTTTCTCATATTCATTATCTCACTGCGATCTTTATCCACAAAGAAGTGAAGCCTAAATGGCTGGGATAATGTAAAATGGATTCGGAGTTTCATGTGCATGAATAACTTCCTTCTGACCTGTGATGTTGGGGCACAGTGCCTCTCCATAGTGCAGTGAATTGTTCGATTTTATGCCACAAGAAGGACTTCAAAATCAGTCCCCATTCAAATTCAAATCCAGCAATGGCTTTCTCAGATCTTAGTCATATTCATAAACAAACAATTAGAGAAAACTTCTGGGTTCTTTTATTGCTTTCTCAACACCCATATATTCTTTCATGGTATATTTCAAGTATAAGTATGATATCATGAAATAGGAAGCATTAAGCTAGTCACATGAAAAGAGTTGCATTATTTTTCACATGAGTTCCTGATTGCTATAGCCTATTGTAGGTGAGCTGGGGATCAGGCCAGAAAAGACAGGCAGATGTGTCATTTGACACTGGATGGTAATTTTTTAGTGTCCCTGTTACTTCTGTTTATTGCAGGTCCTCATTGCACAAACCACTGTGCAAACATATAGTAATGTCTGACAGCTTTACAAAAACCGCACTAAGTGCAAAGGAATCGGATGCTACATCCTGTGAAATTGTGAAATACCACAAAGCATGTGGCAGGTCTTGAGGAAAATGAGGAAAGGGGAAGAGTAAATAGAAGTAAAGGGAGTTGAGGAAAGAAGGGAAGAAGGAAAGAAAGGGAAAGAGGGACATATGAGAAAGTGAAAGAAAGGAAGATGGACAGAGATGGGAAGAAAGGACAGAAGAACCTATGGAGTTCTGGGAGAGAGTGAGGCTAGCAACTAGTAGAAAATTATGACCAGAGCCCACTTTAGAGACATTGGGCATGTCTACACAAGACACTTTACTGTGAAGTAGCATAGTTTATTGTGCAATAAGCATGCACATTTACACCTGCACATGCTTACTGCATAGTAAACTTCACTAATCATGAACAAATTTGCTACCTGTAAATGCAAGTAGGAAATTTACTCACAAATAGTTACTGCGCAGTAGTGCTTGTGTAGATGCCTAACCGTGAGCCAGCCACCAGGGGCTGGGAGATTCCTGGCACCAGGGAACTTCAAGTGCCCTGCTCCAAGATAACAATCAGGGAGCAGGGACTGGGAGATCCTTATGTCCCAGCCCCTGCTTTACCATTGCAACTGAGGAGTGGGGGGCTGGGAGTTCCTTATCTCCCAGGGCCAACTCTGCAGTTGTGGGGCTTGGACTGGGAGAGCCTTATCTTCCAGCACCAGCTCCATGATTCGGTGCCAGAGCTGAGAGATCCTTATAAGCATCTCCCAGACCAAACCATGTGACCACAGAGCTTGGGCTGAGAGATAAGGATTTCTCAGTGCTGGACTCCCAGTCATGGAGCTGGTGCTGGGAACTCCCTGCTGGTGGGGGCTGGGGAGTCTGTTACCTGCCCAGCTCCATTATCACAGAGCTGGGTGGGAAACAAGCTCCCCAGCCTGTGCCCACCCAGTTCCATGCTCATGGACCTGAGCAGAGAACAGGCTCTCCAGCCCCGACCCTGCAGCTGTGGAATGCAGGCTAGGTACTGTCCTGTTCAGGGGCAGGTCCCCGCCCCATACGCCAATAGGGAGATTGAAGTCCAGGGCTTGGAAAGAGCTGCAGGTGCCAAACAGGTCCCAACCACCTGCCCCATCCACCTGTGGGGCAGCTAGTAGTGAGCCCCTGGCTGGATGGGGAATCCCTGGCCAGCCAGGGACTTGCTGCTAGCTACCTCACTGGTAGAGGGAGAGGCAAGGGGCTGAGACCTGCCCCTCCCCTGCAGTTCTTTCCAAGTCCCCTGTCCTAATCAGGGATCTAGGGTTGGGAGCTTCCTGCTTCTGGGACAGGTGGACATTGTCCCTGCTCCGACAGTAGGCAGCCCCTCTGGGGCAGGGAGCAATGTCCCAGCCCCAGCCAAGAGACAGATGTCTCCTGTCCTGGTGCTCTCTGGCAGCCCCTGGGTTATCACCCAGGAGAAGCCTCAAGCTCCCCCTAGTGGCAGCAGGAGCCCATTGCAAGGCCACAGGACATGGGAACAGTTTGCTGCTAGAAGCAGCAAATCTCCCACATCGCTGCATGTGTAGACACCTGCCTGACAGCATTTACTCATAAGTAGTTTACTCGCAGGTAAGCTAATCTCAGATCAAATGCATGTGTAGATGCACCGGTCAGTCTGCTAAATAGCAGCTGAGTAGATTAATCAGTATGTGGAATCATTTTGTGCCTTTTTGCCACTGCTCCCTGCAATGAGCTTCACCTGAGCAAGTCCTCCTCTGCTTCCCCTCACCCTTGTGGCTGGAGTGGGTTGAGTGGCCTGTCAAGGCTGGTTGCCCCAAGGGTTTAGAGGACCATCAGCACTGTAATGTAGTCTGGAAGTGGGGTGGCAAAGGGTCTTGGCATCACTTCTCCCTGACATGGTGCTGCTCTGGCTTTTGCCAATGCAACCTTTACTATTGCAACTCATCATGGGTTAAAAGAAGTGCTTACTCTTGTAGCTGGACAGTGAATCACAATAACGTACCATATTAAACATTCCATTGCTTTTAGAGCTCATGAAAACCTATTAGTGTGCCCACACAGCAGTCCTTTCAGCTACTGCAGCACCTTGGAATCATTAGTAACTTTTCTACAGATCCCACCACAGACACTCAAAGACTTGATTTCTGGGTATATCAGTCCATATCTGAAGAGATGCTGTACCCAGGGTTTTTATTTGAGTCCCATGTATTTGCATTTATCCTTATATAAACCAGCATGAAGTTGTTTATAACAAGAAAGCAGTCAAATTTGAGGAGGCATTGCACAGTGCTCTCTGCAAAGAGTACAGGTTTTCTGTGGATTCTGCTGAGTGTACCAGTTTTATCAGTGTAACTACAACCCTGATGCTTTCCACCTGCACAAGCATTGCAGGACATCAGGGAAGAAAACCTAACATTAACCCTGACCAGAAAATCTGAATAAGCACAAATACATGAGTGCTGCCAACATTTGTGCGTGGCTGCTGTGTGAACATGAGGCAAAGGAAAAAGAATGAGAGAGAAAGACAAAACATACATATAGGAAAGAGAAAATATTTTACTTTATCTCACGCAGCTGGAAAACTCTGAAACAAAACTAAAAAAAAGTTCCGCTAGCCCTAACCCCTGTATCAGTCTGTCTCTGGTAGGAAGGTGTCGTCTTCATTTATTATATTCATCAATTCTTAATAAAATGGCCTCATTTTTCTTTTCTATTTGGCTTTATTATAGTATGTCCTAATGTGACAAGGAAGATGTTATTTGAATTTTCGAGTGCCATCAGCATCAGAGGCCTACCAAGTAAATACTTTGATCTGGATTTTGCTGGTCATATTTGTTCTGAACAATGCTACATTAGTAATTCCATTGATTTTAGGGTGCAGAGTAATACGAGGACTCACTTTTCCTCCATGCGAATCTCAAGAATCTTATAAATTTAGGATGGGGGCCTTAATTGTGGCCTATAATGTTTTGAAGCACAAAGAGTTTTCAGAATATGCAATTTCTGAGTTACCCAACATCATGATTTAAGGGTTTTTCTTATTATATTTTGCCTGCAAACATTTTCAGACATAGAAAGAAAACATAGAACACACATGAGAAAAAGATTAAAGAAATGCCAAATATTTATACACATACACACAGTATAAGAAGCCTCATAAACTGAATCAACTAAGTTTGCATATCAAGCTAATGAAGAGCATAGGGCAGGAGTTATAACATTCAGTATTTTTTATCCTGAGCAAAATTCACTTTTGTTTCTGCATTACAGAAATTTCACCTATATCAATAGCAGCTTGGCCTGTAGATCATGTGAAAAATATGGAATGGTGATCAGCCATGTAGCTTGAAAACTACAATGAACAACCATAACAATGCTACAATATATAGTATTAACACTATAGCACACACTATGGACCTAATCCTGTTTTTCTTTATTCTCACAGAACAACTGCTATAACTAACTCGAGAAACAGATCATCTAGTCCAGTGTCCTGTTTCTGACAGGGGTCAGCCCCAGATGCTCAAGTGGAAGGTACAAGAAACCCACAATAAAATTATGGAGTAACCTTCTCATTAGAAATGTTTCTGTCTAATCCCACCAGTTAGCATTTGTGTTATGCTCAAGAGCATGGGCAAATGTACTGCAAATTCTCTCCTGCTGTATATAAAAGGATTCTTTTTTTCATTATTCAAGCTAATGTCTGTTTTACTTAATCCTATGAAACGTTTGGTCTTGAAGAGTTCTTGTAGCAATGAGTTCTTCAGTATTCTGAATCAGTTTGAAGTAGGCTGCTGTTCAAATATGCTGCTGTAGAATAAATAAAAGAATTTGGCCATCTAGACTGCAACATACCCAAATGCAGAAAAAAATAAATCATGCCCAAGCAAACATATTCTATGGCTCAACCCTCAGCAATTCATCTATTGAGTTATCCAGTTCCAAGTGTAGTTTCACTCTATTAGCATTTTACACATGTTTACACTGGTCAACTGAGAAGATTTGGAAATCAAAGCAACAGCTTATACCTATCATTAAAATAAAATCAAGCAATCTTCTGAAAAAGTATTATTGAACAGAAAAAAAAAAGTCACTCTTAGAATGTGACACCTGCCAATGGATACATAAGTCAATTACATTAGCAAAAAGACTGCCTATACATCTAAGAAAAAAGAAAGCAGAGGAAGAAAATTTACCAATTTCTAATGCTGAGACAAAGTAGAAAGCTACAGAAGAGAGAGAGAAAGAATGACAGCATAAATGGTGTTGTTTATACAATATTAAAAAGAATCTTGCAAGCTTTTGTGCCGCATTTCAATTCAACAAGTTTCATTTTAAGACATATTAAATAGCTTTTGCTTTTCATATCACAACTACATGATAGCTTACTTCTACATACTGTATGTAAGAGTAAAGTAGAAGCACGCAGGTCTGGACAGAAAAAGAAATGCACACAAAACATATCCACCTGGTTCTTCAAGGTGTATCCATTTACCAAAACAAATAGGAGGCAACTACATCAGGGGGACGCTTTGTGCCTGTTGCAGGCCTAGCTTTTGGGAAAAATGGGGTCTCACCAACTCACAAGCCAGGCCAGGACAGCAAGAGTATTTACACTCATATGAAAACTTGTGTCTAGTCACTAGAGTCCTTTTGTCTGTCTGTGGGGAGAATCCAGACCTGCTTGTGGGAGTGTGTGTGGGCACTTGAAGAACATCTCCAAACACCCCCCTGTGATACAGCTGTACAGGGGTGTAGGTTGTAGCTGTGTTGGTCTTGAGACATAGGCACACAAGGTTCTTTGGGTGAATCTGATTTCTTTTACTAGACCAACTTAAATAGTTGGGGGGTGGGGGGGAATTTTAGCAAGCTTTCTCAGGCTGAGGAAGTCTCTGCAGTTGGTGTGAGATGGGCTGGGGCGAGGAGGGGGGCTTTGCCATGGCCACAGTGCCACCCCACAAAGGCAGGGCATGCCTCACCCCGCGAGCCGCCTGGAGAGGTCGCTGGAGCTGGCTTGGGTGGGGGTGGCGGCTGTGTGACCGGGCTCTGCCCTCGGGGCAGGTCGAAGGCCCCCGGCGGCGGCCGGGGCACGGGGCCGCCGGGGGTGGGGGGGAGCGGGCAGATGACAGCCGGGGGTGGGGGGGAACCGGATCGCCTGGGCTCACAGCGCCTGGGGCGGATAGCGGGGCGGGTGCTGGGCGCGGCTTGCGGCCCCCCCGGGCTCAGCTGAGAGCAGCCTCCCCCTTGCAAAAGCAGCATCGAAGCCACTCGGGTGCCGGCAGCAGCGATCCGCGTCGGGGAAGCCGCCGCCGCCGCCCCGGGGCTGGAGGCAGGCCGGGGGGGGGGGGCAGCCGGGACGGGACCTACCTGCCGGAGCGCTCGGGAGCGGCACCGCCCGGCCTGGCTCTGCCCGCGGCGGGGACTGAAGCACCCGCGCTCGTCTCCCTGCAGCAGCCGGGAGGCGCAGGGCCGGGCTGGGACCCACCAGCGCTGCCGGTGTGCATCCAGGACTTCGCAGCACCAAAGAGTTAAAACCAGAAAGTCGCAATCATTTTATTATTATTATTATTATTATTATTATTATCATCATCATCGTCATCATCATCGTCATTATCATTATGATTATTTTAATAAATACAACCGCTCTTATAACAGAAGTGCTTATCAGCGGGTTGCACTGGAGTTGGCAAACAAGCTTTTTCTTTCTGTCCGTCTTTCTTTTTTTCTTTTTTTCTTTTTTTTACCTTTTAAACAAATAATTCATTAGGTAATTAAATTCAAGTGAGATTACTCTAATTAAATGTACGCTGCTGTTGAATCATAATTTCTACGTGGCCTAGTTAAAGACGAACGATCTCTTCTTATTCCTGACCAAAAAAAAAAAAAAGCTTTAAAGGAATTCCCCAGTGACTGGAATAATAGATTTATACACCACCGTGCAGAGGTCATTTCAAGAAAGAAGAGACACCAAACACAACATAAAGGGACTTTTCATGTCTAGAGATACTAGAATTTCAGGTTTTATTGCTCGGAGTTCTATTAAAGGACTTTGTGGAACCTAGGAGGAAATCAAAATTATCTTTCAAAAGGCGATAAGTTATATAAATATGTGCACAAACAGAAATGTGTCTCTGAAGGTATTAGTTCTGCATAATTTCAGATGAGTAGCTACTAGGCCTCAAAGGAAACAGTGCATCTTGAAATGCTCTGAAGGCTTACATTGGCCAAAATAAGGCAGGACTTTAGCGAAATTAGAAGTAACTTTGTAGCCAACGTTGTGCTATAAGTCCTGGTTCCCTTTAATAGCATTAGGAGTTCAAACCATAAAGACTAATCTGGAGAGTGGAAGTTCCTGCTCTCTGCTTTGATCTCCTTCCTCTTGGCTGTTTAAAGCTGACAGTTTGGCTGAATGGCATTCACTGCTTTCATTTGTAAGACATGAGTTTCCTAGTGTTCCAGAGCTAGCAGCTACACCTGTACTGCAGGAATTTACATTGCATTGCTCCAGGATGGCATTGATTTGGGACGGGTGAAATACAAACACAAACTAATTAAAAACTGCATAATGCAGCCCTACAGGAACAAGACAGAAAAACAAATACATACAACTGCAGCTGGCACAGCAATTGTGCCTCTGCCCCCAAGCAACAGTCTGGTGACATAAAATTATAAACCTTAAAAATCTCATATAATTGCTGTTGATCATTTGGAAGACAGAATGGAAATGATTTTGGTAATTAAGTTCAGGACTATCTACTATTCATGGATAGATAGATAGATAGATAGATAGATAGATAGATAGATAGATAGATAGATAGATAGATAGATAGATAGATTCTATATATTTGTAGATAGATTTGCATACCCAGGGATATGTGTGTATAGTTTTAACAGGGGTTTTGGTTGGAGCAGTGTTGGTGTAAGGACATAAGCAGGCAAGGTTCTTTGAGTAAATGTTATATCTAATAAAAAGATTTTTAAAATAATAATAAAAGATAAAAGTCTAATGGAAGATATCTCATCTACTTAAAGAATCTTGCCTGCCTATAATTTTAACAAGCATTAATTTTTTAAAAAAGGATGAGAGCTACTTACTATAACTAGTACCAATTATTGTATTAAAACAGATCACCATAATGCATTGTTTTAAAGTCTGATAGAAATATTTTCTTTTCAGCTGTAAAATAAAGAAGTGGGTATTTTCTGTAAAAGAATCTGCTCGCTTTTCTGAGAACTTCGTTCCCCGCAATCTTCTTCCCAATATTAACTGGGGCATATTCAGATATCCTGGTTGGGTGAGTGGTGCAAGAATTTGATCTCTTTCTCCTGTGTATTTTAAAATTAAAATCACAGAGTGCCCTGCTTGCTATTTTGCACGGAGCTGGACAAACTAAACCGTTTTTTGCACCAGTCGGTGGTTGCACGACTGAAATTTAGCTGGAGGTATGTGGCTAATTTAACATAAACCTTCTTGGGAGGTTGGGGAGGGGGGCGTGAACAAGGGAGTCTGGAGCTCAAGAGATGCTTCGCCTCCCCGCCTGTAATTGTTTGACACATGCCTTGTTGTCACAAAGTGGGGTTGTTTCCCAGCCCCTGCTGGAAAAAGGTGCACAGTAATAATGAGTGTTTAACAAGGCTCATAAATCAGGGCTGATGAGAAGCGCTGTGCACCGCTCTCGGGCTGGGCGCACCAGGAAGACAGGGCCTGGCTGTAGATGGCCAACGAGAAAGAAAAAAATCACAGGGGCGATTGACATGTTACCAGGGTGCTCGGGAAGGGGAAAGGCGCGATCTCACGTCTCTGGCTAACTAACTACTAGTAGTAATAATAATAATAATAATAATAGTAATAATAATGATGATGATGATGATGCGGGCAGTGGAAACTCAGCTGATCCAGAGAGTTGACAGCATAATTGCAATCGAAGCGATATCTATGAAATGAATGAGTTCAATTCTGCACAAACGGATCATTCAGCTGTACCGATCCGACAGAGAGGAGAGGGGGTGATTTTCAGATGACGCATGCCAGGCGCTGAAACAGAGAAGAAGTTACAGGCTTTCGTTTTAGTCGGAGTCCCCCAGAAAAGAAAGAAAATGGCAAGAGGTTCAAAACTAGACAGAACACTGTCCCTTCCCTTCTCGTGTCAGCAGTGCTAACTCACACCCAAAGGAGAAGGAAACCCCTTAGAAAGACTTGCTCGCAGTTCAGTATAAAGTTTTCTTCTCTAGCCACCAGCAGGGAGTTTCGGCAGACAAACCTGCCGCCCGATACGTGTATACATATATATATATTTTTATATATGTGTGTGTGCGCGCGCATTTGGGCATGTATGTGTATACACAAAGCACAAGTGTGTGTATCCGTGTGCAAGTTCGCTTGGCGACCCGGAGACCAGTAACTGTCTCAACTCCATTCTCAAATTGCGCTCTGCTTAGCATCCAGTTAGGTGTCTCCTTTCAACATCTCTGTCATCTCAATGTGGGGATATTTTCAGCGGTTTATCACTGCCATCTCCAGCCCTGCACATTTCCAGCAGGTTATCACAACCGCCAGTCCCACGCGCTGATGTGTTGGGCTGATTACCATCAGGACCCTGAGACACTTGGTGCGGATTCCCAGCACTGCAATATCCACTCCGAGGACATCTGGAGCAGATCAAAATCACTAACTTCATTTTTTAGTAGGGCCAGTGTTAAAGCTGCACATAGCCTGTCTTGCAAACAGCCTCTGGAGCCGATGCCTGCACAAGCAGCCTCTAGTTTAAAATTCGGCCAGGCAGCGACCCCTATGTCTGGATTTACATTTCTTATCGGACCCCGATCTACACTGATTTGTTAATAACCGAAAAAAAAATTAAAAAGGAAGAAAGAAAGGACAAGAAAAGAAAAAGAAAATCTCCTGGCAGTGGATGCAACGCTTTGAGAGACTGGAAGGACCCCACTGTCTTAGGCAAACTCATTCGCAGAAGGGCTTTTGTATAGTAAAATGTATCTGCCCAATAATCTTTGAATGCTGGAAGCGTGACCATTTGGGTCGATTTATTTTAAACACTATGCAATTTATTTTAAACAATTACCCTAAGCATAATCACATTAGAGTCAACGCTGTCAGCCATTCCCCTCGTGCTTGTTTTCCTACGTACAACCGCTCTCCAATGGAAAGTTGACGGCGTTTAACTCTAACCCCAGTGCCTTTCTTTGCTACGTGACTGATTGTTTTTCGCCCTTAAAATGTGGTTAGCTAATGAATTGGCACTGTGCTCTTTCTGCTCGGCTTTGGTTGAATTTGAAGGAGTCGTTCAAACACTCCGAGCAGAGGATCTCAAAAAACAGGCTGGAGATATACATAAATATGCATGCATGGATTTAACACGAGGCATCTCGCAGGCGAGACAGCCTTCATTTATATATTATATATTAAAGCACGGCTGTGAGTATACAGCAGTGCTTTCATAGATAGACAGATAGACAGATAGATAGATAGATCTATCTATCTAGAAATAGATATATAAATACATAGATATATAGATATCTATATAGATGTATAAATATATCATTATATTATATATTGAAGCACTGCTGTGTGTATACATCAGTGCTTTTATTTGTAGATATATAGATAGATATCAATATCTATATAGATAGATTTATCATTTATAACATATATGAAAGCACTGCTATGTGTATACAGCAGTGCTTTTATATGTAGATCTATAGATATAAATATCTATATAGATTTATCATTTATAAGTTATATATTAAAGCACTGTTACGAGTATACAGCAGTGCTTTAACATATATGTAGATAGTTATATCTATCTATATATAGATATATAGATAGATAGCAATATCTATATAGATATATCATATATATGTTACATATTAATGCACTGCTATGTGTATATAGCAGTGCTTTATATAGAGATATCTATCTATATATAGATATATAGATAGACATACAAAAATAAACAGCAGTGCTTTAATTCTACCAAGTGAAAAATGTCCGGCTAATTATTGGAGGAGGGTCTCACCAACCTTTGTGACTCTTGTGGATCTAGTTGGAGACAGGGAAGGGTGGTCCTGGCTCACCTAAACAGCTGCTGCTGAGGTTGGTGATTTTCCGTACAGTTTTGTTCTCTGAGGATTTTTTTTTGACTGTGAATAAGCTCCTGCCGTAGGTCTTGTATGGCGGGGAGGAAGGGGAGGAGGAGGAGGAGGGGGGGGGGAAATAAACCCAGAATCTCCCAGACCTGCCATAAACTGATTTTCAGGCTAAGTAGCTTAGTGTAGCAGCTCGGGTCCCTAGCTCACTTGCACAAGGGAAAGGAGAAAAAAATTAAAAGGGGTTTTGCAGGGTAGGCTGCTAGGCTGAGTTAGCCAGCTGTCTGGGATGGAGGAGCAGGTCTCGGCTCCTCTTGCCCATTTACCTCGAGGGGAACTTTGCAAAAGGGCAACAAAACTCTCCTCCAGCCTCGCAACTTTCCTCTCCCTTTGCGTGTCTGCAACCCCTTCCGCCCTCCACCATCACCCCACCCCGAGCCTCCCAGCCCAGCAGTGCCACGGGTGGGCCGACACATCCCGGGTTTGATATTCTGAAATCCCCCAAATGCATGTCTTTAAATCTTCCCCCCCGCCCCCCAGTTGGCTCCGGGGAGATGCTGCCTGCTGCAAAAGCAGGCGAGGCAGTTGCGTGCAGTGCTCCGAGCGGGCTGGGGGTGGGGCGGGCTGGGGGAGGGGAGGACTCTCGGCTCAGCCTCCAAGTGGAAACCTCTCTGGATGCACATTCCTCCCAGCCCTAAGCCGCTAAGAAGATTCCGGCGGTGTCCGGGGCTCATCCTACCTTTATTTACCTGCAACCTTGTAATGTGACACTGCGCTTCGCCCAGCCCCGCGGTTCTTTCCCCAGGCTGGGGGGAGCCTTGGGGGGGGGGGGGCGGGGGGCACTCCTGCCTCTTCGGGCTCCCTCGATCGGAGGCTGGGAGCTCTCTGCTTGCTGGCGAGCGGGGCAGGCGGCGGGGCTCGGGCCGATCGCCGCCTTCCGTCGGGCATGCAAACCCTCTGTCTGTCCGTCCTGGCCCAGGAGGAGGGGAGCCAGAGCTCCAGGGCCCCTGCCCTGCCCGCCCGCCCGCCCGCCACGCAGGTGGGGCTGAGCCGCGGGGCCCCGGGGAGGCCCCCATCAGGGCGGGGGGAGCAGAGGCGCGTCCTAGGGGGCAGCGTGGGCCGGGCAGGCGCAGCCCTGCCCCGGGACCGGGGCACACGGAGCCCGCCTGCCACGGAGCAGGGCCCCTCTCCTGGAGGCAGGGTCGCGGGGTGGGGTACAGGAGCCTTGCCAGCTGCCCGAGAAGCCAGGAGCCCAGGAGAAGGCAAGGAGAAGGTGTGGAGCAGCTAAAGAGCAGCCTGGCAGCACCTCGAGCCCCCCGCGGCGCGGGACTGGCTGGGAACCTGGAAAGTTTGGACAAGCCCGGGGTGTTCGCTGCCCTCCCAGCTCGGCTGCTGATTTGCTGCTCTTAGCTCTTGCTGATGGCCTGGCAGTTGTTGCCGCGCTGCTGATATTGTCACCCAATGTCACGCAGTTGGCAGGAGGAGGAGGAGATGGGGGGGAGGGGGGGAGCAGCAGGCATTTATTTGAACCAAAGATTTCTAGGAAGAGCTGCTGGAAACAGCTAGGGGAGGCGTGTGTGTGTGTATGAATGTGTGTGTATGCATGTGTGCGTATGCATACGCGTGTGTGGCTGTATGTATGTGTGTGCATGTACGGATATGTGTGCGTCTGCATGCACAAGTGTGTATGCATGTGCGTGCCTGTGGCTGTATGTATATGTGTGCACGCATATGTGTGAATGTATGTGTGTGTGTAGCGTTGTGCTGGTCGCTCTAGATAGTTTGGGGTTTCCTCTCTTTTTGAGGGGCTCTTTTGGTGGCCAGTTGTTCCCTGCCGCCTGGCTGCTAAACCCCCGTCCTCCCACGGCCACTCTCATTTGTTCCTGAGCCCGGCGACGACAAGAGGGACTCAGTGTTAAAGGTGGAGAAAAAAGGAAAAAAAAAAAAAGAAAAAAAAAACCCAGCAGCACCGTTGTTTTGTTTTGGTTTTTTTCTCTTTTTTTTTTCTTTCTTTTTTTTTTTTTTTGTTAAAAGGGGACACACTAAGGCTGCGGAACAGCAAAACCCCAATGTTGGACAGCTGTAAAATCGTGTAGACAGGTTGTCATACAGCAGTGGGGGCTTTTCTGAAAGGAGCCCATTGCTAAACATTAAATACACACACAGTCGAGCACGGCAGCTGCGCGGGCGCACACGCACGCACGCACACACACACACACACACACATCAAGGCAAGTGGCCCAGGCAGGGCTGCGCACCACGTGCTTCGCCGAGGGGGGTGGGTGGGGGCGCGGGGCGGGGCTTGCGGCTCAAGTGGGTGCCAATCAAAGCATCAACTTCAAATTGTATCTGAAAGATCAGCCTAGGACCTAAGGGCAGGCACATCAGTTGGAGCTCAATTGTTGATCAGATCACATCTAAGGGATTTAGGAGCGCAGGAGCGCCGAGATTTGAGGACGGGCACCCCCCCGGCAGCCGTCCGCCCTCCTCCTCCTCCTCCCGCAGCACACCTCTGGCAGAGGCAGAGGCAGAGGCACAGCGCGGCGCGGCGCGGAGCGGAGCGCGGGCGGCCAGAGCGAGCCTCGCCCGGCTGCGGCGCGCCAGAGGGGGAGCGGCAGAGCCCGAGCCCGGGGCCTCCCGCCCGGCCCGCGTCCCCGCCTCCCGCCCGCTCGCCGCTGCGATCCTGCGGCCGCCGGCCCGGAGATGTCCTTCCCCCAGCTGGGCTACCCGCAGTACCTCAGCGCCAGCCAGGCGGTCTACGGCAGCGACCGGCCCGGGGTGCTGGCCGCTGCCGCCGCCGCCGCCGCCGCCGCCGCCGCCGCCTCCGGCCGGCCCGGGGGCGCCGAGCTGGGGAGCGGCTCGGCCGCTGTCACCTCCGTGCTGGGCATGTACGCCAGCCCCTACAGCGCCCCCAACTACAGCGCCTTCCTGCCCTACACCGCGGATCTCAGCCTCTTCTCGCAGATGGTGAGTGCTTAGCGCGGCCCGGCCCGGCTGCTGCCCGCACTTGGCGGCCGGCGGAGCGGTGCGGGGCCGGGGCCGGGGCCGGGGCCCGGGGCAGGCGGGGTGCGGCACACAGTGGGGGGGTGTGAGTGCTGGAAGGGGGGGGGTTGCTTTAGGCACAAGGCAGAGGCAAAACTCCACCTCGTTTTCTTCTTGGCAGTGAATTTGCTGCGCAGGAGTCCTGGGCTTGTTGTCGGATCGCCCTAGCAACTCGCCAGTGGTTTGTTTGTTTTTTTTCCTTTTCTTTTCTGGTGTTGTTTTTTTTTTGTTTTTAACTGGCTTCTACATCATGCCCCTCTTCCCGCCCGCTCCTTGTAAGGTTCTTCTCCTTTGACGTGGAGCCAGGGACAGGTCCCGCGTATATACCTATATAAGCCCCGGCTGCATCCCGGCGAGCTGGTGCTTTTGCGTGCTCGAGCCCTTTTTCCTGGAGGTTGAAACCCGCCCGGCCGCCGCCGTGAACTTTCCTATGGGAAGTTTCACAGATTTCCTTGGTGCCTCTTCTTGCCTGAGGTTGTGCACGGAGGCAGAGAAGCGCCTTGTCGGCATCTCGAAAACAACTGATGGTTAGATTTGTCTCCACCTCGGGATTAGGATGGTGATCACCACTATTTTTTGTTTCGTAGAGAACTGGCCCCGTGCAAAGTCAAGCAGCTCAGTTTGCTAACTCTTTTACCCATGACTTTGTTGCAACGAGCGTGGGGCTAGGAAGTCACATTCGTCAATTCCTGACGGAGGATGCTCTTAGTTTTTACTTCTTAAAACACCTTTAAGCCCCCCCCCTTTATTGTGATTGTTCTTCTGCCCCCCTCCCTCAAGAAGGTAGAGGTGGGGAATATTTATAACTACAAGCACGAAAGGAGCCTATTGTGCTCGTTTGGATTTGGGTCTTTAATTACTTTCTGAACAAGAGGAGACAACTGAACTAAGGTCGTTTTATGGTGCGATTATTTCTCAGGGAATTTTTTTTTAAAACCCCAGAAAAATTCTCTCGATTTTGGTGATGTAGTAAAGTTTGCCACAGAGTGATTACAAGTGGGTCCTTCCCAAGAATTCCTGACGGAGATTGCAGAGAAATAGCATTTCAGCAACCAGGACAAAAAGCGGCAGAGTCAAGGCAACCTAGAAAGCCTGCTTTTTTATCACATTATAGTTTTTAGAAAATGCACCCTCCCTTTTAAAGATGGCATTCCTTCCTTTGTGTACACGCCTTCCTACGAAAATAAAATACCTGCTTCTTTTCAGGTGCCAGCCCAAGTTATATTCATTTCTTTGCAAAGGCATTCGATAGGGGCTTTTTGTGAAAAATTTAGGTGCTGTGAACGTTTGTTTTCCTAAGGATTGCATGAGGTTTTGCAAAGCTCGGGACTCTTGAATATGGGCAGGAAGAAATAGAGGAAAGCTGAACTGAGCAAAACGAGGGGAAGAACAGGCGGTTTTGAATATTGAAACGTTTGAGGAATATCCCTAGTCCTTGCTCTTCTTGATTTCTTTGTGCTTGTAAACAGGGGACGTTCTTTAAATCAAAGATGAAAAGGGATGGTAAAATCCCGAATAAATGTTCAGGCTGTTCGTGTGATTTGGAAAGCAAGAGGTAAAAGATGTGAATATCTGAGCAATTCCCCGAATAATGAGGCCTAATGAGGTGGTTAGCAAGATAAAATGGTATTTACCAAAACACCTGATGGGATAATTTGACTCGCTTGTGTTTTACTACAGAGGATAAAAAGACTATTGATTGTAAATAAATCACCGCCTCTAATCGCTCGCAAACAATTTGTTTGCTCCTCTCAGATCAAAGTAAAACTTAACAGATAAAGTAAAGTGCGGACATCTATCCTAGCAAGCGTGAGCCAGGCTCCAAAGTAACTGGGCTCCTTTCTCGCAAGTTAATATTTTACAGCAGGCGGCCGGGGCCGCGTTTGTGTGTGGGTGCAACGTCCTACACTTTAGTGGTTTCGTACTGAGCGACTGGGAACCGCCTGGAGACCACTTGGACATTTTCGGGGGCCGCTTTTTGCAGGCAGGGTTGGGGCTAGGTAAAAAAAAAAAAAAAGGCTTTGAGGGCGTTTGTGCCAGCCCCTCGGCTCTTTGGAGATCAGGTCGAAGGTGACGTGCTGGTGTCTGAAACGTGCTACCCCTAGTTGGAGAGGCTTGCGCGGGGAGATCTCGCTCTTTTTGTGTGTGTGTGTGTGTGTGTGTGTGTGTGTGGCTGGCTGCTGGTTTGAAACGCGCAGGAAAACGGTGCGGTCGGGGTGAAGGCGAGAAGATGGCATCAGCTTCACTGGGGCTGGGGTGGCGGGACAGAAAAGGTGCCCCATGTTGAGCAGCGGGAAGAGCAGGCCTCCAGAGCGGTGCGGGGCATGTGCGGAGACGGGCGGGGGGGCTGCTGGGAAGAGCCAGAGGGACCCTCACTCATCCCCCCCATCCTCCCTCCTTGTCTGGCTGTGTTGCAGGGCTCCCAGTACGAGCTGAAGGATAACCCGGGGGTCCACCCTGCCACCTTCGCTGCCCACAATGCCCACGGCTACTACCCCTACGGGCAGTTCCAGTACGGGGACCCGGGGCGGCCCAAGAACGCCACCCGCGAGAGCACCAGCACGCTCAAGGCCTGGCTCAACGAGCACCGCAAGAACCCCTACCCCACCAAGGGCGAGAAGATCATGCTGGCCATCATTACCAAGATGACCCTCACGCAGGTCTCCACCTGGTTCGCCAACGCCCGGCGCCGGCTCAAGAAGGAGAACAAGGTGACCTGGGGCTCGCGGAGCAAGGACCAGGAGGACCCCGCGCTCTTCGGCAGCGACACGGAGGGCGACCCCGAGAAGACGGAGGACGACGAGGAGATCGACCTGGAGAGCATCGACATCGACAAGATCGACGAGAACGACGGCGAGCAGAGCAACGAGGACGACGAGGACAAGGCGGAGCTGCTGCGGCCGGCCGGGCACGCCGACCCGCTGGGCAAGGACAAGGAGCCCGACGGGCTCAAGCCCCGCGACGCCCTCGGCCTGGCCAAAGAGCCGGCGGACAGCAGCACCCGCCTGGCCAGCCCCGGCGCGCCCAGCAGCCTGCAGGGCCCGGCGCACAGCAAGCCCAAGATCTGGTCCCTGGCCGAGACGGCCACCAGCCCCGACGGCGCGCTCAAGTCCTCGCCGCCGCCCGCCGCCGCCGCGCCGGTGGCCCCCGCGGCCCCGCAGCTGCAGCACCCCGCCTTCCTCCCCAGCCACGGACTCTACACCTGCCAGATCGGCAAGTTCCACAACTGGACAAACGGGGCTTTCCTCACGCAGAGCTCCCTCTTGAACGTGCGCTCCCTCTTGGGGGTAAACCACCACCACGCGGCCCATCACAACCACCACCTCCAGGCCCAGCAGCAGCAGCAGCAGCCGGCCGTGCTGGCGGCCACCCTGGGGGCCCTGAGCGGCGACAAGGCTTCAGAGCGGACCAGCCCCAAGCACATAGGTAAGCGCTGCGCAGCCACCCGGCCCGAAGCCCCTTAGATCTCGGCCCCGGGGCTGCTGGACGGGCCCCCGGCTCAGAAACGGCCCTGCTGTGGGTTGCAGAGCCGGCTGCAGGGCGAGGGAGGGGCTGGGGGAAAACCCCCACATCCTCAGTTCAGGAATCAGATGTGGATTCAGGCACCTCTGCTCAGCGCTGGGAGGTGGGGGGTGTGGCAGGAGGGGAGGGAGTGCATGCGTGTCTCTGTGCTTGGGTATCTTGTTCTAAGATGTCTCTTCCTTGTGATTTCCCCCCCTACCCTCCAGAAAGAGAAAATGTACCAAGAACTGATTCCCCACCTCCGCAGTTAAAATCGCCTTTCCAGCCTGTCCGTGACAAGTGAGTGGTTGTTTTTGTTTTCATTCCACTTTAGGAACATTACTTATGCGGAACAGAGTGTTTGAATAAAGACAAATTATAACACCTCATCATCACCATAATCATCCATATTAAAAAACAAAAAAACAAAAAACAAAAAAAAAGGAGAGCAATAATGAAGCATTTCCTGCTGTGATCCTTTCAGAGTTAGAATAAATTACAGCTGCCCATTGCCAGGCCGTAAGTTTCTGAAACTTAACAAACCTCAAATATACTATGGCATTTATGCTCTGGATTGAACACTGCTCGAGTTAGCTTACCCCAGGATCTTTCACAGCAGCGGGCAGGCGGTACTTCCACCAAGTCGTCTACTCATAGATTATTACATCTTTTTCTTCCTGCAGCTCTTTGGCTCAGCAAGAGGGAACACCGCGAATTTTAACAGCTCTCCCTTCTGCTTGATTTAAATGGTTCCGTGAAAAAAAAAAAATTGCAGAGACTGGTATAAAGGACATTAAAAAAAAAAAAAAAAAAGGAAACGATATAAACGACTCCCATCAATCTCTTTTTGCAATAAGATGGTGCAAATCCATAAAAGCGATTACACAAATCTGTAGATGGAGTCCCCTCTTCCTTGTACCATTTCAGAGCGTGTTATTCTAACCATTCTTGGATTATTTGTTTGGTAAATGTTTCCCATGTGTTTGTGGGGGGTTTTTTGGGGTTTTTTTTCTGTATATAGAGTGATTTCAGATTGTAAATAGCGCGTCAGCAAAACTTGTCTAAATCATATATTTTTGTCTAATAAACTAAATGAAATTATGAACTCTCCTCAGGTATGTATTTTGTTGTGGCAGAATTTAAACTTAAGATTTCAAATCTATTCAAACGTTTATTGTTTCCTTCCTAAGTATTTGAGGATATTTTCTACCCTTAGGTCATTTTACCTCAAGATACCAAACTGAGGCTTTGGCTTTAGTATTAGAGAGAGAGGGGTTTTCTCCAAGCTCAGCTGCGAATGTTGTATTGCATACAATATTGCAATAGAAAGATTTGAGTGCAATTTCTTGGTAGCTAGCTAAGTGACAATTATTCTTTCAGTTAGCAGAAGATAACATGCTCTGTCTCAATCGTTTTCAAAAAGTGATTTGAGTTCCTATTTAATACAATGAGTTGGTTTTTTTTAAAGTGAAAGCCAGAAGTTTTTTCTCACTGCCCTAAAACTATAAGCTCAGTTTTCCAAATCAGTCCATGAATTGAGCCTCCAGTAAATTGTGGTTTTGTCAAATTTCTGGCCAAAGTCGAAAATAGTAAAGTAGGACTTGGATTTTATTTTTTAAGTTTCCTGCCTCCCAAATGCAGGGGAAATGTAACTTTTGAAAGAGTCCCGCCTTTGAGCTTTAGTAGAAAAAAATCTAGCAGAAAATGGAGGAAATCGCAACTATTGCACTTTTTTTGAGGGGGTGGAGGGTGGATTGCAAGATTCTTGGCTGTGGGTTGTAAAAAGCGAGGGAGAGAGAAAAGAAGCCACCAGTTTATAAAGGCATTAATCTTCCAGGGACAATCCGTTAAAATTTGTAATATTTGGAGTGTTTACTTCTTTTTCTTCCTCCTAAATGAGAACACTAAATGAGCATTGAGGTGCTAATAAGATACCAGATGGTTGCTGATGGTGGAAAATGGAAAGAAGCAGCTGGGAAAGTCATTAAGAAATAATGTGGTGACGCCCCATCCAAACTGAACCAACCCCAGCTCAGGACTTGTCGGGAAAAGAGGCGAGATTTTTTTTCTTTTCGGTCCAAAATAAAATATTAATACATTCCCATCAAGGTTCAGAATATTGATCTGGAGTTAGCCACAATATCACTGAATGCAAAGACGGTTTTTTTTTATGTCAAGTGTTGCTCAGAGATCTGTTTCCAAAGAAGTGAAGGTTGCCTTTTATTTGGCGTTTGTTAAAACGGAATCGTATTCTTGAGAAAGGAGGGAGGGGGGAACAAAAAGAAGAACTGGCGCGGAGTAGCTGAAGTGTTTCAAATGTATGTTGTGCGGAGTTTGTTGGTTTTTTTCCCGGGGAAGAGGTTCATTTTGCACTCTCTGCAGGCTCTTCGCGTACGACCTTTCAATGTTTTTTTGTTTTAAGACCCCAAACCCCACGTTTCTAAGATTAAACTTTTTTTTTTCCTGTTTGAAAGAAAACGCAGCTTGATTATTTCTGGGGGCGGGGGGTGGGGGAGAAAAATACAAGCGCAGCAGCAGTGGAGTGGAGAAAGCCAAGGGCAGATCTGTAGCGGAGATCTCGGGCGGTGCTTGCAGCGGGTCTAAACCCGGCTGCACCCGTGCTCGGGGCTGGGGAGCCCTCCCTTGCCCTGCAGCCGGGGTCCCAGGGGAAAGCAGGCTCGGCTCCGCTTGCCTTCCCTGAACGGGCACCCTCTGCTTGGCAGACCCCAGTGCGGGGGGCAGCGCCGGGCGAAGCAAACGAGGTGCTGCCAAACTGGCCGGGGAGGAGGAGCAGGGGGGATTATTAGCTCGCTGCCTCTGCACCCGAGAAGGGCTTTAATTGCCGGGAGCTTGCGCGAGCCCCTCTCGCCTCTGTCCCGCCGCCTTGGCCAGGCTCGAGGCGCCCTCTGTGGGCAGACACACGCCGGCGCCGCCGCCGGAGCCGAGCAGGGCAGCCGAGCCGGGCCCGGGGGGGCGCGGGGCACGGGAGCGAGGGGCACAGTGCTGGACTTCCTAGACGTGAACGGCGGGGGGCTGCAGGGGAGCGTGCGGGGCTTCTCCCTGGCAGCACCAGGGGGGCCACCGCCTTCTGCTCTGCCCCGTCCAGGGCAGTTCTCGGCTCTGCCCTTCCCCACAGCCCCTCCCAGAGTCCCGGCCGGGGCCAGGCTCCCTCGTGCCACTGCCCGGATCGGCGGCGGCAGGGCTGCAGCCGGGGGAGCCTGCAGGCCGAACGCCAGATGGAGCCCGTGGGGCAGAGGGATTTTGGCTTCGTGCGCGGGATTTTCAACCAGGATGCGCTTGTCCTGGAGAATGCGCTAGGGCCTGCGGTAGCTGGAGGGGCAGAGTTAGGGCTCAGGTGGCGGCTAGGGGCACCATGAACTGCAAAGCCCTGCCCCCTCCCCGCCACTTCTTTCCAGGATCTCTGCCCGGTCCCGTTAAGGAGCAACACGTGCGACAAGGCCGAGCCCTCTCCTGTCTTTCAGCCTGGTGCCAGCGGCTCCCCTCGAGTGGGGCTGCAGGAGCCCGGGGCGGTTCCCAAACCATCCCAGCACAAAGCGCAGCATCTCTCCCAGTCGCCTGGCACGGGCTCTGCCAGCCCTCTCCGGCCCCAGACAGGCCCTGCCCCGACAGGCTGGAGACCTGCGGGCAGGCGCGGAGGGGCTTTCTCTCCCCCTCCCTCCCCCTAAAACAAAACCGTGCCCATAACGCCGGGCTTTCGGGGAAACCGGGAAGCGGCATTCAGCACCGTGCGGCGGCTGGCCCCGGCCTCCCCAGAGCTGCGGCTATCTCCAGCGTTTCGCTTTAGTGGCCTCGGTTTCGCTGCAAAACTTTTACCCGCCCCGGCCTGCAGACTGCGGAGTGCGGCTGCCGCCCCGGGCAGCGCCCGCGGCGCGTCTGTCCGCCCCGCGGGGCCGGGCACAGCCTCCTGCCCCCATCTCTTCGCTCCCGCGATCGTGTTTGTCTGCGTGTCCATGTCCACATCTGCGCACACACATACACATAGACGTGTATATACACGCATCCATATCCACACCCATGCATATACGTATACACACACATATCCATATCGATATGCGGACACAAACATGTATCCATATCCCTATCCACACATACGTACACGCAGACACGTATCCGTATCCATATCCACAAACACGTATTCATATTAATTGTGCACATATGTGGGCATTTTACTATCTAGACACATATATCCATACCCATACATATATACGCACGTGTCCATATCCATATTCACACATACACACATATATACACACACACACACCACACATACATGTCCATATATAGACATACAAATCCATAGCTATATCATATACATATCCACACACACACACACCTATAGACACACATATCCATGTACATATACATACACCTACAGACACCTCCACACACACTATATATACATATACATAGAAATACCCACAAACCCTTCCATATACAGACACCCATACCCATAGAAATACGCACACATATATAAAGACACGCATATACACACACGCACTATATAAATACGCACGCACACACATACACGCACGCACAGATTGCATGGGCGCTGATCAATTATTCGCGAGCACATTCATCTCCCCTGCAATATGGAGAATTCATATTCATATCTCTGTTTTAGTGGCCTGACACTGATTAATGTAATATGCACCGTGGCTCGGAGTGCAGCTCCGCTCTATGAATCATGCACTATAAAGTTTCAATCGTCCTTGTAGCTGAGACTATTGCAAAGAGTGCAAGGGGGAGGGCAGGGAGGGGGGCGGGGACGGCAGGGGGAAAATGGCTCTTCTGAGTCGCTGCGACGCGGGATCTTATTTAAACAACAGCGGGGGAGGGACCAGGGCTCTTCATTAGTTCCGCCTGGCGGGGATTCCCCGAGCAGGTTTGCAGCCCCGAGCCGGCCCCGCACCCACGGCCCAGGCCCAGCTGGGGCTGCGCTCCCGCGGGTTGGGTGCGGGCTGCCACGGCGGCAGGGGCCCCAGGGGCTGGCGGGCGCATCAGGGCTGGGGTCCTGGCCCCTGGTCCGCGGGGCCTGCGGGCAGGGGAGGGAGGAAAGGAAGGGCCCGGCCCTCGGGTGCTCCAGCAGGGGCACTTGTTGCTCCGAGGTACCGCCCTGGCCAGGAGCGTGGGGCAGGTCCCCAAGCGGCAGGGCGGGGGCGCACTGCAGGTGCCAGGACCCGACGGCCCTTGACGTCATAGCCTAGAGGCTGTGACAGCCCCTCAGTCCCCAGCAGCCTGGAGGAGGAGGCTGTGGCCGGGCGGGCTCTAGGGCTAGAGCCGGGGCTGCCAAAGCAAGTGGCAGGACCGGGCACGGCTCCCCCGGGCTTGGACCGGGGCCAGGGGGTCGCACCCCGTCTCCCACTGCCGGGGTTAAAATTTGGAGGCGGGGGGGGGAGGGTGGGTTTCTCTCGGGAGGGGAAGCGGGCCGGTACAGGGCAGCGGGGCAAGAGCCGCGTCTCGAGAGCCACCCTGGCTTCTCGGCCCGGGTCCCCACGAGTTTCGCGGCCGTCCCTCCCCGTCGCGGGGCCCCGAGCTGCAGCCTTGGACGTGACGGCCCCGGGCGCCACCCCGAGCCCAGGCCCGCCCGTGCTCCCAGCCTCGGGGGCCGGGCCGGGGTCTCCCCGGCAGGGGGATGCGGGCACGGAGGGGCCTGAATTTGCTCCCGTGAATGAGCACTTCGGCACCCTCCCACACCCCTTATCTCCCCGGAGGCACGGCCGCCAGCTTCGCGAGGGGAGCCCGGCGGGCTGGACAGCGGCGCCGATGTCCTGTCACTGAGTTTGGCTGCCAGATTTACGGCTGACCCCGAGCTCATGAAAGGCTCTCGCCGGAGCGCCTGGCCCCACGCCCCTCCTCGTCCTTTGTCGCAGCTCCAGGCGCGCTGTCCCCGCGCTGCCCGCGGCTCCCACACAATGGGCCGAGCCATTTATTTCGCAGCCCGAAGTGAGGCGGTCAGCGCGGAAAGTTTATCACTGTCTGGTCCCTTTGGCTGAGGCCGAGCATTCACACACCCTCTGCCCCAGTACACAAATGTCAGGCTTTTTGTTTTGTTTTGTTTTGTTGTTGTTTGCAGGCTGCTGTTTTCCTTTTGAAGATGCCGATGGTGTCTCTGATCCGCTAATCCATTTATCCAGTTTCATGAGTGCACTGCCTGAATACACGCACAATAGCCGTGCCCAGCTGGAAACAACAAGTCAGCGGGTCCAGCCGGCACACCCGCCAAGGGCTCACACCGCTGGGAGAAGAGGGGGGGAGGCTTTGCTGCTCGGCTCAGACAGCCCCGGCGATGCTCAGCCCCGCGGATCCCCCCGCGCCCTGAGAAACAGAGGGCTGCTATTTAGCACAGGCTGGAGGCTGAAACGATTTGAGTGATACTCGGCAGTGGCAGGGAGGTTTGAAGCAGGCTGGAGGGGGGGAAATGCCTCGGGGACTGTGCAAACAAGTGCACATTAAAGAAACGGGTCAGCTCCAGCCCAGGGGTGGTGGGAGGGAGGGAGGGGGGGGCATGGACTCCCACTGCTGCTTCCTGCTTTTCTCTTGTCGGTCAAGTTTCTTTCCCGGCGCTGGGAATGTAGGTGTAGTCGCAATGTTTGAAAACATTAAATACATTTGTGAGCGCGGGTGGAAAAAAAAAAAAACCCAACCAAAAATAATAAAAAAAAGCAGCAGCTAAAAGGTGCTCGGCGCGCTGAATGTTAAGAAGATCTCACAATGAAGCGATTAACATTTTTATGAATAAAATTAATCACGCATTAACTCCGCAGCTCAATACATCTGAATGCCAAATGTTGCACAGCAGCGCTGCTCCCCGAACCCGAGGATTTTGGATGCATTATTGACCCACATCAAACACGCATCTATTAGCAATGGCAGCGGAGTTATGGAAAGAGATCTGAGTAACGTCCAGGCAAGCAAAAGAAAGGGGGAGAAAAAGACAAACCTTGAGATGTCTCTTTTTTTGTGTGCGTGCGTGTCCTGATAGGCGCATGCAACATGATAGGAAAACTGTCAAGAGGGGCACCTGACAGGAGGGAAAAAAAAGAGAGAGAGAAGTTTATGTTCAACTCAAGGAAACAAATAGCAGAGTCACTATAGCGAGCGGTGACTTCTGCTCAGCTCTCCGCGGCTCTTATTAGTGCGCTCATTGTTCTGGGCAAAGCTTATTAGGTTGTAAGATGGGAGCTTACCCATTATTAAAATTTCCAGTGTGTCAGATAATAAAATGTGATTTCTCCTTTTCGGGCTTATTTTTTTTTTTTTTCTAATCTCTTGCCACTGTGGTTTTGGGATTATTCCAGCAGGCTGTACAAAGGGAAGCAAAGGCATCTGAAGTGTCACTCTACAGCTGTGGCAAAGTAACAGCATTTCCATTTTGTTGATGCTCCCAGCACATGTGTGCAGCAGAAGGTGATATCAAAGGAGCCGTTCTTCCTCAGTTCTGCACATTATTTTTCACTGCTGTGGCGAATCTCTCTGAGCTCCGTGAACCAATAAAACAACGGTCCCTGTTTGAGTTGATATATTAATATTTACTGAGGATTTGCGAGGTCGGGGCTAAATGTCAGCAGATTGCTGGGGCAGTTCTGTGGGGAATAATTAAACAAATCTCACAGCCGTTCAGCCTCCTCACATCTTTATTAATCTTTTTTGAAACAGTGCACTGAAATATTGCTTCTATTTTTTGTTGTTGTTGTTGTTTTTTGTTCTTCCCAACCCTAGCGAAGATACGGCAGAAGTTTAATAATAAAATCCTGGATTGGAAGTGCTTGGGTTTGGGGTTTTTTTCTTTTTTGTTTGTTTGGTTTTTTTGACAGTTCCTTGGCCCACTCCCCCGCAGATGTTAGTTAGCTGGGAAGGTTATGATGTGTGAATTATCACCAAGCTGTTGGGATCCTCACCTGCCTCTCTATCAAATTCATTTTGACCAATCTGCCAAGCACAATCATGTTGCTACTATAAATTGAGAGCCAAATTGCCCTAGTTAAGTGGTAGGTCCACCTGACTGCCAGAAGTAACTGGGGGACCCCGATTCAGTGTGCATGTCTTCCTTAACGTGATTATAGCATGCACTTTAGTACAACTTAGACAATTCTCTTTAATAAGCTTCATAATTAGTGTTGGGATGCCTCATTACAAGTCATTGCCTGTAGCAGTCCTAGGCCAAAGCTCTTCTCGATCTGATTTATTTTTTTTTTTTTATCAGGCAACAGGAGCTGTCTGGAGCTTTTTGTTTGTATAATGGGGACTTGCATTAAGCCCCCAGTGTAAAAATACCGCAAGGAAATTAATTGCTTCTGTGCAGATTCACCACAGATGTGTTTTGTGTTGGGAAGTGGTGGCTTTCTGACATTGCTATTCTGCAGTGCTTTTGGAAGCGGGGTGGGGGGGTGAAAAAACTACTAATGCAAACATATTAGCATCCATATAGATTCCTTATGGCATCAGACTGAAAAAAAAATGCGTGTGTGTGTACAGTTGCGTATATGTCTGGTGCGGTGCTTTGGAAAATAAGCGGAGCCCGCTAATAAAATGCACGTGGCCGCGGACTGTGTTTGGCCCTGGCTGATAGATGTGCTACTTAAAATAACACACACTAGGAGTGTGGTAACTCAACGCAAGGAGCAGGCTGCCACACAAAGCCGCCCCCAAGGTCAGTGGTTTGTTATCTATCACTGTTGGTCAGGTTGTGAATCACAGCTGCAAGTTTCAGCAAGTGAAGGGGAGGAGGAGCATTTCTATGGCTTGCCCTGTGGACAAGAAAAGCTGAGCTGGGGGTGTGCTTGCTCCCTCCAAACATCCCCCTGCAGCTTCTGGGTGATGCCCATTCCCCTGTCGCTGCAGCAAAGCCGGGAAGCGTCTTGATCCGGATCCCAGCGCTTTGAGCTGCTTGTTAGACCGGCTGGGGGAAGTGTTCAGGGTTAGGCAATCCGCTCCTGCAGAGGCTCGTAGCGTGACGTGAACCTCGCTGCCCTCCGCTTATTTTGTTATCCCTCTTGCATCTCTATCCTTTGAAATTCTCCTTTTTGACGTGGGGGTCTCTCTTCTTTCCCCCATCCCCGCCTCCAAATCCAAGCCCTTAATCAAGTGGCATCATCACACCTGATCATTAAAAAGAGCTGCTGCCTCATTAGCTCTCTCTCTCTCTCTAGATATATACAGATTTTATATATATATACACACACACACTTCCTCAGCCTGACAAAAGGGTATTTATACCCGAAAGCTTGCAAAGAAGAATGTTTCCAGCTATTTGAGTTGGTCTATGGCAGATTTACTCAAAGAGCCTTGTCTGATCATTACAAAAAAAAAAAAAAAAAAAAAAAAGGCTCGCACAAGAATGACAAAAAAACCCGAAAGGCATACTGAAAACGCATTAGGGGAGTCTGTCCCCGTGTGTTTCGGTGGGAAGAATTATTTGCATTCTTTCTGTGCAATTAGGAAGGAAGACTTCCGTATGTGCCCATCCTAAGGGTCTTAAAGAAAATGTTGTCTGGCTGCAGAGGCCAATAGCGAGGTGGCAGGTGTAATAGAGCATCCGCGGTAATGAACCGATCAGGCTGGATTTGCTAGGTACACACTCCAGGAAAAGTTCAAGGGCATAGTGAAGCTTCTGTAAATAGGCAGAGGAAGCCCCGTATGCATAGGAAACTGCTTTCAGACCTTAATGCATATAAACCATAACATGACTTTAAGGTTCACAAAAAAGGCATATTAATTACCGGTAGTAGTGGGCACATCCAAGCGCCAGACTGGGTTTGACCAGTGCTCCATTTACGCTAGCATCCTTACAGGGACCAATATTAGATGACTCTGAGGAAGGGGCAAGAAACCCTGCCAGGGACTGTTACAATATAACAGTGAATGGAAGCGGTTCAGTGGTGACAGGAGGGTTCTGCCACAATGATAGTGGGTTGCTTGGGTGTAGACAGCAGTTTTTACTTAAGGCTTCTTTTTTGTTATTCTTAGGTCAGAGTCATAACTTCTAAAGGAAATCATTGTTTTTTATTTGCATCATGGTCATACTCAGCATCTGCAAATGAATTTGGGATCCTCTGCTGATCAGTATGGCTCAGCACAAGAAAGAGAGTTGGTTATGATATATAATATGACCAGGCAGGGTGGAAGAAAGAAGGCAGTATTACCCCCTTTTTATAGATGGGGACCTGAGATACAGCAAAATTAAATCATTTGGCTAATTTGCACATAAAGTCACTGAGACGAGAGCTGAACCAAGAAATCATGAACTCCATTTTACTTGGATTCAGATAAATGATTTTGTAAGGTCTCACAGTGAATCAGTGGCAGAGACAATTAGTGCCTAGATTTCCTTAGTCATGGTCCCATAACTAATCCTTTAGATCATATTGCTATCCATTCAGGTAATTTAGATCAAGTTTTTCGTTGGGTTTTTCCCCCCAGCTCAGGTACTATTTCAAATCTTTGAAACTGAATTTTGGCATATCAGGAGAGGTGGCCCTATGAGCAGACATGCTTATTATGCTTGGCTCTTACCATCAGACCCTGGAGTCAGAAGACCAATGTCTCACCAGTGTAAACAAGGAGTTTTTCATGGAAGCAAAAGTTTGCAGGGATAGACTCGAAGATCAAGATTGTAATATTTTGTGGCTAAATCTAAACAGTCCAAGATTCCCAGTCCTTCTGAATAACAGGCCACATATTTGGATTTAGGAACTTGATTTAACTCTTTTTTTTAACTACAGGCTAAGGATAAAATCAAAATATAGATATATTCAGATGTAAATATATTCAGAAACATCTATATTTTTGTCAGCAGGTTTTTTAAATATAAAATTACATTCTGTGCAATGCAATACATTTATTTTTGAGGAATCCATAGTTCAATAACATAACACACTTGGAAAAAAAAGTAAGGTAATTAAAAACTAATGGAAATGTATATAGAGCTTTAAGTAGAAATATTTAAGTTGTGGAAACGTATTGTTTTGTAAAAGAATTCAAACAATAGTATCTGTTGTACATCACTACATGTATAATGGTGCCACAATATTCATGGAAGCAAGAGGAAACAGAGTTTTCTTCAACTGTTATGCATGTGGTTAATACATGGTCTAATTTTGCATGTTTAAGAAAGCATTTTTAAGAGGAATAAAGTCTATTGGAAAACCTTATAGATCACAACATCTACAGCTGCTGCCTGTAAGTAAACTAGGGAGAAAGAGGACACCTAGGTTGCTTAGTAATAAATAAGAATGGAGTACAGTGAAAGGATTATTAATAATGAGGAAGCCTGCAACGGAATTAGGAAGCAATAGACAAGAAGTCTGAAGAAAAAGGTAGGTTTGGAAAGGAGTCTGGAAGACGGGGCTTCTTACTCAGATTTTCAAAGGAATAGGAGTAACTATAATCTAGAGTTCCTCTTTGGAGAAAAGTAACTCAAAGGCACACACAAGCCTCCTCTTAAAATAAACTCGCCCCACCCCTCCCACTGATTACCTCATTAGCTCTCCAAACACTAGAGAAGAAAAAAAGTAGAGAGGAATGAAAGGAGCCCTTCCTACCTCTGCCTTTTACTTTATTATTACAGTTTACATAATACAGTTATTATTACAGTTTACATAATCTCATATGCATTTTTCTTTCTTAATCAACCCTAGCTTTTGGATCTTGTCCCAGTACCTGATGCTCTTGTATAGAAACAAAACCTGTTTGGCGTTTCTTTTGAATCCATCAACTTGAAAGTTTCTATAGAATTTCTATGTAAGTACTCATCTTTCAAAGTCTATGTGGCTGAACTGAACACAGTAATAAAACAGTGGATCATGAAGAAGTATTAATATGTGCAATTATATACTATTTCTAGGCATCTGGGACTTTGACAACCATTCAGCAGGCTATTAGCTACTTTTGAGTTTTATTTGAATTAGTATTCCAAAAAAACAAATTGAGTATGTGCGCATGTATGTATACACAAGAGTCGGGGAAATTGTTCTCTCAAAATGTACTCAAATATGGCTTCCCCATGAGTGAGTAAATGCACAGGTAAAAGGAGTAGGAGAGGATGATTTGTACTGAAGAATGCATAACAAATATACAATGCATGTGGTGAATCCAGCAGGAAGTGAATAGAGTTTGATCTTGAACTAACTTGTGTGTTTTGCCTGCCACAGCACAGGGATGCTATACCATCTGTATGGAGGCAAAGTCCCTGACATTGTGAAAGGGCCAAATACAGCCTATAGTAAGGCATGTTCAGGTCTATAAATCCACTCAAGACCAGCTTCATCCAAATCTCTACGAAGAAGGGAGGAGACCGCTGTATTTTCCTACAGATGTATCCCTCCCTGGCCACTCCAGAGCCCCACAATGCCAAAGAAAGTGTGAATTTTTTTCTGCCTTATTATCTGTACTTCCTTATTATTGTCTTTGGTTTTTTTTTTCCCTAAGTGGTGTTAAAATATATTGGTTTGGCTACATTGTTTTTGGCATTGGGTAGGAAACTTGATTCTTACCAGCTTCCTTGAGAAAATAGTTCATTCCTACATGGTGTTATAGGTTCTGGACCATTTTGATAGGAGTGAACAACAGAATACTTTTGTTTAAAAACCACTTAAGACCTTGTAGCTTTCTTTTGCAAGATTTCCACTAGGATGCATTTGTACCAAGCACTTGGAAATTTATCCCATTTGGATTGATTCTGCTGTTTTTCAAGCACCATTCATTTATATGTAGACAGAATTTACCACTTCCAGTATTGCTGTTTTCCAAAACTTTTGAATTCTGTAACTGGGCCCACTATCAGTGGTGTCCTCCAGTTAAGAACTCATCCGGTTTCCCCTCTTTTGTTGTTGTAGGCAAGCAAATCCATCAAGGATCCCTATTGTTTTTGTTTTGGTGGCTTTTGCTAATTAGTCAATCAGAATCACTCTGCCTCCAGTCCTGCTGCCTATATTCATGTTGAGTGAAATTCCAAATCGGCTGACTCACTAGAGAATTACATTGACTTCCTGCAGTATTTGCCAGAGAGTGGGTGGCAGAATCGGTCCCATTATGTGCTTAAGTCATTACAGTGTCTAAAGACAGGAAAACCAGGGATGCAGGAGAGATGGAAAAGAGAATCATCCTTCTGATTCAGACAAATACTATGTGACAGTAGAGGTTATACTTTCCCCTTGTAGAAACCAGGCTTTGTATAATTTCAGATAACTTCTGGTAAATGTTATCAGTAGGAACAATGAGCTTGTGTGTATTTCAGGCTACAGGCAGGCCTTGTAATAATCTTATTTAATTATGTGATATATTAATGTTATATTGATTATGTTATTGCCTGTAAATCCTGTTGCTTAATAAAGATGCAGTCATTTTGCAATAAAGTTGTGTTTGCAGTCAATTAATAGGTGTCTGGGGGCAATGGACACTGCAATGGGGGTAATGGCTTCAAGTAGCTTATAAGGAAGAGTGGTACCAGGATTTAAAGTAGCAAGCCAGGAAAATAAGAGGCTTGAATCAAATCAAGGGGTGGGGGGGAACTATTGTTTCGTTTGTAGCATTTTGGACCCCATATTCAGTACACTGGCTCTCAGTTTTCTTTATGGTCCAACAAAAAAGCAGCATTGTGTGAAGCATCTGCACATGAATACAGGAGAGGATAATATTTGATTTTAAAAATACAAGTAAATGATAACTGCCAATATTGAGACCATGTGAAGGCAGAGGAACAAAGCATACTTTCATTGCTAATCATGTTAACATCAAAGTTAGAAGAGTACATTCGCCTATTCAGAGGAAATGCCATCACACTTCTGACGATCACATCTGCCACTAATATCATCCGGCATGTGGTTAGGTCTCTGTTTTGACTTTTATCTCTCTACCAAAATTTCATGTCTTGATTTTAACATCTGATGCCAAATTCAGGTCACTACAAAATAAGTACAACGTCTATTCCTTTTTGGCTTTCATCATGTGTCCAAGAAATGTGTTTTAAAATCAGTGTGTGCAATATGAAATAAATAAATATATATTTTTTCCATATGGACTTCTTGTTTCACTAAGGTGCTTTAGAAAACATTGGACTGGACCTAAATAAAATGCACAAATCTGATTCATCACTGCAATACTTCAGCTTCATGCCAGAAATCAATGCAAGTTTCATCCATGTAAAATTAGAGTAATATACTCAGACATATAGTCAGTATACTCAAAGAATGTTGCTCTCCTTCATGCAAACCTTCATAATTTACAAATCTACTGTTGTTCTTTGATGAATTTTATCTTAAATCTGTCTGACAACAACGTAAAAATGAAAATATGGGCTCTGGAATCTGTGGTCATTAGTTCTCAATGTCTCTCCTAAACATTTCTTTCTGGTTGGAGAGAGTTTGAGTTCCAAACTTCACTTCCTTCTCCTCAATATCAGGGTTTGTAATGGAAATTAAAAATGGCTGGCCAAGAATAGGCTTCTCATGCTGCACTTAAGGCTCCTACATTGGGAGCTTATGGATGCTCAACCCCTCTGACTGTTGGATCACCTAAGCAGGTACTGAAAAAGAGACAACAGCACTGAGTTTGGGCTCCCACCTCTGAAAGCCTTAATTACTGTAAGGTGAATGTCTCTGGACATGAAACAATGTTATAACAAACCTGTACTAATTCTTTCATTTTAAGTACCAATGTAGTACTTATCTTTTGGTTACAAAGTGACATGCTCTAGTTCCAAAGCTGAGCAAGGCTTCCACTGGGTGCTGATAACATCCTGAAATATCGGGGGGCGGCATATCTTGAGATGTGAACCACCTGTTGAGATATTAAACCTAGATTTCTTTTACTCCCAGGAGGGTATTTTTTAAGGCGAAAAAGAATAATCGTGCAGCATTTTTTTTTAAAAGAGCTGATGGGGTATGGCTGGTGCTCTGGTCAACATTTCCATACACTAAGAACTGGTTGTGATGACAAAAGGCTGTTCATGTTTAACCTTTTGCTGAACACGCGCTAGTCGATATTCTTATTTCCACTCCTGCTATAATATTAATTCAATTCTGTGTAGAGAGCTTTGAGATATTTTGGAAGCAGAAAATGCAACAAGTCCCATCATTGGCTCCCTGCTGCCTCTAAATTAAAATTCACTCTGCCTCTCAGGGCCTTGTGCTGCTTTGTGAGGAAGGTTCAAGCATTTTCCTGACCACTGTAGACAGACAATTCCTTTGCTTTCTGGTTCCACAGGCTAGCCACATCTTGCTCAAAGGTTAGTGTAAGCAGATGTAGTAAGTAAAGATGTTACCCACAATGACCACAAAATCACCTAAAACACTGCCACTGACACCTTTTTGTGTTCATAATGTGGGCAGGGCTATCAAATGAGGACATCCAACTAAAACAACAGAATGACCTTACATAGGTCTCTTATTTAAAATCGTTGACTGTTTGTGAACACAAGTGCAGTGCTTGCAAACTTGGCCTATTATTACAATGATGGCGTCTGAAAGTGTATCACAAACTGTACATAGGCTTTGGGGAGCTGGACTTGCCATTTCAGTGTATGGCCAAGATTTTTGTTTTCTAGTTTTTAAAACCATGTTTTAGAAGTTAACTGCCTGTCTCCCATGATCAACAATAGCAATTGCATAGTTAAATTCCAGTGGAGATCTTTAAAACATACTTTAATACTGTGAGATTCCCCCCGCCTTTTTCTACCATGTGACAGTTTCTGAAAGGGTGTCAGGTTTTAAACCTTACCTTTAAAGAGCTTGGTACATTTCTGTCTACACTGGATAGCATAACTTGCAATTTTGGGAAGTAACATTGTTCTTTTTCGGATTTATTAGGAAAATCTCACGTAAATTTATATATGAGGTAGACAAATAGTTTTCAGAACTCCATTCAGAAAGTGTTTCCTTTTCATGAATATTAATTTTAGATGCCAAATTATATTTTGTGGTTTATTGCTTAAAGTAATAACAGTCATTCAGTACAGCACATAGTGGTAAAATGGGAATGCCCTACAATTGCTTTCTCTTAATGTAGTAAAGTGTTTGTAATTGTCTTTACTGAACAAATAGCTAAACAAAGATGAATATTTCACTACAGTTTAGTAAAGTTAGTCTTTCACTTTATTTAGAAATTTAAAATGCTGGAGACTAAGTAAATGAAGCTGATGGGTGGATTCCAAGAGACATTTCTAATAGACATTTTGGGACATTTTTGCCTAAAGAAGAGAAGGTTGACTCGATAGCGGCTTGTCGCTATATCAGAGGAGTGCATCAGGAGCTTGGAGTGCCTGGAGCTCTGTGCTACAGTGTGGCCCTGCTCAGCCTTGAAGCTGCCAGGGCACTGTTGCCTGGCCAGCAGGGTGGACAGCACTTGGGGGCTACCTGCAACCCGCATATTGGAGCAGGGTCCCTGCTTGCTGCAGACCTCAGCAGCCTGCCTTACACGCGAAGCTGCTGCAGGGCATAGCCTCCACCATGTAGCTCCCAATACCTTGCCGTTCCCCTGTGGTGGGTATTGCTGGTAACTGCCCAGGTCTGGCAATAGAGGGACATCTGTGTGAGGGTCCAGAGAGCTGGTGCAGGACCCAGAAGCATTGCCTCATCTTCCCCATTCAGGCCCAGCACCGTCTACATGCACATGCCTATGTCCTCCACCCGGGGCCCCAGCTGGAACCAGGAGGAGGTTAGTGGCATCATGGTGGTCTGGGATGCCAGAGGTGCAGAGGCAGTTAGAGTGAGGCAAGTGCTTGAATGACAACATTTATGAGGCCTTGTTGGGCAGGATGTAGGAGTACAGGCAGTCATGGTTGGCTTGGCAGTGCCACATCAAGTCAAGGCCTTGCAGGCACAGTGGGTGGCCATGGCTAAATACAATCGTTGGTCTGGTTTTGCTCGCAAGGCCATGCTTTTTATGTGGCAACTGACCCATATATTGGTGCCCCAGGATCCATGCTACAGCCATGTGGTTTACACCAGCACTGGCGGCCTGCCAGAGCCCCACCCTACCCTGACCCTTCCAGTGATGCATTACCAAAGGGATCCTTGAGTGTTCAGCATCTTACCCTGCCCAGATCCCCAGCTGCTCAACACACTGGCGGCTCAAGTAGCCCTGGCTAGTGGCTGCTTTGGCAGCTGAATAGCCCCAGACCCCAGCACGAAGTACAACCAGCCATGATACCAGCAGCCATCAGTAGCATCAGCTCCTCCCTGGAGGGGAGCCCTAACTGGGCACATGCACACTGCATACTGCGGACCGAGGACACTGGGTGCATCTGGCCAGCATCGCTGATAGGGAGGACCATGCAAAGCCACCAGCCTTGCCAGCTCCAGATATGTGGTAAGCCCCACTATGTGGGGATGGCCCTCCTTGCCCTAGCCCCCACCCCTGCTTCCCACCCTGCCCCTGCCCCTGCCCCTGCCCCCTGCCCTTGCCCTCCCTCCCTCCCTGCCTGGCCTGTTCGTGCTCCCCTGGTCCTGGGTCTCCCCCGCCCCCCACAACACACAGAGGCTGAACACAGTTCAAAACTTTATTGAGCAGTCCATGACCCTGCAGTAATATCCTCCTCAGCAGCAGGGGGCTGGGACATATAGCACTGCTACAGGTAGCCCTCCAGGCAGTGGTGGAGGTTGTGGGGCAGCCTAGGCTTCCCCCCCACCATGTTGTCATAGCACATGGTACCATACCAGGTGCACTGGTTCACTCGAGGTACCAGGAGAATCATCATCAGTGCATAGTGAGTTGGACACCCCTCAGCCAGTACAAACAGCTCATTGTGCACCACCCAGGGCACACACAGTAGGGGCATGCTTGGGGCTCACGGGTGGCATGGAGAAGCCCTGGGGTGCTTCCTCAGAGAAGACCCCTGCAGGATTGATGGGGGCATGGCCAGCTTCTTGTCCCAGTTGTCCAAGAGCCATGCATGCCTTGAGCCCAGGTACCACACACTAGGCAGCAGCACAGAAGGGTGGGTGCCCTGCAGGGGGAGAGAAGGGGTGCAGGGTTTGAAGCCATGGTAGCAAGTCCTGCCAGCAGCCTAGCCTGTCCCACCCTGGGAAGTGGGTAGGGCAGGAAGGCTGCCTGCAGCCTGCGGACCTGACCCAGGAGGACAAGTGGTGGATAGAGGACCTACTGTTCTGGGCTGAACTCCTGGCCCTGGAGCAGGAGTGGATCCAGGTCCTGCAGAAGAAAAATGCCATCCTGGGCTGTGCATGGATGATGACCATTGGACCCTAGACACCATTCCAGGCCTGGTGGTCTTGTGTGTGCCTCCCACTGCCTTCCCCCCATCCCTAGCCCCGCAGGCCCCCTGGCAGCCTCCTGCTGCCCCACAGCAGGTCCTCATCTGGGCCTGGAAGGTGGTCCTCCAACACCTCCCACCACCTGGAATCCCTGGGCCAGGTCTGCTGCTACCTGCCTGGCCCCAGCCCCACCCCTCACCCTGGCTCCACTGGATGCTGGCCCTGCTGGGCGGGCCTGGACTCTGCTAGCTGGATGGGGAGCTTCTCACACCACAGGACAGGGCCAGCCCATCCATGCCTGTGAAACCTGTGGCCTCAGGGGGCCCCATAGCCAAGGGGCCCCATGTGGTTTGCTTCCTCCCCAGCAGGGGAGTGAAAGTTGCAGTTTTTAAAACTCAGCACCCATTTTCAGTGCCAAGTTTAAAACTGCGACTTTCACACTTGCTTCCCTGGCTGCTGGAAGCAGGATCCTTCCTTCACCAATGGGGCTGGGGGGGGGCAGGTATGGGGTCTTGCCTGAAGAGCCCTGTCGCAGCTGCAGGCGGGTAGCACCATGCCTGCAGGGGAGGGGGCCAAGCCGGGCTGGGAGAGCCCTGCATTACCTGCTCCCCACCAACTGATTTCCCAGTTGGTTTAAAAGAAGGTATCATTTTGGACCCAAGAGTTCTATATTTTTGTATTTCTTCTACGTTTAGTCCATGATTTTTTGTATTTAGGAGGTTGATGAAGTGAAGTTCATAGGCTTGCCTGTGAAAAGTGTTTTGTGAATTCCCTTTGAGGATTAATACTGAGAAACTGGACAGAGTGGTTTTCTTGTGAGAATTGTGCCTCCACCGGTAATTGGGTATTCTGGTCTTTAACAGATTTCCGGTGTGCATTCATTCTGGTGAACAGTTGTTTGGTGTCTCCTACATATTTTCAATCAGGGCATTTGATGCACTGGATGAGATATATAATATTTCTGGAGGTACAGCTGTAAGTTGCAGGAATGGTGATGGTTCTGTTCTGGGATCTAATAATTGCGGGGGTGGTGGTATATAAGGAGAAGTGGTGGGCTCATGCCTCCAGCCCAGCAGGGGCCACCAAGCGTCCTCTGCCAGCACTAGGAGGGAAAGGAGCCCCTCCCTCCCCCCCTGAAGCCCAGCTCCCATGGGGGGAGGGGGCCTCCAATTTTGTGCTTGCCCAGGGCCCCAGTACACCTTAATCTACCTCTGCACTTGCCACTCCTCCCCTGCCCCACCGCTGATGTCTTTGCATCAGGAAGCCCTAAAGCTATGCCTTGCAGGGAGCCCCCCCAAAATTGTTGTCCATTCCTGCCACAGGAGCACTGGTCACCATCACCCTGGATGAGCCCCCCACCTGCCACAATTGCCATGGCCCCCAGACCGATGAAGGAACAGCCTGAGGTTGGGATGCTGGCTCCCTGCCTTGGGCTCTGCCTCCTAGGTGCCCCCACCCCATGGCCTCCCACTCCATGACACCAAAAAACCCACTTTGTATATAGTTTTCAAACTGGGAAAACTGTTTTTTTATTGCTGGTGGGTGGTGGAGGGGCTCTGTTTGTTGAGGGGGGAAGGGGGCTCTGTGTGTTGGGGAGGGAGGGGGGAGAGAGAGAGGGGTTGTGAACTGTGAGAGGAATAAAGATGTATTCTTTGTATCTGTGCCTGGAATGAGAGTGGTGCTGGGAGTGGGTAGGGGGTATGTGGGCAGCAGAGCAGGCAGGCTAGAGGGGGAAGTGCTCCAGAAGGTGGTCTGCTAAAGCCTCCCACACCCAGTGCCCTGGCCCCCACTGGTGGGTGCATGGCTCTTCTGGGGCCACAGTGGGGGGGACCCACCACTGCTGTTCCTCCACAAATGGTACTCCCATGGCAAAGCCACCTATGTGTGCCACACCTCCTCTCCCCAGGCATCCCGTAAGAACTGTCCCCAGGCCTCGCAAGTACTCTGCAGAACACAGGCTGCAACAATGACCTGGGGGAGGTTCTCCTTGGCAAGTTCATGTTGAACAGTGAGGGAGTGCCAGCAACCCCTGAGACAGCCAAAGGTGCACTCGACCAAGGAATGGGCCCATCCCAGGAAACAAATAATATGGGTCTGGTGGGGTTCCAGGTGGCTGGTGTAGGGCCTCATGAGCCAGAGCAGGAGCAGGTATGCAGGGTCTCTGATGAGCAGGGGTGTGATAATGATAGCACCAAGCTGCAGGTCCACCACCCTTGGCGCGTAGTGCCTGCTATCCACTAGCACAGCCAGGCTGGAGTTCCTGAAGATGTGGGCATCATGTGTGCTGCCCACACAGCCAGCACTCATGTGTGAACATCCCCTGGTGGTCTATGATGGCCTGCAGGACCATGGAATTTAACTCCCTGAAGCTGTAATAGGGACAGTCCCATCCCGGGCCCTAATACACTGGGGAATCCCAGTTCATGCAACCCTGGCACCACCACCTGGGGGTTTTGGACATGGAGAACAGTGACCACCAGCACATCCTGAGGGGTGCTGCACACCTCCAGGTCAGCCTGCCTGGCAGTGGCCTTGCCCACACCAAACAGGTGACCCACATACTGGAGGCTGGAAGGCATGGCAGCTTGAGCAGCACCAGGGCCTGACAGTTATCAGCAGGGAGGGGTGGCTGCATGCCAGTATCCTGGCACCAGGTGGGGCTGAAGTTGATGGAGCAGGTCCCCCAGGGTGGCCCATGTCAGTTAAAAGGCATCCACTGACTTCCTGCCATCCCAGGTATGTTGCACCAGGTGGTGCCACCAGTGCCAACTAGCATGGTGTGGTGGGCCCAAAAGCAGTGGGGCTGGAGGCCCAGGAGGGTGAAGGCAGCCTCAGTGGTAGCATCCTGCATACCCTTGTTGGTGTCCGTGGTGGCAGCAGCTCCATGGCAGTGATGGGGGCCCTGGGAGGGCATGTTGCAAGCAGGCAGGTAGTTGCTGCATGTGAGGGAGCTAGGCGGGGTGAGATGGCTGTGGGCCAGCCATTGGTCAATGCAGCAGGTCAGCAGGGTGACTATGGTGGCCAGCAGGATCCTGGGACCTTGTTCCTTGGTGCCAGATACTGGGGCAGCCATAGTGCAGAGAGGCACAGTGGGCACTAACAAAGTTTCTGTGTGCTTTCTCTGCATATGCTGTACTGCTCCTTTGACTACAGGGACTGGCTGCCCAGAAAGCACAAATGGGGCTGGGTTTTAAAGATGGGTGCCAGGTGCTGACACGTGAGGCTGGCTTCAAAGATAGCTGCCTAGTGCTGGCAGCTGGGAGCCAAGACTGGAATTGCCCCTGATGGCCACAGGGGCACGTAGCAGGGCAAATATACTGCCAGGTCTCTGCACGTGTAGACACCAAGCAAGAATCACTTACTGTGCAATAAATCTAGGCTTGCATAAATGCGCGTTTAGGCATGCCTAGTGTAAATAAAAGATTCATATTGATTGGATAAATCTTGGGTCAGTAACATTTTGTTATTAATTTTAAATACTAAACAAAATGTCTAAACTATGCTTCCATAGTTTCTCTGCTCTTGCTCTCTAAAAATTTGAGATTTAAACTTGGATTACTACTATTTTGGGGCACTGCATAGCTTAAAATATGTATCAGAACTGTTGTTGCAGTACCAGAAGTTGTCAAGTGAAAAACAGGGGTGGACAGAAGTAGTTGATTAAGCTATACCAAGTCACTAATAAGCAGCAGGTGACCCCGTCTAGTGTTTGCCTAGTTGTTACCATGTTCAGGGGTATTCTGCAAATTATCTGCTTTTTTAAGGTAGTAGACAGATTATTTTTACCTCCTTAGGAAGCACAGTTGTAAAAATCTTTATAGTTCCTCTCCACCCCAGTTCCTCCCCAGTCTTTCAGCACAGAGGGGATAAACATCAAATTTCACAGCTGTGCTAACACTAGACCCAGGCCATTTTTAGTACAGATTAAATGCAAATGTAAAACAGTAAAACAACACTAAAAGTCTGATTTAAATTGACAAAAAGTCAAGGCAATCACAGTGAGAGGGAATAAGGAATAAAAAGAAAGAATCCCCACCCATCCTTTAAAAAATCTGCATGAGGTCTGTGATTCTTTGGGACAGACTACTATATCACTGGAACCATTAGGACACAAATAAAAGGACCCCTTTTAGCATAATTCATTGTGATTCAGCTTCATGACTTCCATTAATATTAAATTGTGAAGCTAAATCCTAACATATCAGACCAAGAATTTACTCATTTCTATGCAAAGTTCGAACAAAATCCTTTGGAGTTTTCATAGTATACATATTAGGCATATGATATAATACAGAGCATGGAATAATATGAATAGTTAAACAACCTTATAGAAAGCACTCACTATGTATTCATAGAGGCTTCTCAAATATAAATAGATCTTGCTCATTGTTTATATTGGGAAGAGAAGTGGATGAGGAAGTTCAACTAGTTCAAGTCTATTTTTGGAAATAAAAGCTGTGCTTTTTTAGATCTTATATCTACATAACAGTGGGAGCACATGACTAGCACTGGTTGGAAAAATCTGATAAAAATTATAATCTGCTAAAACAAAAATGACAATTTTTGATAATTGTTTCTATTTTATAATCAGTGTAATTATGGTTTTTAATGACAAAATGTTGTTTCGTATATATTAGCTGTTTATGCTTTAGCATTTAGTGGGGAAACTATGTAATTCCTGGTTTGTTGTCCTCTGCATTTCTAAAGACAGATAGACAGACAGACAGACTTTTGTTTTAGACTTTCACTTTTTCGACTTTATTTTATTTTAAAAATGAAAAAGGTAAAAATGGCACATAAAGTATATATGGCCCCAAAAAGGGCTGGGCATGAAAGCATTTATTAATGAAACTTACATCATAATCAGAATATTGAAACCTTTTCCTCTCCACAACTTTCTTCACATGATCACACTTTATGGAGTAGCTGGCCATCTTCCACTATAGAGATTGCCCTCCCAATAGTCAAGCATGACACTAATTTGTCTATGTTCTGTTGTAAAGAGAACGAAAGAGATGCCTGGACCAGGAGCCCAATGAGATAGAGAGTGTCACCAGACTTGGTCTCTGTGAGTCAGTTTCTGGGAATCTTCAGTGTCACCATCTTGGCCTGGCCCAGCAGGAAATTGGTAGGCAGGTCATACTCCCCTGGCATGTAATGAAAAAGATGTACACAGTTTCTAATAAATCTAAATTGAGCAAGACTAAGAGGGTGTTAAGGGTGGCAAAGTATGGTCATAGATGAGGCAGTCCAGGAAAGCGTGGAAGACTGTTTCTTCCACCTCATCTTTGCAGACCACACTGCTAAGTCCAGGTGGCACACAGCGTGCCAGTGGCCAGAGAGCACCATGTAGTAGTCATGACTGGAGGTCACTAGGTTGCTTGATGATGGGCATCTTGTATAGGGTGGGCTAGGCGATGTTGATGTCTTTTGTCACTAGTGCTGCCAGGTGCTGCCTCAAGGTTTGTCAGGATGGGCAGTGAAGATGTGCATTTGTCCACATGTGGCACCTAGATTGCCTAGATGTACAGCACTTTTTTAGTCAGGATGCCAAAGTAGATTCCACTACTGCTCTTGCTGGGCATGGAGAGAGTCAGCAGAGTACCAGCACCTCTGCTTTTATCACTGTCTATGGTTGGGTTGACAGGCAATGATAGTGATGTTGTGTTTAGCCAACTGCCATCAGAGACAACTTATCATATATAGAGGCGGTCCCCCAGGGCAGCAACAGCATCTTCTGGGAAGGCAGCCTTTACTTCAGGTAAGAGGTATGAGGTAAACCAGACAGAGAGCAGCCCCTGGTGGGTAGATAATACCTCAGCCAGGAGACAAATGGTTAGGGCTGGTTTGAGGGGGGGTGAACCAGTTTGGTGACTGAAGCCAGTGGGAGGGCCAGGTCTGTATGGTGATGCTGCTGTGCATGGAGCAGTGGCATGATGGGTAGAGTGTGGTGTAGAGCATTTCAGAGATGGGGCAGCCCTGCTGGACACATCTGCATGCTGGGAATGCACTGCACAGTGCTTCATTCATCTTTAGAAGACTAGAGAAGTCCCGGTGCTGAAGCCAAATGGTACAGCTAAATAAGGACCTGAATCCAAAGGCCACCAGAGTCTGGAATGATAACTTGTAGTTATTTTGATTTAAGTCTTTCTCTTGATCCAGGGGGACAAAAACAGTGTTCAAGCTTAAGAGCACTGTAGTAGGGCTGTGTGGAGCTTTGGGTGGTGATTTGATTCAGGGGAGGTTTGGCCCGATTCAGTGGTTGAATCTGCCAATCTGAATCAAATCAGGGGACCAATTAAAAGGTCCAAATCGATTCAAACCTCTCTAAATCTTTGGAAAAGAATCGGAGAGCTGTGATGATTTTGGCAGTCCCCAGTGGCTGCAGCAGGGAGCTGGAGCCAAACTTGGAGCTGGTAAGCAAGGGGGTGGGGGGGGGGATGAAGGGGAGGTGGAGGGGACCATGGGGGACCCCTGTCAACCCCCATCCCCTGCCTGCTCCCGCAGCCCCTCCCAAGCTCTACCTTCTCCCCTCCGCCCCCCAGATAGCTGCCGGCCCCAGCCCCTGGCCTTTTAAAGAAAAGCCCCAGTGCTCACCAGGTGCTGCTGGGTGGGGGGTGATCCCCACTGCCTCCCACTGCCCCATACTATGTGAGGGGCTCTGCATGATCCCCCCAACACCCCACACTCCCCCAGCCCCACCATGGCTGCCCCACTCACCATGGCTCTGGCCCTTCAAGAAAAAAAAACACAGAGAAAAACCCTGGGACTCACTGCTCCTGCAGTGGCCTTGGGGATTCAGGGGCTTTTGCAGAGCCCCCCACATGGTGCGGGGCAGCTGGGATCGTCCCCTGTCAGCAGGAATGGTGAGTTTGGGGTTTTTCTTGTTTATTTTTTTTCTTAAAGGGCCGGAGCCACAGCAGGCGGGGCAGCCATGGTAGGGACTCGAGAAGCAGGTGGGGGTTGAGGGGTTCATGCAGTGCAGTGCAGTGTAGGGCTCATACTGCCCACATGCAGTGTAGGGCACTAGGGGGCAGTGGGGATCACCCCCCGCCCAGCAGCACCCAGTGGGTTGCGGCTTTTTTTTCTCTCAAGTGCTGGGAGCTGGGACTGGGTGGGGCAGCCATTGCCAGGCTGGCAGGGCTGGGCCTAGCTAATTTGGAGATTCCGCTGAATCGATTCGGGACAGTGATTCAAATCTCCAAATCGAATCATTGTCCTCCAAATCAGCCAAATCCAAATCTGAATCTGAAGTGAATACTAGACACTTTGCACAGGCCTACTGTACAGCTGTTAGCAGCTCATGCAGCAGGAACAGCATGCCCTGGGTTGTTCTGCCAGGTTTGCAGTAGCTCTGTTCTGGGTCCATGACTGAAGCCATGACCATTTTGAATTAGTTGATCAGGGTCTTGGCTAGAATTTAGTAATTGGTATACAGGGGTGATACTGGTCACTGATTTTTAATGCCCACAAGATCCCTCTTCCTAGGTAGCAGTCTGAGGACTGTTCACCAGCTGCTGTCTGATACAATCTCATCTTCAAAGTTGTCCTGGAAGAGGCACAGGAGCATCAGGATGAAAATGGAGCTTATGATATATAAAATCACCATGTCAAGTTTCATGAGTGAAGACTTTTGTTAAGGTTGTTAGCTGACTAGAGTCCCCTGTTTTATATTGTTGGGTTTCATCAGACACTTAGTATCTAGAATAGGAAGCCAGAGTCTGAAGTATGAGACTCTGTTATCATAAGAGGATTGACCTTTCTGAAGGCCTGAGAAGAAAAAGGCCCTATACTTGTCTATCAATACCAGGTGGTTTCAGAATTTTCTGACTGGGCTCAGATACTGTATCTTTGCTTAGGTATTCTATCCTTACAGCTATGGCCCTTTTCCCCAAGGCAACAAACTAATTTTGACTTTGAACCCAAAGTCAGTCCAGAAGAATTTTTCATATTGATTTTGTTAAAAGAAAAAGTGAGAAGAAAAAATAGCATTTAGCTAACTTTAAAAAACAGTCTTATGTGGCATGGTAATGTGTAATGCAACTATATACAATGGGCAGAGAATAATACATATTGAATGAAAGTTTAGGTCAATATAAAATCAATAGATAGGAATTAATAGTAGGAGATAGTTGAACACAGGTCTCCCACTTTTCAGTGAGTGATCTAACTATTAGAATATTACTGGCATGTAGAAAGTGGATGACCACAACCTTTTTCCCTCTTGGTTGCATTTGAAAAAGAAAGTAGGTACAATTGCATATTATGGCAGTTCCAATTCTGTTGGCAGGTGGTAGGAATGCTCTAGACATATCTATTAAATCAGGCCTCTCAGGGCATATAGGCACTGCTTTGCCTTCTTTCTGGATAGCAGAAAGACTTAGGTACCTAGATTGGCATTGTATTAGCTAATAAGCTACATAATTCACTCATATAAGTGACTTACATAGCTATGCAGAATTTTAGATTATGTTGCCAGTTGGCTGCTCATGACTGGGGAACAAATGCAAACGGGGACTCTTATACAGGTACCTATAACTGCATAAGTCCCCTACATGTCTGGGCAACTAGTGGTTGCTAGCTACATAAAGGCTCTAGACAGCTACAGTAATTCTAATAGGCACCGGTAGCTGTGTAGAACCCTAGATGACCAAAAAAATTAAGTAGTCATGATAGCCCCACTATCAAACTTAGCCCCAAGCACAGGTGAGGCTACTGAGTGCTGCAGCTGCCTCTCTTCCTCTGGGGCCAATATAAGGAGGGGCCAATGGTCCTGGCTAGTTATAATGAAAAGTTAGACAGGATAGAGCTGAGCCAGGCTGCAGAATCATGACTGAGGGGACCCATGAGAGAAAGTAGCTAGAATTAGGTTTAGGATACTAGGCTAGCATTAGGAATCAGAGGAAGGGGCATCAATAAAGGTATTGGGTTATAGCATGCCTTACTGTCTTACTGTGGAGAGGGAGTGGCAAGCCCCCAGCTTTTGCTTCCAGCTTCACTAGCAGAGTGTGTCTATGTTTCCCCAGTCCTACCTGAGGTTATCTTGGGATGGTTCAGGCTGTAAGAGGCACCCATAGATATTACTGTGGACAAAGCACCCCCAAGGTTCAGAGGGTCTGTGTGTCCTGTGGTGCACAGAGCCCAAACAGAGACTAGTGCCTGGGTGATGACAGTATGACCCTAGGCTTACTGGTGTTCTCCAGGTAAAAGGACAGCCGGCTGTAGGCACCCCATGGGAGACACTTGAAGTAAGATTTTTGGGCCTGGCACAGTGAGGTGGGTGGCTCTGCATAGTAGCACCCCCTACTGTACTGCTAGTTCTTAAAGGGATTGAATACCCACACCTGTATACAGTGATACCAACCTAATGTCACCACCCTGTGGTACGTCTGCAACCTGCTCCATCCCTGCTAGCCCACTCCCTCACAGTCCTGGATATGGTTAACACCCCCTGGTCATCCTCACCTTGGAGTCCTTCTAGTGGGTGGCCAGTCAGGCCATTGGGATGGGCCCAGGCATGGTTACTACAATATCTAAGTTTGGTCTCAGTCCAGCTTCTTTGAATTTCAGGGTCTTCTCTTCCAATGGGCTCCTGAGTAAGTCTCTCCAGGCCAGGGCTTGTGTTCTGTGATCTCTGCCACAGAAGTGGTGATGTGGCCAGCTTGCATCAGGAGGTGGATAGTAATTGGTTGCCTGCCCCCCCAGCACATCCTCTGCATTGGTTGGGGACAACAACTGAAACTGATGCATGTATACCAGAGGCAACCAAGCAACCAGTCCCAAATTCATACTCTGCAGCAAAACTGGCAGTCCCTAAACAATGCTAGATATGAGTTTGGGGTTTTTCTGCAAAGGTGGTGGCACATTCATCACAGTAGACTTTACATGACTCAGTTTCCAAGTGGAGACAACCTGGATTTACCATATTGATGCCTTTAAACAAAATGACAGCTAATATTGAAAGCTACTTCAACTGATTATAAGACTAGGAATATGCTATCTGGCTACAATGTGCTAATAGCCCTAATTAGCTGCTTCTGGGCCTCATCCTCAGCAGGAGATCTGACAATCAAGTTAATCTGAAACTGCAGAGATTGTTTTAGATCAAAATGATATGTACAGTCTCTTACTCTGGAATTTTCCAATTTATTTTTGCCAAATGTTGTGGAAAATGCATGCGCAGCCACCAATTCTCTCCCAGGTTTGTACTCAGTTGGCAAATGTACATTTGTCACTGAAAAAAAATTCTCTGTATTCTAGGGAAAGGGATTGTTTTAGGAATGACAATTAGCAACAACAAGAGTCAGTTTCAGCCAATGCAGGCTTTACCTAAATAACATGATTTTTTTTTTACACCTAGAGACAAAGATCAAATTTGTCATTCAATTGTTGTTAGCACCAATGATACCTAAGTCACTGGCCTCTAGTTTTGACTATCAATTTGTCTAGACAATGTATTTTTATAATTCCTGACATAGGACCATAGGAGTGGCATCTCTATAAGGACTTTGTCACATATTATACTTGTGATGTGTTAACTGCGCTTAAAACAAGTGTCCCGTGTATTCAAACAGTAAAATGTGATAAGTGAAATTGTATGATAGCAAAGTTAAGACTTTTCAGGATAGGATTATCTCCAGATTATATTGAAAAATACATGTTCACGGTCATCTGACCACTCCACAGAGATAATTCCAGCACAGCTTGCTGGTTGTTGGTCCCAGCTTCCACACTGCATTGGAGTCTTGAACCAGCTCTGGTGTGGCATTGGGGATGGGACTGACAATGAGATAATTTTTCAGACCTAGCCCCAACACCCTACTCGAGAACCAGCTCTGTGTGGTTCAGCACTGTGGCACATGTTACACTTAGGGCATGTCTACACATCACCATATGGCGACACTGCTGTGGCGCCATGCTTTAGTGCTTCCTTTTGGAAGTACTAAAACATGGTGTAGTAACTGCCCGTACTGCGCTATACGCACAGCGTACAGTTAGATTTTGCCACTACTTTGCTGTTACAATGCACTAGAATGGGGGAGTGTGCCACTACAGTGAAGTAGCTGCCAATCATGTGATCACTACGTCACCGTAGAGCATTGTGTGTTGTACAGTAGTGTAATGCATCAATATAGCGACATAGGGCAATATGTAGATGTGCCCTTAGAGATCACAGTAAACATTACAGTGTGACTGCTCAGAACACATTTTAACTTTTAATATATCATGGTAATGCTTACTATGATCTAAACAAAACATGTGAAGTTTACAGTGCAACAAGGTGCCCCTTTAAAAGGTTTCTTAAACTCATTTTTCAGATTTGCATTTATTGCCCATTGGATGTTGTTTGTCAGTAGCTTTCCAAGGTCAAAGTTTGGGTAGCTAGATCTGGCATAAGTTTTCCTACATAGTTCACCATTCTAAGAAAGCTTTGTACCCCTCACCACTTATGAGGGTGGTGAGTGATGGCTTCAAGTTTACTATGACTTTCCTAAGTATTTTACTTTCTTAGCTTCTCTCCCAGGGATGACATTTTCATTATATGAGATTTGGCTTTGGTTTTGGTGTATCTTAGCATCTGTGGTTCTTTCCAAATCTGTCTAGAGCCTCTAGGCTTTTTCCAGATCAAAGCATCACCCACTAAACCTTAACAATCATCTACCTAGACCTCCATAGAATAAAAGCTGTGTTGTGTTTTTTAGTAACATAAATCCACTCCTGAACACAATTCAGATAGCAATCTGAGGAATAGTGTCCCCAATATGGAGTTTTGACTGTGTGCAAATGGGTGCTCTTATCTTCTAAAGACCCATCTGCTAACCCTGTTGATGATTAAACTTAGGAAAGTACTTGGTATCAGACATCTCTTCCAGCAATACTACCCTTATAGGTGGTGGGAAGTGTTCTTTTTATTTTTTGATTTAATTCATTTGGAACTACTGCTGTTTTTGCAGTGACCCTTGAGTGTACTTGCTCTGTCATTTCTAGTTGCTGTGTGATCCCTAGAGCAATGAGCTTCTAGCTCCTCTGACTTTGGACAAAAGAAATTTTCCTGGGGACATGAATCATGGCATGGTCAGGATCTTTCAGATGTATTCTGAGCTGTGACATTCTTTATTCACTAGTATATTTTTGCAATTGATTTGGGTCCCAGCCTTCCATGAAGAACATCATCTGGATGTGACCAAGGACTTGAATGCTTTTAACTCAACAATGGGCATCTATCCTCCATTCTATTTTGTATCTTTCCCTTTGTGTTATTTATCTATATATTTCATTTGTATATGCCTTTAGCGGGGATAAGATTACATCTGTAGGTATTACCTGCTTAAATTCTATTGCCTGTGGCTTTTCTCTCACTACTGATATCACAGTTTCTGGCACCACTTTTGCAAAGTGTGCAGATGAAAATTAATAAATCTTCCATTTGATTTCATGCTGACAAACCAACCATCTTCTGCTGTGACTTCATCCATTTGCCTGTGATGAATTCTTCTCAGCAGTTGTCAACTTTGTCTGTTCTGTGCATGCTCTAGTGACAAAGTCACATAATGTATTGCAGTTCTTGTATTTCTCCTCCCCACCTCTGCCCTCCAAAAAACAATGCTAGTCATTGTTTTGGACTCTGTCACGGACTGTACAGCTCCATGTGCTGTTCATTTGTGGACTCCAGCTCTGAGCTCCAGGTGCCTTTTTTGCCATAAACCCTTTTTTCTTTTCTTTTGGATTCTCTCTAATACCCAGTATCAGAGCACAGTCCACCATCTATAAACTTCAGTCTAGATTGGGTGACTTCTTTTGCTTGGAAAATTCAAATTTGTTTGTCAGGAATCAATTCTGGGTCCTTCAGTAGTGTCTCAACATGTATCTAAATGTCTCAATATAGTGACACGAGAAGATACCCTGATCTGGCTGTGAACATGGTATCTTACATATCAGAGAGCATGTCTATAAGTGTATTAATGCACCATAATTACAGCGCATTACGTTTAGGACTCAGGGGGACTGCAGCTGTGGAGGGAAGCACTGGGCCCCTGTGTAGCTTGTGGTAGCCAGAACCAGAGGGGTTACTATTATGAGCAATAAATATATGCTCTTGGAGACATCCAGACAATTGTCTAGCAGTTAAGATTAGCTAATGCAAAGCTTGCAAATTTGCAACCTGCAAGTAGAATTTGTCTGTCACAATTTAACCAAAGTGTTGAATCTAACTGTTTGCACTGATCATGGGACTGACTAGGCCCCCAAAATAAGCAGAACTACAAGATTAGGTGATCCAGTGGATTTTTTAAAGGTCAGCCATAACAAGATCTGACCACCTAATATAATTAGCACATTCCAAGGAATAAGAAACCAAGGGGTTGAGCTTGGGCAAAGTAATGCTAATTTCAGACCTCATAGTAATGTGGTGTAATTTGTTTATTGGGTGAACCCAAGTTCTGGCTGTAACCTTTCATAATAATTGCTAATGCCTTTTAATCCCATAGGGTAACAGCTATAGAGCAAGATTGTGAGTGGCTCTAAAGCCAACAGATTAGCATAAGATAAGGCATAAAGGAATGCACATGTCAAGTGACCATTTTGTAGGACAGGACAGAACAGCTATCACTGTACCACGCCCGGATCCCGGATTCCCAATGTGAGTGAGGACCAGGTCCTGACCAAGGGACCTTCCCAGTGACCCCTTGGACAGTGTTGATTGGGGACGTCTGACTTCACTGGAACAACTTGGCGTGCACCTGGCATAGAGGGACTGCCAATAAGTTGCCAACCCCATGTGGGAACTCTTTGTCATTCTATCTGTTATCATTCACTATTAACTCTTTATTACTGTACTATCTGTTTATCACATTAACCTTTCTGTTAACTGTAGTATGCTAAGCTATAAGGAAATTTGTCTTTACTTCACTCCTGACTTCCCTCCTCGATCCCAAACCCAGCAGCCTAACGGCTGATACACTCACAGCGCCTAGCTGGCCTGTGATAGTAGCTCAGGCAGGTAGGCAGGCTCCAGGGGGAAAAAAAAAAGATCAGACTCAACACTTTTCTTGGGCAGAGCAGCTTTCCTGGGCTGCTGTCAGGTTGCCTGCAGGGCTTCCTGCAGAGCTGTGGAGCTGTGTGGAGCCTGGTGCTTTTCTCTGTGGCTGTAAGGGCAGCAAACTGCACTCAAAGTCATTTAAGGTGTATTATGCTGCTGAATTTCCTACAGTGGCTGAAATTAATGTGCAATACACTGCTAAGGTGTACAAACACTGACACAATTAAAGCAGTGCAAAAGCATTTAGCCCACTTTAAAGTGTTGTGCACATGCGCCTCTTGTTTCATCTACACAGCCTGTAATAACAGATAGTAATTCTACTGTACATTAGCACAGCTTTTGCCATGACATGCTAATTCACAGTAGAATTAGTCTATTATGCTTTTAGTGCCTTGTGTAGACGTGCCCAGAAACAACATTCAGGGAACCAGTGCTGTGCCAAAATATCTGAGCAAGCCCTGCATGTGTTACTGTAGAACCAGGAGCAGAATGGTTATGTTAGTGTGGCACTTTGCAGAGTTACTATATTTCCTTATATGCCACATACCCTCAGATAACACATAAGCCTTGTTTTGGGAAGCCAGAACAAAGATTCATGCCCCTACCCCATACCCCACAGAGTCTTCCATGTCATAGCATGGGGTCATTATGGCTTAATTCTTCTGGGTCCATGCAAGAAAGACAGAGTTCAGTTCTCAGTGTCACTCACCCTCTCCTTCCGGCTCTAAAGCTCAAGCTTAACCTTGTTATAGGTGCTGCTGAATTGGCAGCAGCTTTTGGCAGAGCATTCCTTGTAACAAAGGTCCTGACTAATGCCTAACCTGTAGCTGGTTTTTTGGAGCACTATGCTGTGAAGAAGCATTAATGCAGATTCAAAATCACTCTGGGTAAGAGGGACTGAGAATCTGCATTTCCAGCTTCTGGGATAAGTAACCTAACCACTAAGATACTGGGCAAAAGAATGGGTGGAGCCTTCTTCTTTGACATCACACATTCATCATAGATTTTTGGCCAGTTACAATTCTGTGAGTTAGGCTCAAGTATGTACAGAACTGTATACCTGTCCAGCCGAAGTACAGCCTCCTTTCCATGCTCAGTAGTTATGTGTGTGCTTCTGTGGCAGTTGTGCAGCTGGTAAAGTACTGTTTGGATGTGCAAAATGAAATAGGATACTACCCTCAATGCTTGAGAAGCAGCTATTGTCAGACACAAAGTTACTTCAAGACTGCCTTCCTTGTTGTTAGCGCCCATTATTGGAGAAACAGACTGAAGCATTAATTAGTCCATCTTCTGTCATCCTTTGTATTTCCAAAGAGTTTCAAATCTGGTTTGGCTTTTAGCTAGTCTCTTCTTTCACTCTAGGTATTTTCTTAGTTCATTTTATTCCTGGTGCCATATGTTATTCACTCACATCTCAAAAGTCTGACACAGGTGCACTTCATTTTAAATTCTGTCACATCAGTGTTGTGTCATGAGCCTAGGCACAACACAACAACTAGCTTCAATTGGCTCTTGTGAGAAACTCTTAAAGGTAGAACATCAGCCATCTACTAGTTCACATTATATTGACACATAGATGGTCAATAATCATACTGACATAGGTATTTTTATATTCTCTTGTGTTCTTTCAGTTCAGATATCTGCATATAATTTGTAGTTTTAAACTGGATAATTTTACTACAGAAAGCTTAATTAAAATAGCATCTTTAGCATTTTTACTAAACATTTTTCAAAGGCACCATCAACTATCAGCTTTCTGCAAGTTTTTTTTTTTCTCCCAGGGAACAGAGAGACTATGAAGCAAGAATATACCATACTGTCTACAGTTATTATCAACTCAAAGATAAAGAGCTCACTGGCCAAGTTTGCAGACAACACTAAGTTATGGGGAAGTGTGGTTACACTTGAAGATAGGCCACAAATAAAGGTAGACCTAGACAGGCTGGCTAGTTGGACAAACTGGAACCAGATGAAGTTCAACATTGAGACATGTAAAGTGCTCCACCTGGGGACAAACAATCTCCTACACACCTCTAGGCTTGGTGGCACCAAACTGTCCAGCACCACAAATGAAAGGGACCTGGGGTAAACATAGACCACAGTATGAATATGAGCCATCAGTGTGATGCTGTAGCCAGAAGGGCAAACAATACTCTGACATGCATCAATCGATGCATCTCAAGGAAAATGAAGGAAGTGATTCTTTGCTTTACTCAGTATTGGTGAGATAGCAGCTGGAGTACTGCATCCAGTTCTGGGCACTGCACTTTCACAAGGATGTGAAAAAGCTTGAGAGTCCAAAGGGCAACCCGTATGATCAGAGACAGCAAGCCATACAAGGAAAGGCTGAGGGACCTGGGACTCTTCAATCTAAAAGAGAGGAGGCTGACAGGGGACTTGGTAGGAGCTTACATCAAAGGAGTACATCAAGGGCTTGGTGAACAAGTGTTCACCAGAGCACCCATGGGGAAAACCAGGAGTAATGGCCATAAACTCCTGGAGGACCGTTTCAGGCTCAACATTAGGGGAAAAAAAACTTCTTCACAGTTAGGGTGTCCAGACTGTGAAATAATCTCCCTCCAGAGGTGGTGCAATCACCTACCCTGGAAATCTTCAAAAGGAGGCTGGACAATTACCTTCCTGGGGTCACCTGACCCCAGTTGTCTTTCCTACCTAGTGTGTGTGTGTGGTGGGGGGGCTGGACCCAATGATCTTCCCAGGTCCCTTTCAGCCTTACAATATATTAATCTATGAATCTATGAAAAAACTCTAATATGTGTAAGGGTGCTATAAAATCCCATTAGGATGTCATTCTGTTTAAGGTAGCACATCCAGACCCATTACAGTTTCCCAAGGAATTATATTAGAATCTAATCCAGTATGAGGTATTGCTTCTAAATTTGTTAGTAATCAGAGGCATGCTAGGAGGAAGTCTATGGGTACACTGAAATAGCTTTTCTCCCAATGTTCTTTTTTACATATGACAACTTGAAAAGCAGCATTAAAGGTTAATGTTCAAATTTGTCATGCACTCCATGGCTTCTGTTGACATAGAATAAATCAAGGCAGTTGCTTTAGAGAAGGATCTTAGTGAACACCAGATGTTCTATGGTTTGGATATTTTCTTCCTAGTCCCATATGGTCTGTCCTGCATTTTACATTTGTGCAGTCAGTCACTGCAATGACCAGGAGATACTATAAAGTGGTTTGCTGTGGTTCATAACTGTAATTCAGAGGTATCAAGCATATCACCTGTGGGCCAGATCTGGTCTGCAAAGTCCTGTCATCTGGCCTGCAAGTGCTGCCCGTAGGTCAGAGAAGGCCTACACATGGTATGGTATGGGCCAGACCAGCACAAGAGGCAGAGTCAGAGACACATGTAACATGAAGGGTCCACTCCACCCACTCCAGGAATAGATCATATATGTAGGCACGTGTGGCACAGATCCAAGAGCAACTGGAATGGGTATTATGTGAAGTGCAACCTGGCCAGGACATCCCAGATTGGCTGGAGTGGTGCTGTGCTACATGCGGTGCCTACTCTTGGACACATGCCACTCCCCACAGAGTCAGATGAGGTTGACCCCCCTGCTTGTAACAACATAGCAAAGTCCAGGGGTTGATTTGTAGAGTTCCTGATCAGGTCTTGAATTTTGACTTTGCTGTCTTTTCATAACCTCCACTCTGTCTTGTGGTGACAGTCTTAAGGTTTGGGGAGCTTTACTAACCAGAAAGGGTTAAAGGTACACTTAAGGCAGCACATGCAGAAGTTTTGGAGCTCTTTCTAGATAGTAGGGTGTGTGTGAAATGGGCTGTATTTGAGTCAGATTTGGATTTGGCCTGAAGTGGAGACAGAGATTTGATTCATTGATTTGGATCACTGTCCCAATTTGATTTGGCTGAATCCAAATCTGAAGACTCAATGCTGATTCAGAGAATCAGCGATTCAGCCATAGACACAGCTTTAAATGCTTTTTCTACATACCTCGAGGTACCAGGTGTGACTCGTGAATGTTGTGATGGTGGGGCAGATGGAGCATCCCACAGGAGTGTGGGGGCCCCCTCTGCATGTTTGGCGGTGAACCCAGAAGTCAACTGGAAGCACTTCCGGTTCACCGCCAAGTGCGCAGGGGCCTTCCCCGCTACCCCTTGGCTCAGCGATTAACCATGGGGAGACCCCAGGTGCCCCCCCCCAGATCCAGGATGCACCAGTCACCAAGCTGGGTGGGCATGGGGGGCCCACAGGGCACTTTCCAGTGGACCCAGAAGTGGACCAGAAGTGCTTTTGGTCTACTTCCAGGTCCGGTGACGAGCGCACGGGGGAGCCCCCCACACTTCTGGGGGACACTCCATCCGCTCCAGCATTGCAGTATTCATGAGCTGCCTGCTACCTAGAGGTATGTAGAAGAGTTATGTAGAAAAAACTTTTAAAGCTGTGGCTATGTGCAAATCACCAAATCTTTCTGAACCTCTCCAAGCTGATTTGGAGGTTTTCTGATTCAATTCCGAGAGATTAAAGGGTGTTCTGATTCAATTTGGATTCAGAGATTCAGCCACTGAAAAGAGCTGAATCTCTGCCAAACTGAATCAGCAACCGAATCTTCGCACAGCCCTGCTAGATAGACAAATATGGATTCATTATTATATGATGACCCTATTTTGTTATTATTACTTCTCTTTAGTGTGATGATGGTAAGATATATGGCAGAATGAGATACTAGATTATCAGTAATGATTTCAGCTTCCCAGGGATTCTCCTAGTAGTATTCAACTTCACATCAACAGGTTTCATATATGTGCTACCTGCCCATGCAGACATGCAATATTCAGTTCCTGAGAGGAAAGGAGCCCCCAGGGCAAGGGAGGTGGGATGGATGTCGATATAAGATAAGTGGTTTCTCTTCAGTTGGTCCTGGTTTAATTGTGGATTGTTGTTCTGATCTATTTTCTTGGCAGGACTCTGTCTGATGTTAGTATCAGAAGCCACAATTCAGAATCATTTTGAGAGAGTTTGGGAAGTCTTGGTTGGATTTGCAGAACAGTGACAGACAGTCAGGTACTGTTTTTCTTCCCAATGGAAAAAAAGAACAAAGTAAGCAAGCTCTTGAGAGAATTAATAGAAAATATTTTAATTACATTAAGCCATTTAAAAGATAAAGAAGTAGACAATTGAGGAGAAAGTTAATTTCTGTTCTCCAATAAATAGGCACAAAGATGTAACATTTTAATGGCTCTCTTACTGCAGATCTCAGACCCCCCTGCTATTTCTCCTCCCTCGCCCCGCCAGTGTATCCAGGGTGCCAACTCTGCTTGTTACACCACTGTTCCTGTGATCAGATTCTAGGGATCTATGACACTTATTGCACTTCGTTAGGATTGGAAGGATATTTAGAAACATGATCAAAAAATAACTATATGTAAGGGAACATAATGAAGCAACTGAATTGTTTCTGCTGTCCATAGAAACACACCTATGATATCAGCTGAGATTTTATATGGGTGCAATTTTCAAAAGCATCTAGATGACCAGTATTGCTCAAGAGGAGCACAGCCATGCATACACAGTCCCAACTCAGGACTATCCAACTAGGAGGAGTTTCTGTTAGCAATGCTCAGGGCACTGTGCAGGAGTTGCTCTCTTCTGGAGCACATCACCATTAGGTAATCATATAACTCCATTCTATAGTGCATACTCACTTAATAGGCTTTGCCAGCCATGCCCCTCTTACATATTGTAATCTTCATTTTTCAGGGTCAGATTCTGGCCCTGTTACTCCCACATTCTGTTGCCCTGTGAAGTCTCATTGATTTCAAAGGAATCATTTGTAGTGTAGGTGCTACCCTGTATGAATACAAGTATTGGAGCTTGATCTTCAGAGTTTCATTTTCCTAGGGCTTAGGTCTGCATAACTTTCTGTGAGTTTTTCTTCACTGACATTTTGTGTCATCCTCTCTTCCTTTCCTTCATGCTTACAACCGCTTGTGGAGAGTGTAACAGGGCCCCTACCCCACTACTAAAGAGGGTGGGGATCTCCCCTTTTCCTTGAGCCAAACTGACAGGTGGAGAAACATGAAACAAAATGGCCACCCAGCTCAGGAGAAACAGTGCCTGATGAACCTGGAATGGAAGTGGTGGGTCAGCTGACCCAGGAAGAGCTTTATAAGCCCAAGCCCCAAGACAGAGAAAGGTAATCTGGCTGTAGGAGCCACAGGGAAGAGAGCTCCTGACAGAAGAGCCCAGGGGCAGAATCTGGGGACTGTAAAGGGAGGACTTGGAGTGGTAGCCAGGGTGGAGAAAACCTTGGAGTCCACACTGCGAGCAAGATGAGTACCCCAAACATTTTGTTTTCTGTTTTGCAAACACCATTATAGGGTAAAGCTGACCCCAGAGGAAGCATAATAATTTTTTTTGAAGTTGAAGCAGGCATGCATGGTTTTGATTCCTTTCTTTTTGTTTCTGGTGGACCAAACTGTGGCTATAGGGGAAGTGGAGGCCATTGATAGGGATGCCTGGGAAGGCCCCAGATTCGAGGTGCAGGTTGCTTGTAAGACAGAGACTAAAGGCATAAGCCCAGAACCCTAGATGGGGAGTAAACTCAAAACTTTGGAAGATGATACCCATGGCTGCAGAGGCCTTCATAGAGGCTGCATCAGGGCCAAGAGACCCGAGGTGACAAGAACACAACTAAACCGAGCCAAGTGCTTGTAGTCTTGGGCAGTGGGCCCCAACATGAAAGGCTCAGTCAAAGTGGTGGGACGAGGCAAGAGGGGCTGTGGCCCAGACTAGGGTCCACTTCCCAAAGCCCTATTTGTCTTTAAAGGAGCCTCTCTTGTCTATTCATTACATCAAGGAGTGGCAAGTAGGATTGCAAGGCAGGGAAGACCCTAGAGGACCAAGAATGGCTATCAGGGAGAGGCCCAGAAAGATAAAAGTGTCATTCTGGTACCCATAGGTGCCATACACACCCGTGGGTGCATTACAGAGATCCAAAAGGCTTTTGCACCTTTTTTGCTATGTAATAGGCCTGAATAGAAAAAGGCACAACTGAGCTTAGAATCAATGTATGCTGAATTTATTATAAAAACATCTACACATTTATGGTCCAGTACAATCTTCAGATTAAAACTTGTCTATTTCATCGCTTTCCAAAAGCTTCAACCACCAGTCAGCAGATTTAGGTTTTAGATAAAAGTCACCTAATTGCATTCCTCAGTTTGAGAAAAATAAACTTGTACAAAAAAAATCATCTGTCCTGACTACAAAGTGAGTTTACAACAGAACTTTAGGATAGAAAAAATACTGGGCAGCATCCTGAATAGTTTTGTTATTATAATATTTATATAAACTCCATTTTAAGAGAATAAGGACTGTTTGCCTGTTTCATACACTTTTAACACAAATTCCATAGATGATAAGAGAGACTGCACATGTATGGTGGAAGCAATCTTTTAAAGGCCGTGACTCAAAACTACAAGAGCAAAAAGAAAAAAAGACCCTTTAAAAGGGAACTAGCTCATTAATGAATACTGATAATGAAATAATAAGCAATTACAAGTGAAAGGTGTCAAGATGGATTAGGCGTATTGATAATAAGATATATGGCTTTTCATTAGTAGGAGGTTGGTTCACTTTCCCATAGGTCAGCAGAGGCTGACCTCTTGATGACTAAGCAACATGCTTGTATCATCTTTTAATTTCACAAAAAGTAAACAAATTGATAAACAATAAACATTGCACAATTAGCTGCCTCAGGAGACAGGTCAAGGGCTGAACAGGCAAGGAGTCTGGTTCATTTATGGCACCAAGGGTGGTGAAGTGACTTCTGTGCCTGATTAAATGGCATTATAGTTCTTCTGAGATACTCAGGCTGCTTGCATATATTTTAAAAAATTGCTTTACCAGAAGAAGTACTGTGTTACTTTGATCCGGCTGCACATCAGCTGTATAGATGGATTTTTGGCACTTATATCTAAAACTGATTCCATCTGATATTACTATATTTCACAGTGTACAAGCTGAGTTTTGAAGCCCAATTTTTGAGACCTAAAAATCTAACTCAACTTATACACTGTGCCACATCAAAAAATTAGGGACAGGGTTGGGCTCAGCTGGGTGTGGCACTCAGCTGGAGCAGCCTCATCCCCTGCAAGTGTGGCTGCACCAGCTGAGCACTGAGTCTGGCCCTGTCTGTTGTGAGCAGTCTTGCCAAATGCCTAGCACTGCTTGTAGGGGACAGGGCTGGGTTTGGTGCTTGGCTGGCACACCCTCATCCCCTGCAAATGGCACTGGCGGTGATGCTTACAGGGGATGGGGCTACACCAGCCAAGCACCAAGCCCAGTCCCATCCCCATCCCTGTTCCCGTCCCTGTCTTGTGTGCAGTGCTGGGCTCGATGCCACTTGCAGGGGCCAGGGCCAAAGCTAGAGCTGGGGCTTGGCTGGTGTGGCCCCACCCCCAGTGAGTAGCTCTGGCAGTGCTGCTCACAGGGGGTGGGGTCTGGTTTGAACACTATGGCTATAAAAATCCTTCTCTTTCAGACTGGAAAGTCAGGAGTGTGCTGACTTTAAAGTAAAGTGCCATTTTGTTTTGTTGGGTTTTTTTAATGTTTGCAAGCAACAACCTTGAATAGACTTTTCTGATGCAATTTACCATGAACAGCTATCATCTCTCTATATGGAAGGCAACATATTTCAATTAAAATGTTGAAAAGATATAAAAATATTTGGTTCCTTTGATACAGAGATAAATACCTTTATAGCTTAACACTTCCTACATGCTTAAATGTACTGAAGACAAAAGGAATTTGCTATGGAAAGTTCAAGATTAAACAACAGCTGGCTAAATTACCTTATTGGAACACAGTACTCCATAACTATAACTATATAACTATTACAGCTTAGCTGCTGCATGTCCTCTGTTTTTTTTTAAAAAAAAAGAAAGTTAAAAAAAATCTCAAAACCACATTGCTGAATCATAAGTGCTGATGAAATAAGTAAATTTGCTATGTTTAGTTTATGGACTGCTCTAGAACTAATATTGGCATATCCTCCAAGTTGCACATGAAAAGAGTATACAGTCCAAACCTGTGCAGTAATCAGTTACTAGAGACCACAGGGGTATGAGTAAGAGTTGAATGGGGTGATCAGAGCTGGACCCTCGGTATAGTGACTGGAGAACTAATTCCAATTAGGAAAACTGCATATAATCTATCATATTGGCTGTAGAAAATCCATGGATTATTTTATAGTAACTTTACTCTGTATGACATCTAAGTTTTAGCCTTTTAGTTGTGCTCTTAGCTATTGAACTCCAGATCTTTCAGTCACGTGTCAAAATAAATACTGTCTGACAGTTAAATAATACCTTTATCATCCCTGTTGCTCACTGACTTCATAGAAGCATACCTTTAGTCTTCACAAGAAAAAAGAAGGCTGTGATCTCAATATTTCAACACTTTTATTTACCTTATCTGTAATATAATTAATAGATGACTGCATAAAGATCAAGGTGCCTATCAAAGAAAATGAGACAGCTTCATATGAAACTTGCTCTTTTGAATCAGTCTAGGGCTCTATCAAAGTATGTGTGATAATTTCATGTAAATCCTGGTGTTCTGAATCTGTATCTTTTAACCTGTACATACCATTTTTAACACACTACATTTCAAAGACATTCAAAGCTGATCTAATTTGTATTACAGAATTACATTATAATCTGCAAGCGGCACATCATACTGATTTCTTAAAATTAATGTGGAAGCTCATTATAAAGACATCTACAAAGGTCTCATGTAGTCATTCTCAAAAATACTGTGACTTAAAACAACCACATTTTGTATTTAAAGCATACCTTTTCAGGCAGTCAGATCCTGTCTCTGAAGTCTATGTTTTGAAATTGTGTACTTTAAGCACAAAATCAAGATCAAAATATCCTGTGGCACTCAGGGTTGCAATCTGTAAAATCTGCAACCTTACACTTTTGAAATATTAAAAAAAACAAACCCAAAACTTTTTGCTGTTTAATTTTTGAAATGGTAACTGGCAATATTGATAACATAATGGAAATCATTACAGTAGCAGTGGGTGTGAGAAATAGACAAGCTATTTATAATGATTATAAGGCTAGAACTTTAAGAAATAGAGTGTGGGGGAGAAGCAAATAGCACAAATAGGCATTGCCATGCCATGTTAACCTACAATTATTTAAGGCATGTGAGCAGCATGTGAGCAGATACAAAGTCAGAATAGGTTACCAGAAAATAACAGCTTTTATTGGTCTGCAGACACTTCCCAGAACATCATGAGGTGAGCTGGGTATGTAGTCCTCCAAGACTTGACTGAATATTGCTATGAACAGCTAAGTCATAGAGAACAATCTTGCTCTACATCTGCCGTTGATGAGACAGCTCAAATCAGGTGCTTTTACTTTTTACCTGGGTAATAGCAATGCTTATCCCCCTTTCTCTCTATATGGCCTCCCAGGGGAGGAGAACTCTGCCTGTCCAGCTGTGAGTACTGATCACATCTTCTTTATGAAGATTTCTCATTTGAGTATGAGGAGACACAACCATGCATCTGTGTGGCTTCCATTAGTCCAAACTGTGTCCCCAGATGCGTACTCAGCTCTAATCAATCCAAAATTGGATGGCTATATTGTTAATTTGCTTCCATGTGGATTTAAGAGGTTGAACAGGGGTAAGTCCCTTCACCAAGGATAACTAAAGAAAAAAGAAATAGTATTCTGAGCTAACGCAGAACCTACCATATTTATTCAGATATAAGATGACCCCCCCCAATACTTAGATTCTATATATGGAAAATGTATAAATTTGTTATAATTGTCCAGGTAGAGGTTTGCCTTGAATTTGTCCCCCTCCCACTACTACAGCAGAGAAAATAAATCTGGGGGATTTAGGTGGCCCCCTTGCCCTCTGCCCCCCACCCCCCAAACTTCTTCCCCTTGTAATTCCTTCCCCCAGCCCCCCTTACTGTCAGACCCTGCTCTCCCTGAGCACATGGAAGTGACGGAGACGGAAAAGGATCTTGGAGTCGTCATTGACTCCACGATGAACATGGGCCGACAGTGTGGGGAGGCAGTCAAGAAGGCCAATCGTACCCTGTCATGCATCCACAGATGCATCTCGAGCAGGTCCAGGGAGGTGATCCTCCCCCTCTATGCGGCACTGGTCAGGCCGCAGCTGGAGTACTGCGTCCAGTTCTGGGCGCCACACTTCAAGAGGGACGTGGACAATATGGAAAGAGTTCAGAGGAGGGCCACTCGTATGATCAGGGGTCAGCAGGGCAGGCCTTATGAGGAGAGGCTACGGGACCTGAACCTGTTTAGCCTCCACAAGAGAAGGCTAAGGGGGGACCTTGTGGCCTGCTACAAACTGGTCAGGGGGGATCAGCAGGTATTGGGGGAGTCCCTGTTCCCCCGTGCGCTGCCAGGAGTGACCAGGAATAACGGTCACAAACTGGCGGAGGGTAAGTTTAGATTAGATATTAGGAGGCGCTACTTCACAGTCAGGGTGGCTAGGGCCTGGAACCAGCTTCCAGGGGAAGTGGTGCAGGCTCCTAGCCTGGGGATTTTTAAAAGGAAGTTAGATGAGCACCTTGCCGGGGTCATCTGACCCCGGTGCTCTTTCCTGCTAAGGCAGGGGGTCGGACTAGATGATCTACCTAGGTCCCTTCCGACTCTAGCTACTATGAAACTATGAAACTATGAAGGGCAATTTAAAAAAACAACAACTTTGAAATAAACATACCATAGAGGCAAAATATTATAGATACACATAGACTTAGTTCATTTAGAATTGATGTGTCTTACCATTTTTGAAGCTGCTAAAAGTTTTAGCACACTGTAAACACATTTTTAAGCAATACCTTTGTGCTTACTTATTTACAGTACAAACCAAGCATGATATTAATGCAAAGCCAAAGGCTCATGATTTACTTTATAGGTCATTGGGATGGGCCCCACCAGAGTCAACAGCATTTCAAGCCATGGTAACCCCACAGCTCAGCACTGTTCAGTGTGTGCACGTACTCCAGATACTGCCCCCCCATAAATAATCCATATGCTAATTAGCTCCCGTTCACGACTGGGACTGGATATTTTTGTCAGAAGTCTTGGGATGTTTCAAAATGTAAATGTAGATGAGGCACAGGGCAACCAGGCCCACTTTACCTCATAGAGGGTAGACCACACTAATCGTGTGCCAGGCTGCAGTGGGGAAAGGGGGGGACAACAGAGGGTTTCTGGGTAAACTCTTTGGGGCCTTGTTTAGTGATGTTTGCCAGACACTTAATGCAGGTGAAGAAACAGGAATAATTGGAAATGGGAAAGAAAGGCACAACTCAGCTGTGGGGGTGAAGAAGTAAAAATATATTCAGTGCAGTGGCTCACCATGACTAGAAAAAGATTTGGCACAGAAGGGGACTGAGAGCAATGGACACTCTCATATATCTCATTCAAATGGGCTGCATTAATTTATCCTTGTAGTAGTTCTTGTTAATATGTTTGTGTAATACAAGCCATGTGTTGTACATTGGTTGCATTTAATTAGCTTTAGGTTTGGTTTCTATGGTGCTTTTGGAAGTAGTTTAATGACACAAAAAATATTGCACATACACAAAAGTCTTAAGTCTTAATTGCTGCAAGGCCACTCACCTCTTTAATAGTCAGCAAATTATACCCCTGTAATTCTGTAACTCCAGAATCTCCAAGATATTCCCTAACTCATGACCAAGATATGTGTTCTGAAATTGGTCCTGTCTATGGACAAAGAGAATTCTTCAGTCTTTAAGAATCATTACATCAAGCAGTTACTGCTGTATTTGGGAAACTGGGGCAGTAGAGAAGTTACCAATGATCTTCAAATGTGAGTCCACAGAGAAGATGTGCATTGTTTTTCAGGAGAAAGGCAACAGCAACACAAATGCCATTGCTTCTGCTCATTATGATTGACCCAAGACAAGTTTTCCGCATTCTGTACAAGTTGATGGCCAATACAGCATTCCCAACATGTGTTCATTATGGCACATTAAATCCTCTGGAGGAGCTGGAGCAGGGGTTGAGTTGCCCCTGAGATGTGGGGAGTTCTGGTCCTTCCCTCTGCAGCAGTGGTGTTCCCTGGGGCTGCCTGGGTGGGCTGCTAGCAGGTTGGGTCCTTCCCCATCTTGGAGGCAGTGCCTGGCCTAATCCAATTCTTCCCTGACCCTGAGCTGAAGCAGCACCTGATCCGCTAGCAGCCCACATGGATGGCCCTGGGGGGTGCTGCCAACATGGAGGGAAGGACCAGGGTCCCCTGCAGCCCAAGGACTGCTCAGCCTGTTGGCGGCTTACCCCTGGCCGCAAAAGAGGTGGGCACTGGGCAGGCTCCATGGAAAAAAAGAAAACGGATCATGTCCCTTACAGCTTATGCCTTCAGCAGGTACCTGCTGAAGGGAAAAGCGGTGAGCAGCCTGATCTTTTTTTCTGCAGAGCCTGCCCACCTCTACTGCAGGCAGGGAGCAAGCTGACATCTTCATCATTGCAATTTGCCAAGTTGCAAACTAAACTACATCCAGATATAGTTCAGTTTGCAATGATGCAAAGTCATTTAAAACCCCCCAAAGTCTTGCATGTGTACACTGTGATGCCATGAAACCACACAAAGTGATATTTTTGTTACATGTAGATGTTAATAGCATCACCTGTGCAAGCACCCTTACTTTGTAGTTTGCTGTGCCTATGCCTTCCCTGGCTAGAATCCTGGAATCCAGAAACATTCCTTTCATGGATATGCATGTGGCTATAACAAACCTTTGAGCATGCCATAGATAACACTTGCACTTGCCTTACAAATGTAAACTGTCCCTATGGATTACAGTAGGGGTACTCACCCTCTGGCCCATGGACCAGATCTCGCCTGTAGCCCCATGTCATTTGGATTGTGGGGATCCCTACAGGTCTGGAAATTTGGCAGCAGGAGAGCAGTTCTATCATTCTCCTCCTGACAAATCTCCAGACCCATGGAGAGCCCAGGACCCTGCATGCTGGATCTTGTTCCTGATCCTAGTGTGCAGGGCTGAGTAGGGGCAGTGCTGGGCCCATGGGGCCCAATTCCAGTGTGCAGGGGAGGCAGAAGGGCACACCAGGCTCCTGGGACCCAATTCTAGTGCACAGGAAGGGGATGTGGTGGCACTGGGGCCCTGGGAACCAATACCAGCATGCAGAGGACAGGACAGGGTGGTGCTGGGACCCCAGGGCTCAATCCCAGCATGTACGACAGAGAGGTGATGGTGCCAGAACCCCAGGCAATCCTAGCATGTGGGGCAGGGAGGGGGTGGTGCTGGCCCGAAGGCTGGATCTGGCCTGCAGACAGGTCCCTCACCACTCAGCTGTTCCTCAAGGCCAAAAAGTTGAGAGAAAAGTCTGTTGATCAGCACAAAGAGGCTAGTTGTCCTGCTACTCAATAATAGCTTATTTTTTCCTAAGCCCAGGTGTTCTGATTCTTACTTATTCTGGGTAGAAAGACATTAGGTATAGAGCATCCATTAGTAGGGGATCAGGGATGAGGCCTGCATAGAGTACGAAACTAGGACCATGCTTTCATATATCTTTTGTTCTGCATATTGTGGCAGATACGAGATACGTTATTTCTTCATTGACTTTGGGTGCATTTTAAACCTCTTTTCATATGTTTTTCTCTTCTAATGTAATGTTCAAATGCTAACTTAAAGTCAGTTCAAGCTTAGCTCAGATAACAGGGGGTAGAATCTGGCTCATTTATTTTAATAGGACCTGTCTACATGCTGAGGCCAAAGTTTGGCCTTAAATTTTTAAGAAGGCATTACTAACAATGGAGAATGTAAAACATGAAAATTAAAAACCATAAAAGCTCTTCTTTAATGGAAAGAGCCTGTTAATAGCTCATTTTCTTTGCACTAAAACATAATAATACCAATAAATATATTAACTATGCATTAAAAGTAGAGTAAGTTAACCTGTTAAAGAAACAAACTTGTTAAAAAGAAACCATTTTCTGTGCTCCATGCCAAAACCCATTTAATAATACCATTGAGACCTTTTAGCCGAATGTGAGTTAAGAGAATGATTCCACTAAATGAATGCATTTCTGAATGTTATGAATTTTGTTGACTTCTTTTAAAAGCTGTGAAAAAAACCCCTCAGAGCAACAACCTCTACTCAACCAGGAACAAAAGCAAAAGACACCCCCCCCCAAAATCACATACACACACACACACACACACACACACACACACACACACACACACAATACATGACATGATTCCTGCTAAAAACAACTACTAATATTGAAGCTACTATTAATTTTTGAGTGCAAACTTAGTTTTCTCCAGGAAATAACATAAAGCCAATATGGATTATGGCTATATTAAAATAAAAAGCAGAGCTACATCTGGCTGTCACATCCCAGGAAACCAAAGCCTACTTTATTTGGTCAGTCTGAGTTTTAGGAATTTTTAAAAAACATACTGCATCTTTTATGATTGCCATAATGCACAAACATGTTTTGTACCACATCACTTTAAAAAATGGAATAATTAGGGAATATCTGAAATGAAAGATGGATTTCACATAAAGTATATACTGTACTTGTTTTATATTAAAATACAACAACACAGTTAAAATAACAGGAAATTAATATTGCAAGTAACACACAAATTGAGACTGATTCTTAAAATTACTAGTAATTGTTTCCTATAAAAGAATAAGTATCTTAAAAAGAATTAATTCAGAGGAACAGTAACAGGAATATAAAAAGGCAGCCATCAAAACATTCCATTTTTTATCCTGATGTCATCTTAGCTCTTTTCCGGTAAGCTGTTGGAGAAGAATAAAGGAAAACATATTTAATATGTTGTGACATTCTTTACAGAACACTTTTAATACAAGTTTGTATTGCATTTGTAGTATTGTATCATATGTATGGTATTAAAAAAGGAATATATAGTCAGCATGACTTTCATGTAAGCTCATGTGTGACTGTCTTTTCGTTTATTTAAAATGGCTATCCAAGACAAAAATTAGTATTAAGGGCAAAATTGTTCATCCTGTTTATAGCATCAAGCTTGAAAGTGCACGCTGGACTCTCAAACACTGAAATCAGTCACACTGTTAACTTAAAAAACTGAAATTCAAAGAAAAGGTGGGGGGGAGAAACATTAGGTAATGTTTCAGAATTTATTTTTAAAAAATCTTCCAATTTTTTAATTTCTTCCTCCCTTCCAATTTTTTATTTATTTATATTTTTGCTACTGAGTGTATTGAAATTCATTTTATTAAAAGATATCACTTTCCCCTTTTCCTTGTTCTACTCTGTTTAGAAATATTCTTGGTGTGTAAGAGTTAAAGGGAAAGGAAAGAAAGAAAGAAAAGAAGAAAACAAAGAAAAGGAATCAGTTCTCCAGGTGAAGAAGAAAGGGAGAGGGGTCAGATCGCCTCTACTTTTTTCCACCATAGACTCAGCCCCTGACCTCAGCAGCCTATCTTCTCCTGGATCCACCAGATAGGGGAGGATCTCCCTCAGCTTAGTGATCATGCAGAAGAAAGAATGTGTGGCACAGAAAGAAACCATGACTACTCTTCTAATGCAATGCTTGGTTCCAGGAAAACTTTTGGGGGTACCAGCCTTTTACTACTACCAGCTAACACTGGGGATTTTCTAGAGTAAGTGTTTAAGTTTTACTGTAGCGGTAAAAGTTCAGTGTTCAATCCTTGTTCAGAACTGTTGATGGGGAGAGTTGAGGTTATCACAACTGTGTATAATAAAATGTTTTTTATCTTTGTCCCTCTCTCTTTTTTAAAAGCAGAGGTGTTGCATTAGAAGATCATGGTAAAAGAATGTTATTTAGTTTGAGCAATTAAAAGTCAAGTGCTCTAAGAATTACAAGTTTCCAGATTTATGGCTGCTTGTTCAGTGTTAATTTGCCCAGCTCCCCTTGTGCAAATTAATTATGACAACCTTTAATTACATAATTGTATATTATTTTGCCACTGCACCCCTATCTCATTCTGTGCACAGAATGATGCAGTACTGTAGTACTGAGCCAGAGGGCTCAACAGAAACACCTACAAGATTTCCATATGATACACATGGTGTTGCTTTCTTTTGAGTCTTGTCTGGCCCTATAACTGTGTTGTTGTACAAGTCCCTGTCCCAGTATGTGATTGCTCTGGATTGGCTACAATAAACAGTACATTCAGATAATCTGGCTGATGTTTCTTCTCTCATCCCTAAACACAACAGATGGACCCACATGAAGGCAGAATTAGCATTATGTGGGGAACCATAAGTCTGGCATTTCCTAAATTTGAGTGCTGGGCTTGCAAAACTAAATAATATTTTTTTAAAGAGCTTGCACATAATATAGAAACATCCTGATAATCATCATTAAGCTATGTAAATAATTCTGATGCTAGTTATGTGAATTTTTACAGAAATATCAGCGTTTTAAGAATGATTCCCTTCTGCAATTTTAGGGTTAGGGTCTGACACAATTTTGAATAATAAAATTGAAAAGCCCCTAAGATTAAACATTCCTGCATTGATATTTTATAATCTCTTAAAAAAAACCCCTAGAACAATAAAAACCTAAAGAAAATGGGTTAAAGTACAAGGCAGTCGAGGGGAAAGAGACTAAATGGTGGGGGTCTACTACAGACCTCCCAACCAAGGGGGAAGAGCTTGACCAGGAATTCTTAGGTCAGCTCACTGAGGTAGTGAAGTCTAAGGATGTGGCAGTCATGGGGGACATGAACTTCCCCGACATCTGCTGGGAAGAGCAGTCAGCCAGGTCTGAATGCTCATGTAGGTTCTTGGCCAGTGTGCAGGACCTCCATCTAACCCAGGAGGTGCACACCCCCACCAGGGGAGATGCTTTGTTGGACCTAGTGCTGGCCACGGGTGATGACCTGGTGAAGGGGCTGTGGGTGCTTGACCACCTGGGCAACAGTGATCATTGCCTGCTGGAATTCACCATCCAGTGCAAGGTGGCAAAGGCCTGCAGTAAGGCAGCAGCCCTAGATTTCAGGAGGGGCAAACTTCAATGAACTAAGGAGGATAGTTGGGGAAGCGCTGAGGTCCCAGAGGGGAGGGGAGCCAGGTGTCCAAGGAGAGTGGTCTCTCCTTAAGGAGACGATCCTCCAAGCCCAAAGGAAGGTAATCCCAATGAGGATCAAAGGGAGCAGGAGGGCACACAAGCCTCCGTGGCTCACCAAGAGCATCCCGGAATGTCTCCTTGCTAAAAGGGTGGTGTATACCCAATGGAAAGAAGGGAACATCACCAGGGACGACTATACTACAGTTGCTCGGAGATGTAGGGGCGCAGTCAGGAAGGCCAAGGCAGAGATGGAATTAGGGCTAGCTTCCCAGATTAAGGACAATAAGAAGTCCTTCTTTAAATACATAGGGGGTAAAAAGAAAGTTCCAGGTAATGTGGGGCCCCTGCAGAACACGTTGGGAAATTTGGTCGTCACATCAGATGACAAAGCTAACATGTTTAACGTTTTCTTTGCCTCCATCTTCCTAAGTAGAGACTAGAACAGTCACCTCCCTGCTGGGCCCCCATTGGGCCCCAGGGGAGGCACACCTGGGCCAAAGGTTAGTGAGGAACTAGTTAGGGAACTTCTGGAGTGACTGGACATATTCAAGTCAGCTGGTCCGGACGATCTCCACCCTAGAGTTCTAAAGGAATTGGCCGAGGTCATTGCAGGACCCTTGCCACAGCTTTACGAGCACTCGTGGTGCTCTGGTGTGGTGCTGGAGGACTGGAAGAGGGCCAATGTGATTCCCATCTTCAAGAAGGGGAAGAAGGAGGACCTGGGAAATTATAGGCCAGTTAGTCTTACCTCAATCCTAGGCAAGCTGTTTGAGAAAATTATGCTGGCACACATCCGCAAGGGGCCAGCTGGGGACTGCATGTTAGGGGCAACCAACACGGGTTCATCAGTGGCAGGTCCTGTCAGACCAACCTGGTGGCCTTTTACGATCAGATCACCAAATCATTAGATGCAGGGGTAGCAGTGGACATAGTCTTCCTGGACTTCTGGAAGGCTTTCGACACTGTCTTTCATCCCGTTCTCATTAAGAAACTCGGGGGCTGTGGTGTCGACACCACACAGTCTAATGGGTCGCCAACTGGCTGGAGGGCCGCATCCAGAGGGTGGTAGTGGATGGATCCTTCTCAACCTGGAAGGACGTGGGCAGTGGGGTTCCGCAGGGCTCAGTCCTCGGGCCTGCACTGTTCAACATCTTCATCAGTGATTTGGACGAGGGGGTAAAAAGCACCCTGTTCAAATTGGCTGATGACACTAAGATGTGGGGGGATGTGGGCATGCTAGAAGGCAGAAATAGGCTACAATTGGACCTAGACAGGTTGCAAGGGTGGGCGGATGAGAATAGGATGGGATTCAACACAGACAAGTGCAAAGTGATGCACCTGGGGAGGAACAACCGGCACTATACCTACAGGTTGGGGAGCTCCCCTCTTGTCAGCATAGAGGTGGAAAAGGATCTTGGAGTCATCATTGAGTCCAAGATGAATATGGGCTGGCAGTGTGGGGAGGCAGTCAGGAAGGCCAACCGTACCTTGTCATGCATGCACAGATGCATCTCGAGCAGGTCCAAGGAGGTGATCCTCCCCCTCTATGCAGCACTGGTCAGGCCACAGCTGGAGTACTGCATCCAGTTCTGGGTGCCACACTTCAAGAGGGATGTGGACAGCATGGAGAGGGTCCAGAGGAGGGCCACTCGCATGATCAGGGGACAGCAGGGCAGGCCCTATGAGGAGAGGCTGAGGGACCTGAACCTGTTCAGTCTCCACAAGAGAAGGCTGAGGGGGGATCTAGTGGCCTGTTATAAACTAGTCAGGGGGGACCAGCAGGCATTGGGGGAGTCACTGTTCCCCCGAGCACTGCCAGGAGTGACCAGGAATAACGGTCACAAGCTGGCAGAGGGTAGATTCAGGCTAGATATCAGGAGGCGCTACTTCACAGTCAGGGCGGCTAGGGTCTGGAAGCAACTTCCAAGAGAAGTGGTGCAGGCTCCTACCCTGGGGGTCTTTAAGAGGAGGCTAGATGAACACCTTGCTGGGGTCGTTTGACCCCAGTACTCTTTCCTGCCATGGCAGGGGGTCAGACTAGATGATCTACTCAGGTCCCTTCTGACCCTAGTAACTATGAAACTATGAAATGTTATTTAGAGTAATTATCATTATTTTTATGATAATAAGTATTTTTAATTTATTTTTAACAACTTAAATCCATGCCAGGAAAGATCTCCAAAAAAACCCCTGTCATGGCTAGAAATATCACTTAGTAATTCTAAGTACAGTTAGTTTTGACTTTATGAATGATTTCAATGGAAACATTTTTTGTGTAAAAGAAAATTATTTGAAAACATTAAAATCAAAAGACCATGAGATTTCTAAATTAGAATGTTAAAAAAGAGTTTTCTCTGAGTATTCAGCTGAAAATTTGTGATTTTTTAAAATGATTTTGGCTTTTGTTTTCCAGTGAAGTCATTTTCAATTACTTTTTATACACAAAAGAAATCAACATATTTTACTTCTCTCAGAATTAATATATATTTTTGTGGTGGGCTTGCCAGGCTTCACCTAGCTTTCTGGGCTTAAGAGACTGCAAATACGGTTGGTAGGGTTAAACCCACCAGTCAGAGAACAGCAGAGAAAGAGCCAGGAGAAGAGTCCGCTCCCCTCTACTCCAGAGTGGGGTGGGGGGCAGGAGTGGACCTAATTGGGAACTGCAGCTCTAGCCTCCTGATTGGTTCATTTTCAATCTGGCGGTGGAGCCCAGAAGGGGATATAAGCAGCTGCATGCCAAGCATGCATCACAGTCAGTGACGAATGAAGAGGGAAGGGGTCCCAGGGCCAAGAAGATCTGGAAGAACTCCCCAGTGGGTGTATCTGGGTGCCCAGAAGACCCCAAAAGATTCTGCTGCTGAATAGAAGTGGTGGATGGTGCAGGCATCGCTGCTCAAAGTGTCTGCAAGGGACCGGGACCCTGGGAGCTACAGCTTGGCAGCTCGGGTCTCCAACCCCAGCACAAGGTCAGGCTGCGGTGCAGGCATCACTGTAGAGAGGATCCGTGAGGGACCAGGATGCCGGGAGCTGCAGCACGGTGGCTCAAGGCCAGGCTGTGGAACAGGTGTTGCGGTATGGAGGGACCGTGAGGGACTTAAGAACTTAGGCTGTATGCTGTATACACCCATTCAAATGACTTGGGAGAATTCTCCTGGATTTGTTCTCCTGGTACAAAAACTTACGTAGGAACTCCCAAATGGCCATTTGAATACTGAGCCCCTGAAGACTAGAGAGTTTGCAGTGCTAATGCTGAGCAGCCAGTAGAGGGAGAGCAAAGCACCCTGGGATGCTAGAGGATTGTGCTGTAGCTTCAGTCAAAACAATAAGTTGTATCAACATTTGCTTTCCCAGGAGAAAGTCTGGCAGTGACTTAACCCTGATTGTTCCCAGGTTATATTTCTCCTGGACTGACCATTTTTTGCTCTGGGATTAGAGTTTTGAACATCTGTATATTCATGGTTTCTCCTGGGACAGCAATGACTATCCCTGGAGAAACTGAATGTCTGTATGTGGCCTTAGATACCTAAATGTGAATGCAAGTGAAAAAAAAATGACCCCCTGTTACTTCAACGTATAACCAGAGCAGCATACATAGAAAAACCTTTAATATGGTATATACCATTCAGCATTCAAACAAAAAATGTTAAAACAATAGATCACACAAGCAATAGAAATACTTTTTACTTTATATTTTTTCCTAGAGATAATAGTAGTGTTTAATGAATTTATGCTTATTATGTTAAAAAAATGTTATTTGCAGACAATGATACATAATAAATTAGCATATTTTACATATTTGTTGTTTTATATATTGAATTTTATATTGTTACAGCTTGCTTTTTTTCTGCTTTCCTTGGTGAATAAAGAGGTTCTTATTTACAGAACAGACTAGTAAATATTATAATTTCATAATAACTATTACTAAAGAAGTAAATATAGCTTGCTAAAAGAAATATTAGTATGTTTAACCTAACTTTAAGTGCAGTATGTATTTTCTATTCCCACGTTAATTGTATATTAACATCTTATATAGTTCATGCTACTGCATATATGTGCTATTCCTACTATTACCATAATCAAGGAAGGGAAAAGATCTCATGGTAGAATTTATCTCTACCTACCATATGCCCTGATACAAGCTTCTCATAGATTTTGGGGTCTATCTGTGGATACTCTGGAAAACTGTAAGGTTGGATCCTGAAAACATTCATACATGTTTTTAACTTTGTACATGTGGTCTGATTCAATAAAACACTGAAACACCTTGTTAACTTTAAACAAATCATCCATGCATTCTTATTCAACAAAGCATTTGAAACAGGATAAATTGTAAGTGCCTTTCTGAAATGGGGACACAAGTAGTTGTACTAAAGCTAAAAGTTAAGCAAGTAAATGTTTGTGGTATCTATGCCTAAAATAGATAGCTACATCAATTAGTCTTTATTACAGGGAGAAGGAAAAGTCAAGAAAGAAAGTATTAGTGAATAGAAATGATGATTATTAGGAAAAAGTCTAAAGCAAAGTTTGTGTGTGCGTGTGTGTATGTCTGTGTGTGTATGTATTTATACACAAGCATGTGAGCATGAAATTAAGAGAACAACAATACAAACAGGACATAAGTGCATAGTTCAATACTGTATAAAATGCAGCTATAACAGATTGTAATAAATAGGCAAAGGAAGAATTTTATGATGTCATGGCCTTCACTTAAAATTGTAAAAATAAGTTATTCATATTTTTTTACATAAAAGTTTACACAAAATGATTTTTTAAATAGTGAAATCTGGGTATTAAATCAGCAATGACTTTTAGATTTCAGCAGTCATTGTTATATTTCTTAAAGATTATGGCTGCATATCAAATTCAAAGAACTAGGAAGAAACAGGAATATTACATCATATAGTTACACAGACAGAAAAGACATGCAATATAATATGCAGGCATGGATAACAGCAGTGCAGTGCCCTAGCAATCATTTCCTTGTTTAAAAAAATTAAATACAATAAAAGATGACTAAAAGCAATAAGTTGATACTAATTTTAGATCTATACCCTAGAAAGAACACATTTTTTATGTTTAGTTTTATTAATTTTACAAGTGTATTCTAATACTTGAGATTAATTTCCTCTGTCTCCCTCTATTAACATCAAAAAAGTTATTTATACTGTTAAAACATTACTTTAGCTCTTTCATTCTATTGCAAAATGTTACTGGAATAATATATACTGAAATGTTAAAATATGAATAGCAGACATTCAAAAACAGGTCAGTCTATTAATTATGATAACACAAGCACGTTTTTTGGAAAAAAAAATCTAGATAAAACGATAAAGTTTGAGGAAGCCAAACCCCCAAGCTTAGTTTGATTACAATAAGTTTTTCATGTGAATGGCTGTTCTATTTTGTTCAAAATAGAGATATGGAATATATGACAATACAGATGAAGGACATTTGGATCAGATTAAGACTATATTGGCTTGCAAAATGGGATTTGGCCTGAAAGACAATAAAGACTGTGTGATTCAAAATTAGCAGAAAGCACCCTTTTAGCATTATGTAACTGTTACAGATAATACTCCTTTTTTGTCTTGGGAGGAATGAATAGCTCTTTCCATATTCCTTGTTTAAATATTGGTAACCTCTCTGAAGCAGTTAGGATCTTTTCAGTGCACATCTTCTCTATATAGAGATTAGCCAGAAAAATCCCTTCAGGGCATGGGAAATCTGGGTTCTAGACCCTCCTCAACCTGAGGGGATTTAAACTGACATCTCCTCCTTCCCAAGAAAAGCTCTCTTACTCAGCAAGCTATGGGTTAAGTGGGCTGAGAACTACTCTCTTATAGAAGCTTGGCCACTGTGTGAGAAGGAATACAAAATTTATGGAGCCAGAAAGAGGGAGCCTGACTTTGCACTGTCCTAGAAGGCAAAGGTTTCTTGCCTTTTTTGTTCCCGGTTCAAGGGAGGGAAAGCTATCTTATTGCTAACCATCCTTTTTATCCAGTGACTATTAAATGTAGAAAGAACACTGGTGTCGCGTCTGAGGACCGGTGCACCCTTGACCTGCGAGCCTGGGTCGGCACGACCGGCTGGACGCAGGTGGGGTAAGGTAATTAGGTAGATGGGTAAGCGAGAGGAGTCAGGAAGTTTAACGCATCTTGGTTATACAGAAAGTTTATTTTTACTTACACTACAGGAGATTGTAGCGTAGGGAGGAAGTTGTGGTTGCGCAGTGTAGAAAGAGAAGTTGAGCTGTTCAGTTCAGCTTGCAGATGTTTTCACTGCACAGATTACAAACTGCGTGGTGCAGATTTTAAGGAAAGCATACAGGTAACTTTGATCTGAAGATTTCCATGAGCTCTTGGTGAGAACGAACGAGCCGGCAGAACAGATACACCTGAAAACTTTTACCGTAGGTGGGAAGAGGTCAGCGGCTGGCCAAATCACTGACTATGTCACTTGAGCATGCGTGAAGGTCTCCGCAGAAGGCGGAAATCTTTCCAAAGTTATAGTTTACTGGGTAGCCTATTACAACACACCAGGCTTGAATAATTATAGGACTGCCAATCATGACTGTGAACAGACTCTGTGTGTTCTTAAGTTTCATGCGAGATTGACTGTGCATGTGTTTTACATTCAAGCGGGGGGTGGGGGGTGGATACGGAACTATAATGACGAAATATGTTATGTTAGCCTTTTGACCTTTTTGCCATTGGCATCTGAAACCAAAGACTTTTCTTTGACAGCTGGGAGCAAAAGAAGGGCCCTGGGCTTGGTTCCCCTCCCTTCCAGGGCAATACTCATCTGGTTGAGCTAGGCTTCCTCTCCTGGCCCTGCATGTCTTCTCTTTTTGGCTGCCCACTGGGACTGGAGGATTCTCTGGGCAGCACTTAGTCCATAATATGGTAGGTAGGACACATTACTAGGAGGTAGATATAAATAGAAATTTGCTCCAGCTGATATGTGCCTAGAACTTGGGTCTCCCTCTTCCTGGGTGAGTGCCCTAACTAGTACATTATTGAGTAAAAGGTGAGAGTGTCATTTGCCTCCATTTTTAGTGATTTATACAGGACTATATGCCTTTGCAATGGAAGATGGCTCTATACCCCATCCAAAGTGCCCAAAAATGCATCTTACCCAACTGAAAGTAGAGTTGTATTTGGACCTTTATGTTTAAAGGTGCATTAAACAGAATCATAACATCTAATAAACAGTAACTTTTCTCCTGGAATTTCAGTAAAAAGAAACTGTCTCTATAGGATGTCTGTAGCCAAAAATGTCCATCAGGAACTTCCTGTCAGTTTCTTTTCCTCCAGTATCTCATCTATATTTTGATTTTCACCTTCTTTAGGACCTTACCTTCAGTTAAGTATTAGGAGCAATGTCTAAGATCTCTAAGGTGCCCAAGAGAGAAGCTACAACCAACCACTGGACATTAGGAAGACCAGGTTCTTTGGGTGAATCTGATACATTTTATTAGACTGACTTAAACAGTTGGAAAACAAGCTTCAAGCAAGCCTTTGAGTTCAAAGCCCCTTCGTCAGGCTAAGGAAGTTTCTGCAGTTGGTGTGTGCTCTTCCTGGATGGGATGAAAAGCAAAGACCCCAGAGGCTGGGCTGGTATGCATACAAGACAGGTAGTAAGGGAAAATGTAGACTGAGGAGTCAATGGGTGAGAGACAGGCTGGGGGTGGGAAGAAGGGGGATGAATAGTGGAGATGCCTGGGTAGTCAGATGTCAGGCAGGTTATAATGTGTCATAAATCCAGTGTCTATATTTAGTCCATGATTTTTAGTGTCCAGGAGGTTGATGAAGTGCAGTGCATAGGTTTGTCTTTGGGAGGTGTTTTGTAAGTTTCCTCTGAGGATCAGGACTGAGAGACTGGAGAGAGAGTGGTTTTCTTGTGAGAAATGTGCCCCCACAGGTAACTGGGCATTCCTGTCTTGGATAGATTTCCGGTGTGTATTCGCTCTGGTGCGCAGTTGTTGTTTGGCTTCTCCTACGTATTTTCCATCAGGGCGTTTGGTGCATTGGATGAGATATATTACATTTCCGGAGGTGCAGCTGTAAGATCTGGGGATGCTGATCGCTCTGTTGTGGAGTGTAGTGATTGTAGGGGTGGTGGAGATGTGTTGGCAGGTTTTGCATTTCTTGTCATGGCACGGTCTGAATCCATTTGGTGTGTTCATTAGGAACTTGAAAATAAAGGAGGCTCATCAAAAATGGTGCAAAAAGCAGCATGTTAGTTGCAAGCTGAAAACTTGCACTTATAAAAGGGAAGGAGAGTGCATGTTCATAACTACCATGGTTATCAAACTACCCCAATTATTATCAGTTCATTTGGCACATCTCTCCATATAACATTACTTTGGAAAAGGTTTCTATATTTTTGCATAGGCATCATGTAAAAGAAACCATTTTATAGCTCCAGGAGGTGCAGAGGGGGTCAAAGGAAAATAATCTGTTTTTATTTTGCTGTAGAAATTAATTCTAATTTCTGTAGCAATTTATAACAAATTCCTGGACATTAAAAATGCCAAAGTCAAAGTTAAAACTCTGTGCATTAGTAGTTTTGGAATGAAAATTAAAATGTGCTGCCACATTTTCAGTCCAAGTCATTATGTTTTATGACTTAGGTTAACATTGCGCTATAAAATATAGTAAATAACTGTTAAAAGCAGTCATTTGCTCAGGAATATTATGAGTTTAATTTTTGGATTGGTTGAACCTTCCATTAATATTTTTCCCCTGAATACATGGAAACTTTCTGCATTTTACTGCTTTACTTTTAACAGGGGTTCCACCATACTGACCGTGGAGAGTCAGCATTAAAAGTTTGTGCATAAGCTTTAGACCTCAAATGAGCCAACAACTACTGTGTTCAATACAGCTGCTTCTGTTGAAGAAAGCTGCAGGAAATAAGTACATTTTTCTGTTTTGAACTATTGGCTCATAGAAATATCTCTGCTTGTCCAAAAATTGCTCCATGATAGAGGTCTGCCTCATTCAGTGTCTGAATTCTAGCTCATCAGTGTAATGCAAAATCAACCTCTGCACAATACAACTAGTTTAAGCAGGCTAAGTCTAATGTCTCTTAAATGCAGAGCTCCCCACATCTTCCTTAGCAAACAAACATAACAGTAATCATAATTAACAAACAATATTAACATAATGAAGAATTTCAAATATTTATAACTAAATATATCAGCTAGACCATTGCTAGCTGGTTAATACATTTCAGAAGTGCTATGTGCTGCTGTGTGGACTTGCAGATCTCTTGAAACATCACTGTGTTGTCAAGGGGTAGAAAATCCATTCATTCTGGTTTTGCCAGGCCCTCCTTAGAAGTATCTGTGGATAATTTCATTTTGCTCTTGCTGTCATAGATCTAAGGACGGCAGTATCATTAACTAGCTCCTTTGGTTTCTTGCATTCTTTCTTCTTGGATTTGGCAGACATGTCCATGGGACACCTTTGCACAGATTCCTTTCAGGTAGCTGGTTTTGGCAGCTACATTAGACAAAAAATTCCCTATGCAATTCACCATCCCAAAGAATCTTTGAACTCCATCCTTTCCTTTCAGGGCAGACAACTCTGTGTTGGTGATGGCCCCAGCCCTATCATGGCCTCTTTGTACCCTTCATGGCATCACCTTCTTGGCCACACATGTTATTTCAATTACAAAGATATTTTACCTGTTTTGTTCCAGCTTTTTCCAAAGCTGATCTCAGCCTTTCATCCTTCTCTTCTACTTTTTTACCCAGAGAAAATCTCTTGTGCATGAACCTTACTATCCTTTGTATCATCAACAGTTTCTTGAACTTCCTTGTGAAACATTGTAAGTGTAGAACTCTAATGTCTCTTAAATGTAGAGCTCCCCACATCTTCCTTAGCCTAAGGTAGAGCAGTATGTCTCAAAGTGGAAATTAATAAGTACAAATATGGGCTGTTTTCATAAAGGCATATGCCAGAACTCTACTGATCCATCAAGAGTTGGATGATATATGGCAAAAGCCATGTCTCCCAGAGTGTCTCCCTTTGAGGACAGTGGAAGATGTTTCCTTTTTACACATTCATTTAGTTCTTTTGTGTCTGTTCATAAGAGTAGGATATCCCCCCCCTTTTTTTTTACAGTGACTAGTGGATGTACCCACCCTGTTTGTTTTTCTACATACTGTAAAATTCTCAGAGCAACAAGTTTCTCTAGACTCAACCTTACAGTGACATGAGCTTGCCAAACCATACAAATAGCAGGATGGGTGGTATTTTTCAGCTCGTAGAAGCACAAGAAATTATGATTGGAAGGAACTGCAAGAGGTCATCTAGTCCAACCCCCTGTGCAAAGCAGGATCATCCCACCCAAGCTTTGCCTAGCCAGGTATTAAAAACCTCCAAGGATGGAGATTTCACAACCTGTCTGGGTAACTTGTTCCAGTGTTTTACTACCCTCCTAGCGTGAAAATTTATCATAACATCTAACCTAAACTTCCCTTGCTACAATTTGAAACCATTGCTCCTTATTTTGTCATTTGCCAGCACTAAGCTCCATCCTCTTTGGAACCACCTTTCAGGTAGCTGAAGGCTTCTTTTAAATCCTGCCTCAGTCTTCTCTTCTCTAGACTAAATAAGCCCAGTTCTCTAAGCCTTTCCTCAAAAGTCATGGGCCCCAGCCATCTCACCACTTTCATTGTCCTCTGCTGGACTCCCTCCAATTTTTTCACATCCTTTCAGTAGTGGGGGGCCCAAAACTGGACACAGTACTTGAGTTGTGGCCTCACCAGTGCTGAATAGAGGGGAATCATCACTTCCCTTGACCTACTGGTAACATACTTACCAATGCAGTCCAGTATGCCATTAATCTTCTTCAGCAACAAGGGCACACTGTTGGCTCATATTCAGCTTATTGTCCACTGTTGCCCCTAGGCTCTTTTAGGCAGAGTGGCTGCCCAGCCAGTCTGCCCTCCACCTGTACTGGGGCATGGGATTGTTCCGTCCTAAGTGCAGGACTTTGCACTTGTCCTTACTGAACCTCATGAGATTCCTTTTGGTCTAATCCTCCAATCTGTCTAGGTCTCTTTGAATCTTAGCCCTACCCTCCAGTGTATCTGTTATTCCCCACAGCTTGGTGCCATCTGCAAACTTGCTGAGGGTGCAGTCTCTGCCATCTTCTAGGTCATTGATGAAAATGTTGAAGAAAACTGGCCCCAGGACTGACCCCCTGGGGCACTCCACTTGATACTGGCTGCCAACTAGACATTGAGCCATTGAGGACTACACTCTGACCCCAATGACCATCCAGTTTTCTATTCACTTTACAGTCCATTCATCCAACCTGTACTTCCTTAGCTTGCCTGCAAGCATGTTGTAGGAGACCATATCAAAAGCCTTGATAAATTCAAAGTATACCACATCTTCTAGTTGCTCCACATCCACAAAGCCAGTCACCTCACCACAGAAGGCATTCAGTTGGGTCAGACATGGCTTGCCCTTGGTGAATCCATGTTGATTGTTCCTAATCACCACAGATCCTAGTTTTCTCTGATGAGAAATCCAAAATTCTCTGATTTAGAAAACAAACCCCAATACACATAATATATAGTGTTGTTTTGTTTTAATCATGGAAAAATGTGGATTTGGAGGGGTCTTTAAATCAGAGAATTTTAGATTACTTTTTTTATTCAGAGAAAACTAGGATCCCTTCTAATCACCTTCTTTTCCACCAAGTGCTTAGAAATGGATTCCCCGAGGACCTGCTCCGTGATTTTTCCAGGAACTGAGGTGAAGCTACCAGTCTGTAGTTCCTTGGATCCTCCTTTTTACCTTTCTTAAATATGGGCACTATATTTGCTCTTTCCTAATCATCCAGGACCTCTCCCACTCATCATGAGTTTTCAAAGATGATGGCCAGTGGTTCTGCAATCACATCAGCCAACTCCCTCAGGTGCATTCTGTCTGGCCGCATGGACATCCAGCTTTTCTAAATAGTCCTTAACCTGTTCTTTCACCACTGTTGGCTGCTTATCTGCTCCCCAGACTGTGGTGCCAGGTGCAGTAGTCTGGGAGCTGACCTTGCCTGAGAATACTGAAGTTAAAAAAGCATTGAGCAATTCAACCTTTTTCTGCATCCTCTGTCACTAGGTTGCCTTCCATATTCAGTAATGGACCCACATTTTCCCTGATACTCCTCTTGTTACTGACATACATGTAGACACCCTTCTTGTTTCCCTTCATGTCCCTTGGTAGCTGCAACTCCAATTGCATTTTTGCCTTTCTGACTTCATCCCTGCATACCCAGGCACTAGTCTTATACTTCTCCCTAGTTGTTTCTCCAAGTTTTCACTTCTTATAAGCTTTCTTTTTGTGATTTAGTTTATTGAAGAGTTCCCTGATTAGGTAAGCTGGTCATCTGCCATACTTGCTAGTCTTCTTGTACATCGGGATGGTTCGTTCCCAAAGTCTTAGTAAAGTTTCTTTAAAGTACAGCCAGCTATTTTGGACTCCTCAGACTGGCTTCCCAGGGGATCCTGCCCACGAGTTCCCTGAGTCAGTTGAAATCTACTTTTCTGAAGTCCAGGGTCCTTACTCTGCTGCTCTCCTTCCTTTCTTTCCTCAGGATTTCACACTCAATCATCTTGTGATTGTCACTGCCCAAGTTGCCATTTACTATTATATCCCCCACCAATTCTTCCCTGTTTGTGAGCAGCAGGTCAAGAAGAACATGGCCCCTAGCTGGCCACTACAGCACTTGGACCAGGGAGTTGTCCTCAACAAGCTCCAAAAACTTTCCGGCTTGTCTGCAAACTGCTCTATTGTCCTCCCAGCAGATAGCAGGGTGATCGGGAAAAGGTAGCCAGGGTCTGTGGTTGGGAAACTTCTGCTGGCTGTTTGAAGAAAGCTTCTTCCACAACATCCCCACAACAGCACCCTTGTCGCTGTCCCCTCTGACCCTAACAGAGACTTTTACCAGGCCTATCTCCAATTTCATACTAGAGCTCTGAGCAATCATATGCTTCTTTTACATAAAGTGCACCTCCTCCTCATTGCAGTACTCTGTCAAAATCTTTCTCTATCACCAGAATTTTAGTGTTCAAAATCTTCCTTAGCTGTTGTGGTCCCCTGTTCTTCTCTTGAGTAAACCCTTTTAATGAGACCCAGGGCTTGACTTGTTTTTAACACCAGAATGGGTGCAAAGATTTGTGCTCCCCCTGTGATGTAATAGGAAGCCAGAGGCTCTTGTTACTTAAGGAGATGCTACAACAGGCTTAGCTAGCTGGGTTGAACTGGCAGCTGAGTGAGGGCTAGCTTCTGAGAAGCAAGCAGGCCAGTAATAGTCAGGATAGAATCTACTCCCAGGGGAGAGACTATCCTGGGAGCTTACTGTGTAGGGCCAGTAGCTGGGCAAAGACCAGCTAGTTGCTAGAAGATAAGCAGCTAAGGGGTAGACATTTAGTCAACCCAAAAAAAGCAGATATGATCAGCTGAGCTAACCTATAGCAGAGAAAGTAATGTTGGGTCACCAGGCCAAAATGGAAACCACTGTGGGTGGCTGGAGAGTAATCTAATGGGAAGAGGTTGGAGGCACCATGAAACCATTGGAGGCAAGTGCCTGAAACCAGGCAGTCATTCTGGCTCTGTAGGCTGCATAGAAGGGAGCTCCTGAACAAGATGGATATAGGATACTGACTGATGGACCCAAGTCATCCTAGAGAGCTACAAGGGACAGGCTAAGGGGGAGCTTATAGGTTGCAGGGAAATAGTGATCTAATGTGAGGAGGATTTTGTTGTACAGTCATTGTACTTATGTTTGTTATGATTGTTTCCTGGAGGACTGGGTTGTGGCTACAGGTTAGGTGTGGAGGACACAGAGACATGCTTGGTAGGGCATTAAGTAGCAGGCAACCTAGCTAGGCATCTGGGATGCAGAGGGCTGAGAGGCAGGTGTGAAGTGCTGGGCAAGATTGGGAGGGCTAAGGCCAGGGTCAAGCAGCCTAGCCTGGGGTCAGGGACCCAGAGGGGTGTGAGCTGGTGCATAATGAGGCTGGGAGAGAGAAGGCCAGTGGAGGCAGTATGTCCTGGAGTCAGAAGACTGGTGTAGCAAAAACAGTCCAGCCTAGGGCCAGGAACCCAGAAGGCTGGAGGCTGGGATATGGTTACAGTAGCCATGTGAGGGCCACAGGCCCAGAGAGGAGAAGGCTGAGGTCAGAGCAGGCTTAAGCCAAGGGAGCCTAAGCCTGAGGAGGGATTAGGGCCAGGGGCCCAGAGAAAACAGAGCCTTGTCAGGACCAGAGGCTTGGCAAGGTGACTGGAGTGTGATGGATGGGCCGAAGGGCCCCGTGGACAACTTAACCTGGGCATTTTCTAGGGCTGCCTTATTTGGCATAGCACGTGCAGCTCCATGTTCTTTTCCTTTATGGACTCCAAATTTGAGCTCTAAAATGCCTTTCTGATGTGGACCTGCTGTTTTGTATGGATTTTTTGTATAGATTTTTTTTTCTTCTCATGCATGCAGTGTCAGCACAGTTTCTACCATTTATAAACTTCAGGATGGCCAGATAACTTCTTGGCAAATTCAAGTTGTTTTGGAGTAATCCAGTAATCTCTGGGCCTGCCTCCACTATGGCAATAATGTGTCTGGCCACAGTGTTCCCAAGCATATCCCAGTAATACATGCCTGAAACTGAGAAGATGCTCAGTAAAATCTCTTGATCTTTGGCTTGGTCAAGAGCTGGGGATGGCCTCACTGGCATATTTCTGGTGTAGAAAAGCTTTCTGAGGATCATGATCCCAGTCATGACCTGGTATATTACCAGGAAGACAGTTGGCCTACAAGCTGGACACTGCAGTTGTCTAGTGAAATCCACCCTCTTGACAGTTTCACTGCTAATGCCAATCTTGCAGAGTAGCTGCTGGGGGCTTCTGTCACGCCAAAGTCTGGAGAGCAGTATCTTCCCAAAGGGGATATGGTTCCAGTGTACACCAGCTAACAGACTGTGCCAAGATGGGGGACATGCAGATTGCAACATTCCCCACCCCTGAGTAGATGTGACTGAAAACCAAAGAAGGCACCATTAGAACTCTGTTGGATCCCTTGAAAATGCTTCAGAACCAAGGTGTCTGAAACAAACATTTTAGGCTTAATGAATTAATGTTTTTTTTATAAAACTTTATTTTGCAGGGCAATTTCTAGCTGACTGACAGTAATGTTTAGCCAATTGTAAAATCAGGGCTGTTCATTTTGTTCTTGGGCACACAGGACCACTGGAGTTTATTTGTCCACATAGGCCATGTCCACCCTGCAATTAGAAGTAGGATAGCATCACTTGTAGATATATCTGATGTGGCTTGATTACAGTTAACTTGGGTGTCAAGAGCCATGAAGCTGCAGCAACACAGGTTTCAGTGTGGGCTTAAGTAGCCTGACCAGGACCCAAGTATGCCTGACCAGGACTCAAGTGTCTGTGCTATGATACATAGGTAAGAACACCCCATTCACACAAGTGAAATTTAACGTTCTGCAGAGGGCCTGGACGTAGACTATGGATCACTTAAATTCCACTCACATTCTCAAAATAAGGCCTGAATGGGTGTTAAATACTACATGTAATCGTAGCATGATTATAAAGTGATTATTTGTTACATAAGCTCTTGTGTTACAGAAGACAACAGGTCAACCTGCACATCAGCTCTGTCTATTTATTGGCCTATTTACAATTTCAATAAAAGTTCTTATCCTTTAAGAATATTTCTTCTTTTATGTGTATAAATTGCCTTTTAAAACATGACATGTATTTGTACTACCTTTGCTCTCTCCTCCGTACTTTCAGGCCAGTGCCTACAGTGCTGCATTTGATGCTCTTTGAACCAACCTATAACATGCTGGCGTGATTTAAACTCAGCTTCAGCTCTTCTATGTTCAAAGTGAATAAGTGCTTCCCTTTCTACCCAGAAGACAAATGAATCCTTGCAAACTATATTTGCCTTTGATGTTTGACCTCTATAACTTAGTTACAGTATCTCTTATAAGAAATATAAACATACACAGATCATCACAATTTCTATATAGCTGATATGTAAACCTTAAACTGACAACATAACTGTTACAAGAAATTAAGGGCCCTGCTACATATTCAAATTAAAGCTGGATAGAAACTTGGAATTACAGTTGTTACACATCTTCAAATACTAACTTCAAGCACTAATTCAATTCGGATTCATCCCGAATCAGGGACAGTGATTTGATTTGTCGATTCATATCACTGTCTCTGATTTGACCTGGCCAAATCCAAATCTGAAGATTTGATGCTAATTCAGAGAATCAGCGATTTGCCCATAGACACAGCTTTAAAAGTTTTTTTTCTACATATCTTGAGGTAGCAGACACAGCTTGTGATTGCTGTGATGCTGGGGCAGATGAAGCATCACACAGGAGCAGGGGGAGAGGGGTGCGTGCTCGGCAGTGAACCCAGAAGTGGACCAAAAGTACTTCTGGTTCACTTCTGGGTCCTCTGAGAAATGCAGTGGGGGGATTCCCATGCCATCCTGGCTTGGTAATCAGCCATGAGAGGACCCTGGGTGCCCCCCACAGACCCAGGAGGCACTAGTTGCTGAGCCTGGGGGGTGATGGGAGGCCCTCCAGCATGTTCCCTGGTGGACCCAGAAGTGGACCGGAAATACTTCTGGCCCACTTCCAGGTCTGCTGCCAAGCATGCTGGGGAGCCCCCTGTGCTTCTGTGGGACAATCCATGTGCCCCAGCATCGCAACATTCATGAGCCACCTGCTACCTAGAGGTACGTAGAAAAAACATTTAAAGCTATGTCTATGTCCAAATCACCAAATCTTTCCAGTCTCTCTGAATCTCTCTCAGAGGGTTCTTATTCAATTTGGAGAGATTAATGGGTCCTCTAATTTCATATGGATTTGGAGACTTAACCACCGAATTGGCCGAATCTCCACTGAATCAAATTGGGGACCGAAGCTTCACACAGCCCTAATAATTACTGTGCACATGTGGCTAGTCTAAATTTATTGTATGATTAACCAGTTAATTGCATAATATATGTAATGTGTGGCAAGAGCCTAAGTGTATGTAATTGACTGATCTGGGTTAAAGTGATACTATGTTAATATTGTAGGGCCAATACAACTATGAAGCTTGAGATCAGGGTTCTGATCCAACCAAAAGGTATCAGGGAAAGGTAAGGAATGGAGTTTCCTGCTCTAGCTTGGAAATCATAATCTATTCCATTAAACAGATATCTAGGTGGACTCAGGCACTTACATGTAATCCTAGGCTATCCTGCTCAAGTCCCTGAAAAATGGATGTTTGCATTACAAAAGTAGGTGTATTAACATTTTTTCAGGGACAGAAGCAGGGTGGAATGTGATCCTTACTTAGGCACCAAAATTCACTTAGGCATGTGGCCCCACATGTTCTTGATGTCAGCAACTTGGACAGACCAACTGCAGAATGTTGAGATTAGTGTTCTGGATGCAAAGTAAAGGAGATGATTTCCAATAATTTAGTTTAAAATAGATTAATTTCTCATTCTTTTTATGTAATCAGTTAATAAATTAGTTCAGCTAAGGTTAAGATTGCTTTGACTACAGGATATACTAACACAGAGGAACTCAAGGCATTACAGTTGTATCCCTGCCTGCTTTGGGATTGGACTGGAATGATTTCTTATAGCTTATTTTTGATTGTGACAAACTTGCACTCCCCTTGCACAAATTAGGGGTTGCTGGCCAGCTGGGATGGCAGGAATAGAGTCAAAACTTTGCTCACCACTTACCTACTTATTCAGGACTGTTTGAAGGGATAGGCAGACTAACCCTACTTTTCCCCCCTGTCCCTGACACAGGATGTGGAGACTGGGAGAGGTCATCCCCTTACAGTGACATAGAGAAGACATGTTCACTGATATAGTGAATTAGAAGTGAATATTGTAGAATAATAATGGAATGTGAATTTCAAATTCATAATAATTAATATTCAGAAACTTTATCTGGACAGTTGCATTCATTTAGTCATAGAACAGAAATATACCTTGTGACCTATGTGAAAAGCTCAGTTTTCCATTATTGTAGGCTTTCAGCTAATTTCTTGTGATCAAGCTATAGATATAAATAAATCCCATACAGTATTCATTGATTAATTTCAAATAAATACATTTGGGGAAAATAAGGACCTATTCACAGGCAATTTGCAAATAGAAAAAGAGGCAAAAACTATTTGAGAATGTATTCCTTATTAATAATTTTCCCAGTTATACATGAGGTCCTATTGTTAGGAGTATCAATAAGTTATATGCTTTCTCCGAAAACCTTAGAGAAGCTTTCTCATAAAAATTAGGGAAACTTGGAGCCAGGAGTGCAATTCACCAGCTTTAACTGTGATTGAGTAACCTTCTTCAGGATCCACTCTCTTCATGTGGGATGAGGAGAGGGGGAGGAGTGATCTGCTTTCTTCAGCAAGTTGAAGAAGACTAGGAGGGAGGCCATGACCAGCTTGGTGAACAGAACTGGGGGAAAGCCACTGGTTGAATAAAGGGATGCTGAAGAAAGCAACAGTTTTCTACTGAGAGCTCTACATGGGCATGTCCAGAGGACCCAGGCACCATGAAGGACTGCCTGTAGGAACAAACCTAGACCCTCAGGAGTGATGAGGGCCAGAAGCTGATGGAGGAGTGGACCCAGACCTGCTGAAGGTGTATAGGAAGTAGCTGCAGGAGGGCCACCTAGGGGTTGGGATGGATCAGGGTCTCCTAGCCCTTCTTTACAGGAAGGTAAGGGAGGAGCTAAAGAACAAGAGGCGCATAACACTGCTGAACTTTGACTATAAATTAATGGCCAAAGTCTTGGCCTAGCATTTTAAGTCTGTTATAGGTGCAGTGATCCACAAGGACCAGTTGTGCACCATGCTGGGGCAGCAGGTCCATGAAGCCCTGCTGCAACTGTGAGATATGCTGTAGTACTGTTGGAAGATGGGGCTGGATGTTGCTGTAGTGAACCCTGACTTGGAGATGGTCTTTGACTGAATGTTTCACTAATTCCTGTTTGAGATGCTGAAAAGATGGCCTCCCTGCCAACTTCTGTCACCTGGATAAAGACACTATACATGAAAGTCAGCAGCAGGGTTCTAGTGAAAAGTTTCCTGACTGCACCTATTGCAGTGGAGTCAAGTATCTGGCAATGCTGCTCACTCTCCCCAATCCTCTTCAACCACATACACGATGGGACTGCTAGCCCAGTGGCTCAGGTGAGATCCTGGGATCAAAGGTGGGATCAAAGTCCTGGAGCAGCTCTGGACCAGATTCGGACTTCTTTTTGTAGTTCATATGACTCTGAAAAACCACTGTAAGATGCAGAAAGTGGTTACAAATGCCAGGCCATGTGGCAATATATTTTCTAGAAGGACCTGCAGAAGGAACACAAGCACTTGAATTGGCAGATAAGCCACTGGGCACTCCCCATGTGGGTGCTGAAGCAGAGAGGGACAGAGATGCTCTCTGACCTGCCCCAGGCAAACCTACTGGTGGAAGGAGGAGACAATTAACCACCTCCTTTGGAACTGTCTGTATACCAGGGAGGTGTGGAGGAGAGTAATCATACTCTCTTTATGATGGTGACACTGGTCAAGACCCTGACCAGAGAGGTGGTGCTGTTCAGACACCTGACCAAGCAGCAAGTGACCCCAACAACCTACTTTGACTAATTAATGTCCTGCTTCAGAAATGTCCTGTGGAAGACCAGAAACTTACTCATGTACAGGCACATGAACCTTCCAGTGGAGGACTGTTAGAACTGGAGTGAGTGAGCTGCAGGTGTATTACATGAAAATAAGAGAAGATGATGAGAAAACATTGTAGGACACATGGAAGAGAAGAGCCAAACCACAGATACACAAAATAATATAATTCCAAATAACTGATTAAATCATAATCATGATTATATTATTGGTGATCCAATTAATTGAGCCCAGTAATAATTGTAAGTCTTTTTTCTCAGTTTGCAAGAGTTACTAACGTGACTCTTAAATATTTAAAATGAAGAATGAGTTGAAAATATTTAAAACATTTTTGGCAAGTGATTTTTGTATTGTTGCCTTTCTAACTGAGATGTCTGGATTTGTGCATTTTTCATGGTCTTCATCTGAATCCAGATTCCAAATGCTCTGTCAAGATTTAAAACCCAGGAAATAAGTCCATTACTGTTCTCAGTAGGTGCCACTTATGTGCCTCTGCATTGCATCTGTCAGAATGAAATGGCAATCATAAAAATGTTTGGTCTCATCTGTGTGATGCTTCTGCATGGTGAAGAAAGTAAAACGTTAAACCAAAGCAGCTACCAATATGTTCATTATACTGAAAACCCAAAATCACGTTTTCTAAATGAGATGTGGTACATTTGCACATTGCTATGCACATTGCTGTAGTGACAAAAATACTGTGTGGGTGTTGGCAAAAGTGAAATTTCTACTGCTAAGCAAAGGTTAGAATAAAGAATGATGAAAAGTGCAGAACCCAAGTGATATGCTTTCCATTTGACCCTTTATGTTCCTATTATTCTGAATCTGAGTTGCAAAACCATTCAATTTCTTTTTTAATCCTGAAATATTGTGTCCAGATAGGAGTTCACCAACCAAAAATAATAATAAAGATTTCTGAAATTAATTTTAAAGCCCTCAGTTACTCCCTAAGTATTACAATATCTAAGTAAAGCTACCTCTTGCTTCCTGTGTTTAATTGTGAACTTTATAGGCTTTGTATATTCAGCCTTGTCTGATCTTTAGTTATGGTGTTGTAGCCAGAAAGCATAGAAGAAGCAAGAAGTAGTAGTAATAGTAGAAGTAGTAGTTAAGATGCTTTTAACTCTTTGTAAAGAAAAGATACTAGCTCCTAATACCAAGTTATACATGGTAGCAGCCTGTTATGGTTATTAGACACTTCTTATTGTAAGACCCTATTTCATTTGTTTATAATTATCATGTGCTTAAAAGTTCAATTTTATATGCTAGATGTCTGCCTCAGGTTGAACTTCTCTGGGAAACCTTCAAGAAGAACAATTCAGCTCTTTCTGAGATGGATTTTAGAGAACAATTCTGGAGACTAGGAATTGGGGTGTTGGTAGAGAAAAGGACCATAAATACAAGGAGACTGGAGCTGATCCAGTAGGGAAAATGGAGGGGTACTTGGAGATTTGACAAGGAACAGAGGGAAGGAAAACTGGGACTGGGAGTCATGGAAATGGAGAATATGGATCGGGAGACAATTTGAGCCTGGGGAAAGAAGGAGAGAGATCATCAAAGAACTTGGGTTGGGGATGTTTAGGGAATGACTGGACAAAGAGACTGGGAAAGGAAGTGGGCAAGAGAATATAGGGTTGAAGAAAGGTGAAAATAAGATTAAGACTGGCTAGACAAGGAGACTCAGAGTGGTATGAGATGACTTTAGTATTACAGACCATGCATGGTAGATACTTTCTAGACTGACAAGAAGAGACAACACAAAGACAGAAACATGTTGGAGAAGACGGGGTAGAATGAGGCAAACTTCTTAAGAAAAGGTAATTAGATAATGTCTATTGGAGCACATTCTTCTTCAGAGCCTGGTATTGGGGCAAATCCTCAGCATTCCTCCACTATCAGACAATATCTGTGACACCCAATAGCAAAATGTCTCATTCCATCCAGTATTGGAGGATGAAAACTTTCCAGTGCTGTCAGTTACTTTATTTCAAGTGACGCATCTCATCCACAAGGTTGGCAAAATGTGGATGTTGACATGATTTCACATCATAGGCTTTCCCCCTCTATTTGTTTTTTGTTGTTTTTTGTTTATTTAAAAAAAAAAACAATTATGTATAAAACAACTAGAGAAAAAGAAGTAATGAAGGTTGCTAAATTAAGCCCTCAACAGTTAGGAAATGAATGCCAGATTAAGGTTTTCAAGAACCTAGAACATGTTCCCCTATGCATATGCATCACGACACAAGGTCAAATATAATAACAACTTAGGAGCAGATCCAAAAAGGTCTTAGGCATTTAATTTCCACTTGAGGTACAGTTTAGGTGTTTAAGCCCAAGTGGGTGATCTATAAAACTCTGGGTAGTCCACAGTAGCCCATAGGTGTCTATGTCTATGATGATGATGATCTTCATCCAAAGATGCTGCAGGAATAGGCCAGTGTCATAGCGGAGCCATTGGCATGGCTGTTAGAACACTCATAGCGCTTGGGTCAGGTCCCACAGGACTGGAAATGGATCAATGTGGTCCCTATTTTCAAGAAAGAGAGGAAGGAGGATCTGGCTCCTTTAGACTGGTTAGTCTCACCTCTATCTTTGGGAAAACCTTTGAAAAAATTATAAGGATCGTATTTGTGGGAGTCCAGCAGGAAAAACAATGCTGGAGGGCAACCAGCATGGATTCATAGGTGGTAGTTCCTGCCTGACTAACCTGATTTCTTTTTACAATCAGGTGACAAAATGCTTAGATGCAGGAGTCGAAGTAGATGTAATTTACTTGGATTTTAAGAAGGCCTTTGATACACTATGTTGGGGGTCTTTAAGAGGAGGCTAGACATGCATCTGGCTGAGTTCATCTGACCCCAGCGCTCTTTCCTGCCCAAGGCAGGGGGTCAGATGATGATCTACTGAGGTCCCTTCTGACCCAAACATCTATGAATCTATGTTTTCTCATGAAAACAGACATCAGCACGTAAAGTTCAGCTATTGTACATGCTTAGAACTGCCACCATCTTGACTGAGCCCAATGTTAAGGCATCAAAATCCTGACCAAGCAGTAAGCTACTGGTTAGAGCATAAGATTTTACCCTTTTCTCTGGTACAGAGCTCCTGTCTGTTGCTGAGCAAGTCATATAAATGCAACATTAAACAGGTTACCACTAATATTTTTTCCTCATTTTCTGAGTATCTGACCTGACAATCTGGGATCTGATTAGTAGAATGGCTGAATGAATAACTGAAGTTAGTGGGAGATGTGCTTTGCACATTTAAAATGCTATATAACAGGGGTGCTCAACCTTTGGCCTGCAGGCCAAATGCAGTCCACAGAGCAATGGTATTTGGCCTGTGGGGCTCCCCACAGGTCAGGAAATTTGGTGGTAGGGGAACGATGACAATCGTTACTGCCACCCTCCCATGCTACCAAATTCCCCAGCCCACTTGGCTTGACCAGGGCTGGGCCATGCCCTCTTTCATCCCCTTCCTCCCTGCACAGCAGATTCGGGTCCAGGCCATGCCCTACTTTAGGCTGGACCAAGCCACACTCGCTTCACCCTCTGTGCTTGATCAGATCTACTGGCTCTGGCCCACAGAGGATCTAAGTACTGACCATCCAACCTAAGGGCAAAAAGGTTGAGCACCTCTGCTATATAACAGTACTTATTTCCTGAAGATTCAGGGGCTAAGAACCTCAAATTGGGCGGAGTTGATGGATGTTTCTGATATTAACCTCATTGTGCCTCAGTTCCTTATCAGTAAAATTAGGTTTTATTGGCAATTATTTAAGGTGGCTGCATTACCTGTGATGGTGAAAGTATGAGTACACAAGTATTTCCTTTATAATAAAATATGTAGAATACCACAGTGCTTTAGATGATGTATATACCACATATATGGCATAAAACAATCTTAGAAGTGCTATGACAGATTTTGAATACAGGTGTCAGGACTACAATGGTTTTATGTATTCTTTCTAAGTGAAAAGCAACCATTCTTTATTTCCTAGAATATCCTAAATAAGTTACTAACGTTCTTTTCTTTACTTGAGAATTCACAGCTTTTTTTCATGTGAAAAATGTTGCCAAACTTTCCATGGGTAAAAGCAAGTATGGTGGGCCTTACTGGAAAGTTGACAGCCCACAGATGTCTTTTCTGTGGGTAAAGACATCATGAGAACTGCACCTAGGAGAACTTCACTGTTATGACTACCTGCAGGTGTGCCCTTTTTCTCTTGCTTGGAAGCTCTTTGCCAAAGAAACAGTGTTTCTTTTCTGCTTTGCCTCAGGTAGCTGGCCTGGGTTCAGCTGCCTGAGCTCTGTCAGCTGCAGTTTCTCTCCTTTAAAGTAACAGGGAACCCCAAGCTTTTTGTTACCCTGTGTCACCGCACCCACTCTGGACCTACCCTTGGAGATGTCTCACAGGATGTGAATACCAAATAAATAAGACTGTGAATGTTAAACAAGTAGAATAATGAATTAGTTAAAATCATAAAGTTATAGTATCTTATAGCAGTAGAACTGGATGGGACCTTGAGAAGTCACTTAAACCAAACCCCTGCCTGAGACAGGATCATTCCTATCCAAATCTATTGTCTAACCTGTTAGCAAAACTATATAGTCAACCCTGACACAACTACAAGACATAATGCCCTAATCTGTCACAGATAAAGCAGGGGGACAATGGCAGTCAACATTTTGCTGCTACCAAGTTTATGGAAAAAAAGCCTGAGAGATCCAAGGAAGAGGAACATGCTTCTCCCTCTTCTACTGCAACCATTATAGAGGAAGGCAGAAACTGCCCCCAGTCTGTACCAATGTGAACATGAGGTTAAAAAAAATCACTCTTCACCTAAAGGTATCAAACACATGGCCAAGGAGAATATATCACAGTATATAGATGTCACTCAGTTAGTTACATTTCTGAATGAGATTGTAGTTAAAAATGTTAAGTGTTTGTCAACGAAAGAGAAGCAGCCATCCTCTGTTATTGGCTTTTGAGAGATGATGTCAAGGAAAGTTTCTTGATTAACTCAATTCCAAGTTTATACACTTTCTAGATTATTTTTACATTTTTGTTAAGAATATAAAATAAATGAAATGCAAGCATAATATAAAATGTTAATGGATCTGCAATATATCTGACAGCTCTATAAGGATTAATAGAGAAAAGGAAGCATTCACATGCTGCTAGAAACAGTATCCGGGGCTCAGGCTGTATGCAGACAATGGGAATTTGTCCTGATGATTTCATGATGCTAAGCTGGTGTGTCTTGGCTGTGTGTGATACCTCTTGGAGAATTGTGGAAGCAAAATCTGTAGAAGTTAACTGACCTTTCCATTGTGTCCCCCTCTTATTATATTCAGTTTCTAATTTTCTAATTCATATTTAGATTCTATATTATTGTTGCAAACACGACCCAGCTGATAGCTATAAAACAAGACTATTAAGCAAAAAATTCCATATGTATCTCATTTTCTTGTGCCTATGCACTGCAGCACATATGATATAAAAGCAGATCCCTCATTATTTCAAGCTCTTGAAGTAGTTAAGCATGAGGAGAGGAGTGGAGTGAAGTCATGTTTTTACTTTTAAGTGCATTTGCAGCTTTAACGTAGACCATGGACATTAGTTCAATATATGATTATAGTAAATAAAAGCGTATTTCTGTAGTCAGATAAGTCACTATTTATAAATTTAATTTTCTTCAGTTATAATGTTTTCCAGTTGACAGAATGAAGCACATTTTCGAAGAGAAAATTAAAAGAATAACAGACTATTTTTTGGTGAGGTATTACAAGCCCTTTGGGAGAAAGAAGATATTTAAAATACTTGTGGTTCATGCACAGTTAATCTGATGATTGATTTTGGGACTTATATTTTGTTTACATATCAGGTGTATGAAACAAACTGAAAACAATCAGTGGAAGATTCGAAAGACTGTTGTTATTACTTAGAGCTGATCTTAACAAGAGCTTTTGTGATGGTTATTGAGAGCATCAAGAAGGCCTAAGTGCTGTGAGATGTGTCATATAGCACGTTATCTGGTGCGGTTGCAATTGCAGTTTTTCTTCTGCAGTAGCAAATAATTGTCATGATCATCCATTTATTTGTTTATCATGCTGAGGGGGCAGCATTGCACTTAGCCTTCTAAGGGGCCTGAAAGTATAACATTCATAAAAACAGCTGGCCATAAACATGTCACATACAGTATTTCACAGAGTTTATGTGAAAGGAAATTGAAGTCTCTTGAAAATGGAACTGAATCTTGTGCAAACAACCTTAGATACACTAATCCACTTTTATTGTTATTATATATAACTGGTTTCTTTATCCATGCACACTACCATTAACCCTACTGTATGTCTTAATAAATATTGCACTTCATAGTTGCTTCCACGGTGTTTGACCATTGTCTCAGCTGTTCTTTTCTAATGATATTTCATTTAATTATAAACTATGTGGAACAAAATACTTTTTTTGACATGAAAAAGTAAGATCTCTAAGCTATTATTTTGCTAATAAAATACGATTCGCTAATTAAGCAATAATAAACATAGACAATAATATTCTGCGTTTCTGGAGCACCAGTTATTTTTTATTATAAACATGCACTTGCTAAAGATTACCTGTATTGTTTGGGTTTACCCTTTATATCCTATTGATACCCTAAACACAATCATTGAAATAAATTAGATGAGCAATGCATGGGTTTGTTTTTTTTTAATGAAGGATGGAAGATCAACAAAGAGTTAGTCAATCACAGCTCTTAATATGGGCCCCGGACTAGTTACATACCTCCAAGGTTGCTCATTATTTTTCTTATTGTAGGACCAACTTAAGTACCCTACAGTGCACCTCACAGCCTCTCCTTATAGAAGTGAGATCACCCTCTGGAGATGCTCAGACATCTCCCAGTGATGACAGTGTGAAAAAAATCACTTCTCTTGACTTGCATACAAAACTTCTGTTAACACAGAAGTATGCTATTTGCAACAAAAGCACATTGTTGACTTTCATTCATCTTGTGGTCCATCGTTGCCCCAGGCCCTTTTCTGAAGCATTGCAGCCTTGCCAGCTGTTCTCCCTGGATAACCAATCCTTAGCAAGAGGTGTCACAGAAGTGGTGTAGTTTCCAGAAAGATGTGACATGAAGCAACTATGACAACGGGCTAGTGACAACAGGCTGGAGAAGGCTGAGTAGTATTTTCTGAAAGACTAAGTGCAGACCTTGAGGTTTCCCTTGACCAATCCACCAGACTTTCTTTACCTCTCTTCAGATGCAGGCACACTCCTCTTTCTTAGGGAACCTGGGCTACATCTACCAACAGGCCTGGCTTATGTGAAAAGGTCCACTTAAAGGATTGCTACTTAAAGGCTTTCCAAGTAGTGTGGTCTGGTCTTTCAGCCCTACAGGGAGGACGTTTCAAGCAGGGAGAGCACCGTGTGAAGAAGCCTTCTTTCTGTTCAAAAGTTGTTTGTGCAGTTTTCCCAATGTTTTTATAATGAAAAATGTGCAAACAACATTAGAAACAAGGGCTCACTCTTCTGTCACCCCAAGGGATCTTCCACTTCCCTGAGCCACAGAGTCAGGCTCCTCCTTGTTTATTCTTTTTTTCTGTCCCCAGGACACTTTCGTTCTTAGCTGCCCGGCGACTTAGCCTCTGAAGTATTCTTAGGACATTGCTTTGTGATGTGAGAGGTCTGGATCAAAAGCCCCTCAGTGGGGGGGGGGGGGGGGGGGGTAAACCTAGAACCTGGGTCTCCTCTGCCCTGGGCAAGGGCTTTTACAATGGGACAACTCAGCAAAACTAAGCTGACAGCCCCAGATTTGGAACCTGTTTGGTGCTGAGGCAGCCTTGGGGTTAGGGGCAGCTCAGCAGTAGCATGATTAGGATTGAAGGAATTTTATGCTCCATCCCAAACATTGTACATCCTACCAGCAATTACACCATCATTTTAACATCTGTCAGGGGCCTAACACATCTTTCCAGTGAAACAGAATTCTGCCACTGTGATGTCGGAAAGAAACTCTTTGTGGAAGATGGCCATGAAGTATACTAGACAGCTCCAGTGGTACTCTTTGGATCCTGCATTATCTATCAATCCAGTCAGCAGATCTCTTTCATGGATATAGTGACCCAAACTTAGTCCTTTGGATTCAAACCACAGAAAGTTATGTTGCAGCATGAGGAAACATCAGCTCTGTTCATCATCTGTGCCAAGTGTCTGCAGTGCTCAACCTTGCCTACTGGACCTCACCTCGATAGCACTCACTAAATGATGTTCTTGAATGTTTGAAAGTTGGTGCATCTTTCAAACATTCAAGAACATCATTTTGTGAGTGCTATAGAGGTGAGGCCCAGTAGACAAGGATAAGCAGTGCAGCTTCTAACATGCTTTAAGAAGAACCCCTGAGAGAGAGGGAAGAAGACACTACCAATATATATTTGGGTTTTATATTTTCATGACCCCGCACCCCAAAATCTCTACCATGGTTAACTTGGTATGGGAAATTTTCATTTTAGGGGGAAAAAAACCCCTAATTATGTTGAAAAATGTTGACCAGGTAAACTCCCACCATGTAATAAAATTTATATTTAGGATACTGTTTTAAGGCTACAGAATGTCTTGCTCAATTAACTCTTTAAGATTTACTATACATGCCCTTAGGTCTGGAGCTAAAATAAAAAGAGGGTAGCAGGTCTTTGGTAAATATAATTCCCGCCCCATTATGGAAAATTGTGTTAAAAATTAAAGAATCATTTTTCATCAACACTTTATGCAAAAGGTTTTTACTTCAGTGAAAACTCCAAAATTTCCTTCAAACAGTTTTCTATTTTTTTTCCTATGAAAAGCTGACATTTTTCATGAAAGGCAGGTTCTTTTATAAAAAAAAAAGTCTGATGAAAAAACTCAGTTTTTTAAAATGGCTATAGTTAGAAGTTTTCCTGAATTGTTTGCCCAGAAATGTGTGTTTGTTCAACTGCTATTTTCACAACTCTTATTACCTTGGTTCCTACAGGTTGCCTGAATTTCTGGTAGTGGGAACAGCTGTGAGTCTCAGATGGGTTTTATATTTGATATGAGACAATTTTTGGAAGGCTCTTGCTTTCAGCTTTAACATTTGAAATTTTATGAAAACGAAAACAATGCTTTATCCCTTGTAACAGTTGCCAGGAAGGTTTTGTACAAGGCTGGGGCATAAGAGTGAGAAAATGAAGCGGCGTTTGGGATGAGTGGAATGCAACTGAATGTGGTTTTCACTTTTCATTGTGTGCTCTCTTTCACCTGTTTGAAGGTTTCTCTGTCTGTGTCACTTCTATGCTGTTAGAAGTTAAGTCTTTTGTTAAATTATTTAGAGCTTTCCAGCCTGCCAATCAGGTTAGGATTAAAGCTGGGTTTCTTTTTCTTTTCTTCTTTCTTTTTCTCTCTCTTTTTTTTCTCCTATTGGTCTGCTGCTATCTGCTTTTCTTTTCTTTACAGAACAGCAAATGAGACACCAAAATGAAAAAAAAAATTAACATCCATCACAGATGCGCTATAGCTGTGTTTCATTGTCTCTGAAAGGAGAGAGGCAGGGATCACACTAGGAATACTTTCTTTCTTTCTTTTTCACATTTTGCTTTGTGGAAGCCAATTGTCTATCAAGCCACATCAAGGGTTGTTAACTTTTTTTTTAAATCTTACTTGTTTTTCAACTTTTGTTTCATAATTGTTTAGGCAAAATGCTAATCTCATCAGCTTTGGAATACAAAATTTACTTGGAGCTGAAAATTACATACACAATGAGGAGTCAATTTTTAAAGCAAGGTGTACTCATGGAGGCAGAGCTTTTCTTTCCTTTTTAAATTTCAGGTTTGGTTCACAAAGATGAAAATGCAAAAATTACTTCAGGCATATTGCTTTTGATCTGGCATTTATTGATGTTTTGTACACTCCTTCCTTGTGTTTGGCAAGAAAATACCTAGGCATATAAGGAACACCTGTTTTACTGAAGTCAGAGCTTCTCTATTTTTTTCTTAAATATTTCATTTCTTCAAACAGTACGAAACAGGCGATATTGCAGTAAGTACTAAAAACAAAAAGAGTCGGCCTTTAACTCTACCACCAGCTACTCCTTGTCTCTTTGCATCCTTTTGTAGAGAAAGATTTTGAGAAAACAGTAGCAACCTCTTGTAGCTCTGATCACTAAAAACATACTGGACTTTCCCAGTCTAGCTTAGGATCTGGATAGGGCACTAGCTGCACTTGTTTGTGAATGACAAATACATGATGATGGACAAAGAGTGTTGCTAGATTTCTGAGCTGCTTTAGACACAGTGCACTATAGCTTTCTACTGGCCCAACTTCATGATACAGCAAGGGTTCCCAGAGACTCTGCCAGCTGCACACATTCTTATCCACTACGTCTCTGTGGGCTGTGATAGGCAGATGCATGCCCCCAAAGAGACCTTTTATATTTAAGGTCCCCTACAGCTCCAGCCAATTCAAAATGTTGTCTCCCATAAGACTGTTTTATTCAGTTTCATTTTCTAGTCCACATCTACATCAGACCACTTAGGAAACTGCAAGACATTATGGGTTCAAATGCTATTAATACGCTGGTAATATCCACCTAGTCATTTTCTTCCCTCTCAACAGTTGCCAAAAATATGATCACCTGGCTGGTCTAGCATCTGGATGAAATAAAGACTTGGATGAAAAGCAGGTGGCTCCCACCTAACCTAGGCATGACTGATCTAAAGAATGGGGAAATGCTTTACAGAATGGACAGTAATAACAAACACTCTGTATACGAAGAAGGCATTGGCTCATTGATCGTGAAGCTGGGCATGTTCTGAGGTGCTGTCTTACCCCTATGTGAACCTTTGCTAGTCAATAAGCAGCAGTAGCCAAAAAGGTCTTTCTTTAGCTGTGGAAACATCAGCTGTGATAGTTGAGTGGTGCACTTGGCTTTACAATGCCAGCATGGTTAAAAAAGACTCTGTTTTCATATCAACATTAAGCTATCTGACAAGTTATAAGCTTTTCTAATTCACTTGAGAATGTCAGAATGAATATGGATTACTATAATGGCTTTAGATGAGTTTCTTTTAATTTGGAAAATAAGCTTGTGCAGTATTTATACAGGACAGCTGCACTGTGGCTTCACAAGTGCCTTCTGGCTAGATGTTTTTAGAGCATAAGAGCTTGGCAGCTGGCATAAAAATCACTTCACTAGGTGACTTCTGCATTAACACCAGTCTTTTTCCTCCCAAATACTGAGTGTAAATAATTTTATGTTTAGAGGAGTTAAACATCAGTTGATATCCCTCTCACAGCATTCAGCTTTTCAGGGACTTTAACAGCTTTCAGATGATCACGTATGTCTTGAGCTTTCCCATTGACTAATTGCATTTCATCGCTGATGAAGTTGTGCTAAACTACTCATGTGAAATTCATCTTCTTTAAGTGCTTTTGATTTTCAATAAGAAAAGTGAAGTGTATTGGATGGATATTGTTTTGTATGTGGTGAAAATAATTTGTACATAAAATGTTGAATTCAACAGGATTCTTTTTTTTTTTTTAATAAAGGTGGCCTCTCACGCTATCCAAACCAAGGCTGTTTGTCATAAGTCCTTTGTGCAGAGACTTTCCCCCCATATAAGTAGGGACTTCATAAGTTTTTCTGAGAGTGCAGTGATGGTGGGTGGGAGGAAGCACTAAGCCCCTCTAAATAGGTTGGGCTTCTCTTCTCACCTGCCTAACACTCCCTGTCTTCTGGTGCGCTGAGATCCGTCCTTAGAGAGGGATAATTCAACAACTTGAGCTTGGTGGGGCCTCCATCCACATCATTACAGCACTACTGTGAAGGGGCAGTACTAGACAGTTACCTGCCACAGAGTCCTCGCTGGTGTGTTGTTAGCAGCACCTTCCTCACAATGATTAGTTTCAGAGCTCACTACTTATTAAGTTCACTCTTTCCAGAACTGTTGTTTGAGGCTGTCTGTAGGCAGTCTTTGCTTCTGTTTACATTTTCAAGTAAGGACCAGAAATATATGCACGTGAAAGGACACTATTGTATCATCATTTGATCACAGGAGCTGGGCTTTCATATACCTTCACTGAGTTTCATGCCATGAACCTAGGTTACTGTAAGCTTGCCACTCCAGTGTAAGAGATATATTATTTCTTGAAACAGGAAACAACACAAGTCAAACAGGAACTTCTAACCCACAGTTAATTTTGTACTCTATGGTTTTCCAGTAAGAGTGCAAACTTCATTCATCTATATAGAATTCATTTTGTCTTTTAGTTTGCCAACCTAAGTCAGATTTTGGATGTGGATAAGTACAACCACAATACATGTTGTCTCTTAAAATAGTCTGTTTAATTTGTATTTACACTCACAACTGAACACTTCACTTGGTCTGTGTATTACCATAGTCACTCAAGTCTAAGATGACCTTGAATTTAAGATCGTCCCCCAATAATTAGTTTTTATACATGGAAAATGTATACATTTGTTATAATTTTACCTATATAGAATCTAATTATTGGAAGGTTGTCTTTAATTCATCCCTCCCACTACTGCAGCAGGGCAAGCAGTGGGGAGGCAGGTGGTATTGGAAGGACAAGCAGCTTGTCCCCTGCTTGTGCCTGCTCCCTTGCCACCTCTGCCCCCTGCCTGACCCCCCTCAGCTTCTGCTCTCTGCATATCCCCAGCCTTTGCTCCCCCAGTCTCTGTTCCTCCCTTCCCCCAACCTCTGTCCCCTGCTTCCTACCCCAGCCTCTACCTCCTTGATCTCCCCAGTCTCTGTTCCCCCTTTTCCCCCAGCCTCTTCTTCTCACTTCCCCCCCAGCATCTGTCTTCCTCCAGCCTCCACTCCCTGGCTCCCCCTGCAGCCTCTGCTCCCAGCTTCTAACCCTTGCCCTTCTTCCCCAGCCCATGCTGGCAGGATCCATCTCTATTCTAGCTTGGGGCACTGAGCACAGCCTCGCCCTGCAGCAGCTGTGTGGGCTGTGTGCCATTGCTAGAGCAGGCTGGGGCCATATTCACTGCACCAGGCTGCAGTATACATGGAGCCTGCTAGCATGGAGCAAGGGTCAGGGGGGAAGGAAAGGGGAAAGCAGAGGAGCAGAGCTACATGGGGTGGGGAGATGGGGAAAAGAGGCTGCAGCAGGAAGATATGGGGTGCAGATGTAGCTGGAATGTGGGGGAGGCAGAAGCTTCACCTATGGCCCCAACCCTAGGTAGAGGTTAGAGCCTGAGTCATAGCAATTGCCAGCTCCCCCACCACCCTCACACTCAATTCTAAAATGAGGGGCTCCCCCTCCCATCTTAAGTAGGAGGGACCTCATCTTAGAATTGAGTAAATAAAGTACTTATTGCAGTTTCTTTATTTTCATCTTTCCAGTATTTATCACGTACAGTTCTATAATCTGAACTGATGGCAAAAAAGGATGGTGAATGGTATCTAAAGAACATAATTAGAAGGTTTGTTGTTTTATTTTCTAACCATAAATAATATACAGGTATGGATCTGATACAAAATTGTTCAATTGCCTAACAGTGGAAAATCACCACTGAAAATAGGAAGATTCACATAATCTGATATCCATCTTAACTGTACTTATTCCAGTAGTGTTTATTGGCAATTATATCCACTATGATTTGATGAATATTTACCTATGCTTTTATCAATAATACACTTGTAAATAAACTTTCCTTCTGAGTCGTATTCTCTTACGTCCTTGCAACTTCATCCTCTCCTTATTCTCCCTGTACCTGTCTCCTTCTTGCTGTGGCTCTTTCTGTGGGACTTCATTCGTTTTTCTTCTGCTATATCCTTCTTTAGGTGATTTCATCCCAGTTTTAGGCATTGTCATTGTGTTGTCACAAATGTCCCCCCAACTAATGATCCATCTCACTCCAATCTTGCATCTCCACTTGTTTCTCAAAAGTCTCCAGAACATCTTGGTTTCAGCTTAACGTGGCTAAATACGATCTCCATGGTTTTCTTGTCTAACTCACTCTGCCCAGTTTTTTTTCTCTGTCATTCAGCACTGTAATGCAGATGCAATCTTTGGCTCTTCTTTCTTCCCCCACATATGCAGGCCATGTGGAAACCACTTCATGTTTCATAACAATCCAGACTTTTCTCTTTCTATACAACTAGAACTTTTGTCCTCATTGGACTTAAGCCACTGGCAGACATTACATTTAAGATGTGATTAATCTTTTAATAGCATTTTAAATAGTAACCCAGACACATGTTCAGGGAATGAATTGTGTGACAAAACACAAAACTAGCCACAAAAATATTGCACAAAATATTCCATAGTCACCAGCCAAAAGAAAGTCTAAAAGACATGGAATCACCTCTTGGGACCAACAAGCTGAGGAAAGGTCATATTGGGAGCACATTTTTAATTACAAATGTGTTTATTAATGCTAATTTGTGCAATAATAATTATACCACACTTGTGCCCCAATTTACAATCTATTTTACTAGTCTCCCATAATATACAGGAGGGCAGTAGCCAAGTTATCTCTATAGCAGAAAAATTAAGACTACTTTTGATGCAGACTGGCAGCTTGTATGTCTTTTATTTATGTGAGATACTATTTACATTCAACACACTACTGTGACTTTGAGGATGGGTTCAGAGTGGCACCTGTCTTAGCAACAGAACCATAGGAACACTGGACAGTTTACAAAGATATTAAAATGCTACAAATAACTATTAGTTCTGTAGAAAGAATAAATGATAATAAATATAACCAATATAGAAAAAAAGACTAGCCAAAATGTTAGTCTTTTTCTGCTATGCATCCCATTGGCTATGCTTCATAACTTAGATCTCAGTCCTGAGCATCAGTAGTAACTGACAAGCAAAACCATTTAAATGAATGGAGGGTGTATTCCCAAAAGCCTCCAAGGTTCTGGAGTGACAGAGAGCAGAGGGAGCTCAGAGGCAATGTACTCTGTTGATTACTCAGTGATGGAGTTAAGAAATAACTACCGCCAAAAACGTTTGGAACTAGAATTTTTTCCCCCTTTTATGTTCTAATTGTTTTAGAGTATACCAAATATAGGGCTTGAGAACCAAGTGTGTTATATAACTAGGTATATCCTACAAGGTGGCATTTCCCAAAATCTAGCTTAATACATGAAAACATCTTTACAGTAAAGCATGGGGGGAATTCTGGCCCCATTAAAGCCAGTGGGAGTTTTCCCATTGACTTGAGTGGGCTGAGGATTTCACCCTCATGCTGGGACTTAAGGCTACAAACAGTTAAACACAAGTTTTAATAAGAACAGGACTTTTTTTTTGGTGGAATTTTCAACGAAGAAGCTGCCTTAAGTGGCCCATGCTGAAGAGTTTGTGGTTTTATTTCATCCCACCAAACAAGTGTCTTGGCATTATTTTCTCTTTTCTGCCACCCTGAAATTAGATGCTTTCACAATCTGATGGGCACTACTGCTCACTTTTAAATGACAAGCCAAGGGGAGAAATTGAGTCTACAATCACAAAACATAACTGGTCAGATTGTATTCTACCTTTTGGGTATCTAAGTGTCCTCAGGTGCATACATGTGATTCTGTTCCATACTGTTCAAGTGTCTGAAAATCCCTTTTGTATCTCTTTTTGTAATGCACTATCATTTGACCCTTGAGACCGAGTCATGATGTAGTAGCAAGGAGGAGGAGAACCCACCCATTTTTTGTATTAACTGTTTTTTAGGGATCAAGCTGGGTGGAACAACTTTTTACCCAAGCACCAATACCCATTTTTGCACCTAACAGGTCGGACAGAATCTGTCCCAGTGTTACCTTTTCTGACACATTTATCTTGGAGGCAAATGCCATAAACAATTTATGTCTTGTCCATGAAAAACTCCACCCTCCTCCATTAATACATGAGATGTCAAGCAAAGCGCACGAGAAACTTAAATCACATTTTATGCAATACTAAATTTTAAAAAATGAGATACTTTCAAAAAATTGATCAACAGTTACTTCAAATGAAATTGTAGGTCCTCTCTGTCAAAGTCCATGTCTATTTGGCAAGTAGATAAAGTCAAGGATCATTGCTAACCCTCCTAACCATTTGTATCCACTCATTACATATACACATCCAGACCCACAAATTAAGCAATGTAAATGCCTTTGGAATGTGCCTAAGTGATTTGGAGTAGCTCTGCAGATAGACAGCATGGAGATTCATGCTTGTGGCCTATCTACATCAGTGGTATTCTACCTTTTGGCTCCACGGCCTAGACGAATAATGTGGGGCTGCTCTGTGGGCCAGATTTGGCCCCAGGCACCAGAATCAGGCCCCATACTACCTCACCAGGATCAAGCTCTGCACTTCCTCCCCTGTCCCCATGCACCTGGATTGGGCCATGTGCCACTTCTGCAGGGCCTGAGCACCCAAATCAGGCCCATGCTGCCTCCTCTTGGCCCAGTCTTCCAGGATCAGGCCCTGAACTACCTCTACTGGACCCTGAGTGCCTTATTTAGTACTCGGGGCCATGTATATCTGGCCTTCAGGGCTCCCTATGGGTTTGGAAATTTGGCAGTAGGCGAATAGCAATTGCTGCAACTGTTTCACTGTTGCCAAATTTTTGGATGTATGGCAGCCTGTGGGCTGGATAAGGCATCTCTGTGGACCACATCTGGGTAGGGTTGAGCATTTCATAGATTGCATAGATTTCATAGACATTAGGGCTGGACGGGACCTCGGGAGATCATCGAGTCCAGCCCCCTGCCCAAAGGGCAGGAAGTCAGCTGGGCTCATTGGATCCCGGCAAGATAAGCATCCAATTTACTCTTGAAGGTGTTCAATGTAGGTGCTTGAACCACCTCTGCTGGCAGACTGTTCCAGACCTTGGGGGCTCGGACAGTAAAGAAATTCTTCCTTATGTCCAGCCTGAAACGGTCTTGCAGGAGTTTGTGACCGTTCGACCTCGTCATCCCTTGGGGCGCTCTGGTGAACAGATGTTCCCCCAGATCCTGGTGGTCACCCCTGATAAACTTATAGGTGGCCATCAGATCACCCCTGAGCCTACGCTTTTCCAGGATAAAGAGTCCCATGGCTCTCAGCCTGTCATCGTAAGATCTGTTTTCCTGACTTCTGATCATGCGCGTGGCTCTCCTCTGGACTCTCTCAAGCTTCTCCACATCCTTTTTGAATTGTGGAGCCCAAAACTGGACGCAGTACTCCAGCTGCGGCCTCACCAAGGCCGACTACAAGGGGAGAATGACGTCCCGGGATTTGCTCGAGAAGCATCTATGGATGCACGCCAGCATTTTGGTCGCTTTACTAGCCGCAGCATTGCATTGGAGGCTCATGTTCATCTTGTGGTCAATGATGACCCCCAAGTCTTTTTCTTCTGTAGTGCTAACCAACATAGCACTGCCGAGCCTATAAGGGTGCTGCAGGTTTTTCCTCCCAAGGTGGAGAACCTTGCATTTTTCGGTGTTAAACACCATGAGGTTCTCATCTGCCCATTTGCTGAGCTTGTCCAGGTCAGCCTGGATCACCCGCCTATCTTCTGGCGTGGATGCTTTGCCCCAAAGTTTGGTGTCATCGGCGAACTTGGCCAGTCCACTCCTGACTCCAATGTCCACATCGTTAATGAAGATGTTGAACAGTATGGGTCCCAGGACAGAGCCTTGAGGGACCCCACTGGTTACAGGGCACCATGATGATTGACTGCCATCAATCACAACCCTCTGGGTCCGACCACGAAGCCAATTTCCCAGCCAGCGGATAGTGGTGGAGCCAAGGCCACAACTGGCCAGTTTTGCCAAGAGGTGATCATGGGATACCAGATCAAAAGCTTTTTTGAAGTCAAGATATATGACATCAATCTCTTCTCCCTTGTCCAGGTGATAGGTCACCTGGTCATAGAAGGAAATGAGATTGGTCAAACAAGACCTACCCGCAACAAACCCATGCTGGCTGTCCCTTAGAATGTTAGCCTGGGCCAGTCCCTCAAGGATGGCCTCCTTAATAAACTTTTCTAAGATCTTCCCCAGGATAGAAGTCAGGCTAATGGGCCTGTAGTTAGCCGGATCCACTCTCCTCCCTTTCTTGAAGATCGGCACCACATTGGCCTTCTTCCAGTCTTCGGGCACTACACCAGAGCGCCAGGAGTTTTCAAAGACCCGTGGCAGGGGCTGGGCTATGACGCTCGCCAGCTCCTTGAGTACCCTGGGGTGCAGATTGTCAGGGCCAGCTGACTTGAAGGTATCCAGCTTCTCAAGGTGTTCCTTCACGAGGTCAGCATTGATGGAGGGTAGGGGATCCCCCTCACCCAGATTTCCCTGTCCCATAGCAGGCATGGGCATCCTGTGTGACTGATGAAAGACTGACGCAAAGTACCTATTTAATAGGTTGGCTTTTTCCTGGGCGTCAGTTGTCAGTTGCCCCATCTGGTTTAGCAGGGGTCCAACATCGCCCTTGCTTTTCCTCTGGCTCCCCACATACCTGAAAAAGGACTTTTTGTTGTCCTTGATGCCTGAAGCTAGTTGGAGTTCAGTTGCAGCCTTGGCTTTCCTGGTTTGCTCCCTGCAGGACCAGACCAGCGCGGAGTAATCCTCCTTGGAGGTGAATCCCATCCTCCGTCCTTTGTAGGCTTTCCTTTTTAGCCACAGTAGGTCCGCTAGGTCTCTGGAGAGCCAGGGGGGCTGCTGTGTCTTCTTGCTGCCTTTCCTCCGTGTTGGAATAGATTTAGCTTGTGCACTGAGGATCGCTTCCTTGAGAAGCAACCACTCTTCTTGAACTCCCATCTCCCTGGGGTCATGGTGCCTGAGGGCCTGACCGACTAGCCTCTTGAGCTTGTCAAAGTCGGCTTTTCTGAAGTCAAGGACTTCTGTGTTGCTGAATGACTTGACAGCTTTACGGCGGATGGTGAAGGTGATCAGCTCGTGGTCGCTGTCACCCAACTTCCCATCGATCACTAGGTCGCCGATTAGGTCATCCCCCATAGGCAGTACCAGGTCAAGCAGCGCTTTGCCTCTCGTTGGCCCATAGACCTCTTGGGTCAGGTAGAGGTCATCCACGCATGAGAGAAAGCTTTGCGACCGCTCAGATTTAGCTGAGTGATCTTCCCACGAGATGTCCGGGTAATTGAAGTCACCTATGACAACCAAGGTCCTGGAGCAAGCGGCCTCAGTCAGTTCCTGGGCAAACTCCTGGTCAAGCTCAGGACTTTGAGTGGGAGGTCTGTAGTAGACTCCCACCGTTGTGTCCCCTGTGCCATATTCCCCATGAATTTTTAGCCAGATGGTCTCTAGCTGTCAATGCTGGTCACCAACATCAGCTTGCAGGGACATGTAGCTTTCCTTCACATAGAGAGCTACACCCCCGCCCCTTTTGTCAACATGATCCCTCCTGTACAGGGTATAGCCCTCTATACCCGTGGTCCAGTCATGGGTGGAGTCCCACCAGGTCTCCGTTATCCCAGTGACATCATATTTCTTTGCACTGAGCAGGAGGACGAGCTCGTCCTGCTTGTTGCCCAGGCTCCTGGCATTAGTGTAGAGGCAGGCAAGTGTGCCCTTGGGGGCTCTTGCCTTGCCCACAGATTGTGCCAGGGCTGGGGCAGGGGTGAGCTCCCTGAAGTGCCCCCTTAAGTGCCTTGGTCCGCTGGCTTTGCAAGGGCCGTTCAGCGGGCCAGCAGGGGCAGTAGTCCCCCCATCCCCCAGCGGGCTTAGTTTAAAGCCCGGTGGAGCAGGTCAGCCAGCCTGGCTGAGAAGAGCCTCCTCCCCAGGGGAGAGAGGTGGAGGCCATCTCTTCCCAGCAGCTCTCTGCCTCTCTCTCCAAAGAGCAGGCTGTGGTCATGGAAGCCAAAGCCTTCCTGATAACACCAGCTCCGCAGTCTTTGGTTCACCGCGTGGATCCTCCTCTCCCTCCTCAGCCCATAGCCCGAGACTGGGAGGATCGAGGAAAACACCACCTGAGCTCCCAGACCCCTAAGCCCTGCTCCCAACTCCCTGTAGCACCTCATGACCTGGCTGGGGGTGCTCCGAGCTGTGTCATTGGTGCCCACGTGAATAAGGAGCATGGGGTAGTGGTCTGTGGGCCGGAGGAGCTGCGGGATCCTCTCCTCAATGTCTCAGATGCGGGCCCCCGGGAAGCAGCAGACTTCCCGGGCTAAGGGGTCGGGGTGCCAGATTGCCCCCTCAGTGCCCCGCAGGATGGAGTCTCCCACAACAAACACGTTATGCTTTGTCTTGGGGAGAGCGGGGCCAATAGCTGCGGTCGAGCCTGGGTTGCCTGCGGGAGCTGGCAACTGAGCAGGCTCTGCTGGGCCTGCAAGAGGTGCGAACCTGTTGCTAAGGTCCGGCGGGGCAGGGGCCTTGGTGCGGCGGGCCTTGGGGCCCTTGACCACCTTGGTCTATGCCCCTGCCTGGGCAGAGTGGGAGGTCCCAGAGTCCTCCTTAGTCGCGGAGGGAGACGGAGCTCTCCCCTGCAGCTCCCAGGGGAGAAGGGCCTGGCAGTAGGAGTCTATCTCCTGCTCACAGTCCCTGATGGCACGCAGTCTCTGGACTGTGGCCTGGAGCTCCTCCAGCTGGCGCGCCAGAGACCCCAGCAGGGAGCAGACCCCGCAAGGGGAGGGGGCCATGCTCCTGGGCCCCAGAGCCTGAAAAAGGGACATTTGGATTTCTACAGAGCTGGCTTATTTCTTATGGTCACCCAAGGCTAGCATTGGAGGCCATATAGCTCCTTCACGGTGGTTTTGGAAACCAACCAGGTTTTGAAAAAGAATATTTGCTTTACCCTCTTGAAAGATGCTTATTTTTCCTCTTGCTCTTTGTCATTATTCAAACTTTACATGTCCAACACATAAAAATGTATAGAAGCAATCTATACTGCTTTGAATCAACTTTATGCATGCTCCAAAGGAAAGCTTCATTGTCTTAATGGTTTGTAAGTACATGTGTACATGTACCTTTAAGAAATACACAGTTAGTAAGAATCATATGTTTAAAAAATAAGACAAAAGGAAGGTTTTATATTCAGAATCATCCCACCTGCTCCTGAAGAACTTGGATCCTGATGATGATTCACCTAAAAAGACTGGAGGTTAATAAACATTGCTCAGGTTTCATATTGCTCTTAAAATAATACAGGCACTAATTGAGCTACTAGTACAGGCTAGCAGGCATTGGAAAACATAGAATCATAGAAAATTAGGGTTGGAAGGGACCTCATGAGGTCATCTAGTCCAACCTCTTCCTCAAAGCAGGAGCATTCTCAACTAGATCATCCCAGCCAAGGTTTTGTCTAGTTGGGTCTTAAAACCTCCAAGGATGGAGAGTCCACAACCTCTTTAGGTAACTTGTTCCAGTGTTTTACTACCCTCCTAGTGAGAAATTTCTTCTTAACATCTAACCCAAACTTCCCTTGCTGCAACTTGAAACCATTGCTCCTTGTTCTGTCATCTGTCAGCACTGAGAACAGTCAAGTTCCATCTTCTTTTGAACCCTTCTTTAGGTAGTTGAAGGCTGCTATTAAATCCTGTGTGGTGGGCCAGTAGGGGGCACTCCTGCATTGAGCTACCCACCTCCCTGCGCCTGACCACCTTCCAGACTCCGAATGCCTCCCTAGGGGCGCCTTATGCTTGGCCGACCCCTCTCCCGGAGCACACTCGCTAGTCTGGGGGTAACGTGCCGCCACCACCCCGAGAAGGGACTCTCTTGGCCCTGTGTCCTCAGGGAAACACAGGCCTAATAGTCCGACGGGTACTCGACCCGGTACAGGCACTTGGGGCACTTCCCCAAGTCAAGGGGGCAAAAAGCAAAGTCTCCCTTAGTCCACAGACCTAAGGGGTCTCTCTGGCGTAATTTAGACCCACCCCTCAATAAGTCTCCCACACCAGTCAAAAAGGAGAACTTTATTGATTACAGGGGTAGGGTAAACTAGGGTACAGGATTGAGTAATATCTTAGAAATCCTAAAGAGCAAACAGTGTGGCTGTGGTAGCCTTTTGATCGCGCATCTGTGTTACTGCCAGCTAGATATCTAATCCGATTGAGTAGCTTACTCACAAGCATCTTCCAGAGTTCTTCCGTTTCCCCTCTACAGTCTTGGGGTGAGAGAGAGCTAGGTCCCGATGGCAAGGCTCCTCTGTCTCCCCTGCTTTGCTGCTGCTTCACCTCATGGCTGAAGAGAGAAGAGCGAGCCTCCTCCCCCTCACAACCTATATAGCCCCTGTGACCTCATTCACCTGGTCCAGTGGAGGTCAGCCCCGGTTGGCTGTCAGCCAACCAATTCGAAATACATCACCTGTTACCAGGCAGATTCCAGCTCCCCAGGTAGAGCCCCCCCACCCAGGTAATTGATGCAAGTCCCGTAGGCAGAGGGAGCAGGTTCCCCCCTCCCTCAGGAATGCAGCCAGCTCAAGTTACCTAAAGAGACAGACCGAGGGTGTGGTCCCCTGTGTGCTGGGCCCACCTTCATCAAATGGTTGCAGCTCAGAGATTTTAGTCACAGTGTCACAGGGCAGAGATTTTGGGGAGAAACAAGGTGGCTTTCTGCCACACCTGTCTCAGTCTTTTCTTCTCTAGAATAAATAAGCCCAGTTTCCTCAGCCTCTCTGCATAAGTCATGTTCCCCATCCCCCAAACCATTTTTTGTTGCCCTCTGCTGGACTCTCTCCAACTTGTCCACATCCTTTCTGTAGTGAGGGGCCCAAAACTAGACACAGTACTCCAAATGTGGCCTTGCCACTGCAGAATAGAGAAGAATAATCATTTCTTTGACCTGCTGGCAACACACCTACCAATGCAGTCCATTATGTCATTAGCCTTCTTGACAACAAGGGCACACTGTTGGATCATATTCAGCCTATTGTTCACTGTAACCCCCAGGTCCTTTTCTGCAGAGCTGCTGCCCAGCCAGTCAGCCCCCAGCCTGTATTGGTGCATGGAATTGCTCCATCCTAAATACAAGGCTATATACTTTTTCTTGTTCAACTTCATGAGATTTCTTTTGGCCAATCCTCTGATTTGTCTACATCACTCTCTGAATCGTAGCCCTACCCTGCAGTGTATCCCCCCAGCTTGGTGTCAACTACAACCTTGCTGAGGGTGTCCTCTTCCAGGTCATTGATAAAGATATTGGACAAAAATGGCCCTAAGACTGACCTCTGGGTCACACTGCTTGATGCTGGCTGACAACTAGGCATTGAGCCATTGATTACTATTCTCTGAGCCCAATACTCCAGCCAGTTTTCTATCCACCTCACAATCCATTCATCGTGCCCGTAATTCCTTAGCTTGCGTGCAAGAATGTTGGAGAGACCATATTAAAAGCCTTGCTAAAGTCAGGGTACACTACATCCACTGGTGTCTCCACATCCACAGAGCCAGTCATCTCATCATAAAAGGCAATCAGGTTGGTCAGGCATGACTGGCCCTTTGTAAATCTATGCTGACTGTTCCTAATCACCTTCTTCTCCTCCAAGTGCTTAGAAATGGATTCCTTTAGGACCTGCTCCATGATTTTTCCAGGGACTGAGGTGACACTGACCAATCTGTAGTTCCCTGGATCCTCCTTTTTCCATTTCTTAAATATGGGCACTATATTTGCCATTTTCCAATCACTTGGGGCCTCTTCTGATCACCACGGGTTTTCAGACATGATAGGCAGCAGCTCTGCAATCACATCAGCCGGGTGCATCCCATCCAGCCCCATGGACTTTTACACATCCAGCTTTTCTAAACAGTCCCTGACCTGTTCTTTCACCAGTGTTGGCTGCTCATCTGCTCCCCAGACTGTGGTGCCAGGTGCGGTAATCTGGTAGCTGACCTTGTTTGTGAAGACTGAGATAAAAAGGCATTGAGTACTTCTGCCTTTTCTGCTTCCTCTGTCACTAGGTTGCCTACCCCATTCTGTAGGACCCCCACTTTCTGTGATCTTCCTCTTGTTGCTGACATACTTGCAGAAATCCTTGTTACCCTTCACATCCCTTGATGCCTGCAACTCCAGTTTCACCTTGGCCTTCCTGACTTCATCTGTGCTTGCCCGAGCAATGTTTTTATACTCCTCCCTAATTGTTTGTCCCAATTTTCACTTTTTATAAGCTTCCTTATTGCGACTTAGTTTACTGAAGAGTTCCTGGCTAAGCCAAGTTGGTCTTCTGCCATACTTGCTAGTCGTCCTACACATCAGGATGGTTTGTTCCTGCAGTCTTAGTAAGGTTTCTTTAAACTACAGCCAGCTCCCCTAGACTCCTCTCCCTCTCATATGCTGGTTTCCCAGGGGATCCTGCCCATGAGTTCCCTAAGTGAGTCCAACTCTGCTTTTCTGACATCCCAGGTCCTTACTTTGCTGCTCTCAATCTTTCCTTTCCTTAAGACCCTGAACTCAATCATTTCATAGTTACTGCTGCCCAAGTTGTCATCCAGTACTACATTCCCCACCAATTCTCCAGGGATCTAGCAGACTTCCTGAGGCTAAAAAGAAAGGCCTGCAAAGGATGGAGGTTGGCATTCAACTCCAAGAAGAATTATTGTGTGCTGGTCCAGTCCTGCAGGGAGCAAACCAGGAAAGCTAAGGCTGCAACTGAACTCCAACTGGCTTCGAGCATTAAGGACAATAAAAGGTCTTTTTTCAGATATGTGGAGAGCCGGAGGAAAAGCAAGGGCAGCACTGGACCCCTGCTGAACCAGATGGGGCAACTGACAACTGACGCCTAGGAAAAAGCCAATCTATTAAATGGGTACTTTGTGTCGGTCTTTCATCAGTCCCCTGCCCACTATGGGACAGGGAGGTCCAGGTGAGGGTGATTCCCTGCCCTCCATAAATGCCAACCTCATGAAGGAACACCTTGAGAGGCTGGATACCTTCAAGTCAGCCAGTCCTGACAGTCTACACCCCAGGGTACTCAAGGAGATGGCAAGTATCATAGTCCAACCCCTGGCACAGATCTTTGAGAACTCCTGGTGCTCTGGTGTAGTGCCCAAAGACTGGAAGAAGGCCAATGTGGTGCCTGTCTTCAAGAAAAGGAGGAAAGTGGATCCGGCTAACTATAGGCCCATCAGCCTGACTTCTATCCTGGGGAAGATCTTAGAAAAGTTTATTAAAGAAGCCATCCTTAATGGACTGGCTGACACCAACATCCTAATGGATAGCCAGCATGGGTTTGTTGTGGGTAGGTCTTACTTGACCAATCTCGTTTCCTTTTATGACCAGGTGACCTATCACCTGGACAAGGGAGAAGAGATTGATGTCATATATCTTGACTTCAAAAAAGCCTTTCATCTGGTATCCCATGATCACCTCTTGCCAAAACTGGCCAATTGTGGCCTTAGGTTCACCACAATCCACTGTTGGGAAATTGGCTCTGTGGTTGGACTCAGAGGGTAGTAATTGATGGAAGTCAATCATCATGGTGCACTGTGACAAGTGGGGTCCCCCAAGGCTCTGTCCTTGGACCCATATTGTTCAACATCTTCATTAACGATGTGGACACTGGAGTCAGAAGTGGACTGGCCAAGTTTGCCAATGACACCAAACTTTGGGGCAAAGCATCCACACCAGAAGACAGGAGGATGATCCAGGCTGACTTGGACAGGCTCAGCAAATGGGCAGATGAGAACCTGATGGTGTTTAACACCGAAAAATGCAAGGTTCTCCACCTTGGGAAGAAAAACCTGCAGTATCCTTATAGGCTTGGTAGTGCTATGCTGGTTAGCACTACAGATGAAAGGTACTTGGGGGTCATCACTGGCCACAAGATGAACATGAGCCTGGAATGTGATACTGCAGCTAGTAAAGTGAGCAAAATGCTGGCTTGCATCTATAGATTCTTCTCAAGCAAATCCCAGGTTATTATTCTCCCCTTGTAGTTGGCCTTGGTGAGGCCGCAGCTGGAGTACTGCTTCCAGTTTTGGGCCCCTCAATTCAAAAAGGATGTGGACAAGCTTGAGAGAGTTCAGGGAAGAGCCACATGCATGATCAGAAGTCAGGAAAACAGACCTTACGATGACAGGCTGAGAGCCATGGGGCTCTTTAGCCTGGAAAAGCGCAGGCTCAGGGGTGATCTGATGGCCACCTACAAGTTTATCAGGGGTGACCACCAGTATCTGGGGCAATGTTTGTTCACCAGAGCACCCCAAGGGATGACGAGATAGAACGGTCACAAACTCCTGCAAGACCGTTTCAGGCTGGACATAAGGAAGAATTTGTTTACTGTCCCCAAGGTCTAAATTAGCCTGCCATTGGAGGTGGTTCAAGCACCTACATTGAACACGTTCAAGAGTAAATTGGATGCTTATCTTGCTGGGATCCTATGACCCCAGCTGACTTTCTGCCCTTTGGGCGGGGGACTGGACTTGATGATCTTCCGAGGTTCCTTCCAGCCCTAATGTCTATGAAATCTATGAAATCTTCCCTGTTTGTGAGCAGCAGGTCAAGAAGAGCATGGCCTCTAGTTGGCCACTCCAACACTTGTGCAAGGAAGTTGTTCTCAACACTTCACAAAATCTTTCTGGATTGCCTGTCAACTGCTCTATTGTCCTCCCAGCAGATGTCAGGGAGATGGAAGTCATCCATGATAACCAGGGCCTGTGACCGGGAAACTTCCTCTAGCTGTTTGAAGAAAGCCATATCTACCACTCCTTCCTGGTCTGGTTGTCTATAGCAGACTCACACCATGACATCATCCTTTTTGCTCTCCCCTCTGACTCTAATCCAGAGACTTTCAACAGCCCTATCTCCAGTTTCATACTGGAGCTCTGATCAATCATATGGCTCATTTATATAAAGTACAACTCCTTTGCTTCTCTCCTGCCTGTCCTTTCTGAACACATTATACTCATCCACGACATTGCTTCCATCATGTGGGCTCCCACCAAGTCTCTGTTATTCCCAATTGTGTCATATTTCTGTGACTGTGCAAGGACTTCCAATTCTTCTTGCTTGTTTCCCAGGCTCTGTGCATTCATGTATAGGGACCTGAGGTAACTAATCAATTACCCTGGTTTCTCAGGAAGTATGAGAACATTTCCCCTGCTACCCCTCCTGCTTGCTCTTCCTCCAAGTCACCAACTTCTCCACTTACCTCAGGGCTTTGGTTTCCATGTCCCAGTGAACCAAGTTAAAACCCTCCTCACTAGCTTAGTGAGCCTGTTTGCAAAGATGCTCTTTCCTCTCTTCTTTAAATGGATCCCATGGTCAAAGAAACCAAAGCCCTACTGGTTACACCACCTGTGCAGCCAGACATTGATTTGCAGGATGCAAGTGTTCTTGCTTTGTTCCTTTCCTTGACTGGAAGGATTGAAGAGAATACCATTTGAGCCCCTGTCCCCTTCACCCTTGCACCCAGAGCCCTGCACTCACTTTTGATCTGCTCAGGGTCCCCCCTGGCAGTATCATTGGTGCCCACATAGCTCAGCAGTATGGAGTAGTAGGGCCAGATGAGTCTCAGTAATCCCTCCATGACACCTTGGATTCAGGCTCCAGGCAAGCAGCAGACTTCCTGAGACAACAGGTTAGGTCAGCAGATGGATCCCTCTGTCCCCCACACGAGGGACTCTCAAATCACCACCATCCATCACTTCTTCTTGGTGGCAGTGGTCTCAATCTTCCCACTTTGGAGATGCTTGTCCTGTCTTCCTCCACTGATGGAATGTGCTCCTCACCTTCTGTTGCTACAGCTCCATATCTGTTCTCTGGATGAACTGCTTCAGCTGAAAATGAAGATTTTTGGGTGCTGGCAGAGGACACAAGCTTTCAGCTTCCACCTTCCTGTAAGTCCATATCCTTTCCCTTCTTTAGTGTTGCCTCTGGGAGTTCTTCCTCCACAGTACTGGAGGTCTCCTTCAGCACCAAATCAATGAACTCCTCATGGCAGAGGATGCTTTGTAGCCTTGCCACCTCCTCCTGTTGCTCTCTTGCCTTTTCCCTGAGAAACAACACCAGGAGTCACCACTCACACCACAGGTACTCCCCTATCTGGCCATCACTGGAAGGAAGCTGCAAGCTGCAGTCCCCACAGTGCCAAAACTAGACCTGGGTGGAAGCCTTGATGGTGAGTTGTACTTCTTGGACAGAAACCTCACAGGTGCAAGCAGAGGCAGTAGCAGTGGCTCTGGCATTCCAACATACTCCAGCCATTTCCCTGGGTCTCTTAATCTGCCTCTTCTATCTTACTGCCCTTCTTCCAAGCACACCTTCCCTAGCTGGCCTGTTTACTGTCCCTTGGCCCCAAAGTGTTCCTTTTCCCCTGCTTCCTCACACCAAACTGAAAGGCTCTCCCCTCATAATGGGGTGGGGGGCAAACTGGCTTGCAAACTGACCAGTGAACTGCCTGCAAACTGTTTGCCCTGTTGGCTGCCCCTGTTTTCAGGCTCCCTGGTTACTTGGGTTGTCTCTTTTTGTACACTGCTGGGCCTAAATTGCCTCTGCCCACTTGTTAGAGACAAGACAGGAGAGGATGGTTTTGTCAGGCACAGGCGACAATCACTCAGCCATCACTCAGGAATCAACAATCACTCAGGTAGCAACACTCCAAGCTTCTCAGAGCCCACACCCCAAACACACACAGCCCACCAAACAAACATTCAGCAAGTCAAAAGCACAAAAAGCTCTGGATCACTTTACCTCCCCTGGGCAGGATCTGGTGCCTGGCTTCTCTTCTCCTTCCCCTTCCTCCTCTTGGTCTCAGCAAACTTCCTGAAAAATCCTTGCCCTGTTTCCTGCCTCTGTTCACTGGCTCCATCAACAAAAATAAATCCTTACACCACATCCAGACATGAAGAGGCATACATTTGCAGTGGCACAGATTGCTTCAGTACTTGTCCCTGCACATGTGCTTCATTGAGGGACAAGTTGTCCTGCAACAGGTAAACTGCCCTTGCCCAGATCCTCCCAGTTCTTCAGCCAGGGAGAGCTGGAAACTGGGGCCAGCACCAGTGCTGATCCCAGAAGTCTTACCTGGTGGCCTGGAGCAACAGGGTTACAGGTCCAGCAGCACAGAGGCCTGGCTTGGCTTTCAAGGAAGCGTCCTCATGAGCGGGAATGTGCATTCTCTGGGGACAACTAGCAGCGGCACGTATTTGTATCACTGCTAGTTTTCCCCAGGGAATGCTTCTGCATGCGTGCTCTGGTGAACAACAAGTTGTACGAGGTGGGGTAGGGGAAGCTGGGGTTAGCACCTTGGCTGGCCCTATCACCCTTACCTGAGGTCCTGGGGGCCTCCTGGGGCTCCAGTGATGGCAACCTGGGTGCACAGATCCTGACTGGCATCTGGAGCATGGCGCTGGCTGGCCAGGCTCAGTTTTTGGGCAGTGCATGCTGCTGCCATGTGGGCCACCCACTTTTTTCTGGCATGGGTATTTTGACACCAGGATCTCCTGAATATCAAAAAAACCTGCTGTGCTGCAAATTAGCAGCACAATGTATGCCTGCATGTGGATCATGTGTAGTTTGCAGCACCACAGGCAATGTGCACTTATCTGGATGGTTGTTGTGCATGCATTGTGTTGTTTTTTAATTGGTTTTTATTGTTGTTGGTTTTTTGTTTTTTTTTTGATACCGAGAAATCTCAGTAGCAAATTTTGGCCCCATGCTTCAAATTTGCAGTTCAGGGCATGTTTTAATGTTCACCATGTGTGGTTCATGGTACCACAAAGAGGTCTGCAGTGCCACAAACCACGCATCCGTGCATGTCTGGATGCAGCCCTGGAGGATACATTCATATTTTCATTATAAAAGTTTATTTAGCAAACTTTTCCTCTATTTCTCCTCCACTTTTATTTGTGACGAGTGGGAAGTGGTGAGTGGAGAGATTATTAATTCCTGGTTCCTTATTTATATCCTTTTAAATTTCTTTCTTCCAAAAATTGCAGCTCATATGTAGACAGTTGTAAACTCACAGATCTGCTTCCTGACACCAGGCCTTACTGGTGAACTTTTAAATCATTTTCGGTGCATAGCCACAATACAAGTTATTTATTGCCTTTTTATAATCTAAGTATTTACGGAGAAACTTGGCTCACTGAGCCCTATTTGGTCATGGATCAAGCTTTCCATTTTTGATTTCAGAGAAGCAAAGAACCTGGTAAAAAAACCAACCTAAAATAGCTCAAGGCCTTGTTATAACTTATGCTGTGATATGCACAAATGTTGATCAGTGTCAGTGCTAGTCTGGAGTTTAGAGCAGTCACACCCCCTAGTCTAGAAACTTTCTCTCACTGTCCCCCACCTGCCCAGCTGTGACTTACCACTAGAGGCCTGGTCAGCAGGGGCAGGACTAGGAGTTGTAGCCACTAGAGAGCTGGTGAGCTAGGACAGGCTTCTATCCTTGCTCTTCCAGTGGACATATAAAAGATCTTGGGATACTGGAGGACTTCAACTTGGGCAGCATATCTGTGGGGAGTGGCCATGCCTTAATGGACTAGGAGCTGGGTAGTGTGGATCAGGGATAATCCTGCCCTGGAGTAGCATAACTTTGAGCCACATAATTAGTGCTTAAAACCACTTTGAGGTGTTAATGTGTAGACAATCCAGGGGTTAAGGGCTCCAGGACCTTCCCAAAATTACTGTGTAACAAGGCCCTGAGAAACAACAGGCCTCTTGCACAAGACACCTCCAAATGTCTACCCCATCAGAAAAGTATGATTTTTGGTGATAGACTTTATTGGACAATATGTATAGATGGGAAAGATGCTAGACACAAAGAGTCCTTCTTCAAGTCCCTGTTAGGAACAATATATTCTTTTGTCCTTTTCCCTCTTCTTTCTCTGAAATTCTGTGGGGGAAAATCTCCAGGTAGTATCAAACAGTTTTTGTACATGGATATGAATATGGCCAGGTTTAGTCTAATCTTCAGTATGGTGTCCTAGAATCGAGGTCCTGTAACTAGGAATATTCTGCTCTGATATTGACAGGAGAGGATGGTTAAAAGCTGAGTCCAGGGAGATTTGATATACCTAAGGAATATAGTTTTAATTAGCAGGGGTGACGCATAGGAAGTGCATAGAGGTGCATGTGCACCCCCTGAAAGAACAGGTGCACCCCCTGTCAGGCACTGCTTCCTGTTTAGCTGGTGGGAAGTGGGGCAGGTGAGAGCACCAGTGCCCGCCCCCATGAGTGCTGGCCAGGGAGTGGGGCCACCAGCAAAAGCAGCTGAGCTGCTTCTGGAAGTGGCCATGGGAGTTCCGGAAGCAGTGCAGCTGCTTTTACGGTGAGTGAGATTGGCCACAGGGGACCCCCCCACCCCAGTCAGCAGGATCGGGCACCGGGGACCCCCCCCGACCCAGTCACTGACTGGTGTTGGGGGGGGCACATGCCCCTCTGACTCAAGAGCCACCAGACACCCCATTAATTAGCTGCAACATCCCATGTAGATATCTTGCCAAGTTGTAGATGGATAAGCTGTCTCAGGTATAGCTCAGTCCTACCTCATCCAGGTCCTTGTAAGAGTAGAGACAGACCTAATTGCATCAATATCAAAGGACACTGATACAAGCTGCTATTATGCAGCAGCTAGGTCTACATATGTAGCAGCAGAAGAACTGCAAAATCACTTCAACTTTAATCCTGCTTGTGTTGGGGCGAGTTTGGGTGGTTTAAGTCGCTTGTATCACTACAGGGTCATGCAGATATAACAGATCAGAACAGCTGCTGAACACTCCCAGGCAACAATTTCCTCTTCCCTTTTGAAATCATTAAAATGTACATTTATCTGTACCCAAAGTCCTGCTGGGAGCAGAATGACACTTTTATTATGGGAGATGAAGCAGATATCCAGGTTGTATGACATCCTCCACTGCGCTGATCCAAATGTTCCAGGCTGCTTGGCATCTTGTAGCAGGTGGCACTCTTCTGCAGATGCCCAGTATGGCAGGTCTTCTCCATTTTTGTCCAATTTTTCATTCATGGTATGTTGCTATCAAAATCTCTAATATGCACTAATGGGTGTTTAGGTGCTGGCGACACATTATGTAGCCAACATGCACATAGAAGCATATACACATTTACCGCATACATTTTACCAATCTTGATGATGATAGATCATTGTCTTTATCATTGATCAACATTATCACCTCATCCTGTATGCCATTACAAACATACAATGTGAGGCCACATTAAGGATGGTAGTTTCATAGTTTGTAGGGTCGGAAGGGACCTGTGCAGATCATCAAGTCTGACCCCCTGCCATGGCAGGAAAGAGTACTGGTGTCAAATGACCCCAGCAAGGTGATTGTCTAGCCTTGTCTTAAAGACCCCCAGGGTAGGAGCCAGCACCACTTTGCTTGGAAGTTGGTTTCCGGTCCTAGCCACCCTGACAGTGAAGTAGTGCCTCCTGATGTCTAGTCTGAATCTTCCCTCTGCCAGCTTGTGACCATTATTTCTAGTAACTCCTGGTCATGCTTGGGGGAACAGGGACTCCCCCAATGCCTGCTGGACCCCTCTGACTAGTTTGTAATAGGCCACTAGATCCCCCCCTCAGCCTTCTCTTGTGGAGGCTGAACAGGTTCGGATCCTGTAGCCTCTCCTCATAGGGCCTGCCCTGCTGTCCCCTGATCATGCAAGTGGCCCTCCTTTGGACCCTCTCCATGTTGTCCATATCCCTCTTGAATTGTGGTGCCCAGAACTGGACGCGGTACTCCAGCTGCGGCCTGACCAGTGTCACATAGAGGGGGAGTATCACCTCCTTGGACCTGCTCAAGATGCATCTGTGGCTGCATGACAAGATACGATTGGCATTCCTGACTGCATCCCCACACTGCCGGCCCATGTTCATCTTGGCATCAATGATGACTCCAAGATCCTTTTCTGCCTCTGTACTGATGAGAAGGGAGTTCCCCAGCCTGTAGGTATGGTGCTGGTTCTTCCTCCCCAGGTGCATCACCTTGCACTTGTCAGTGTTGAATCCCATCCTAGCCTGTCTAGGTCCAATTGTAGACTATTTCTTCCTTCTAGCGTGCCCACATCCCCCCACATCTTAGTGTCATCAGCAAATTTGAACAGGGTGCTTTTTACCCCCTCGTCCAAGTCACTGATGAAGATGTTGAACAGTGCGGGCCTGAGGACCAAGCCCTGGGGGACCCCACTGCCCACATCCCTCCAGGTCGAAAATGACCCATCCACTACCACTCTCTGGGTGCAGCCCTCTAGCCAGTTGGCGACCCATTTGACTGTGTAGGTGTTGATGCCACAGTCCCGCAGTTTTTTAATGAGAATGGGTGAGAGACAGTGTCAAAGGCCTTCCAAAAGTCCAGAAAGACTATGTCCACTGCTACCCCTGCATTTAAGGATTTGGTGACCTGGTCATAGAAGGCTACCAGGTTGGTCTGACAGGACCTGCCTCTAATGAACCCGTTTTGATTGCCCCTAAGCATAACTCCTCTGCTGGCCCCTCATGGACATGTGCCAGAATAATTTTCTCAAAAAGCCTACCCAGGATCGAGGTAAGACTGACTGGCCTATAGTTTCCTGGGTCTTCCTTCCTCCCTTTTTTGAAGATGGGAACCACATTGGCCCTCTTCCAGTCCTCTGGCACCACACCAGAGCACCACAAGTGCTCATAAAGCCGTGCCAGGGGTCCTGCAATGAGCTCAGCTAATTCCCTCAGCACTCTGGGGTGGAGATCATCTGGACCAGCTAATCAAAATACATCCAGTCCCTCCAGAAGTTCCCTGACTAGATCCTCACTGACCCTTGGCCTAGGTGCGCCTCCCCAGGGGCCTGAGGGGGTCCAGTGGGGGAGGGGGGGCTGGTCTGGTCCCTGCTCAGGAAAATGGAGGCAAAGAAGTCATGAAATAGGCTAGCTTTGTCGTCTGGTGTGATGACCAAATTTCCCAACATGTCTTGCAGGGGCCTCACATTACCCAGTACCTTCTTTTTGCCCCCTATGTATTTAAAAAAGGACTTCTTGTTGTCCTTGATCTGGGAAGCTAGTCCCAGTTCCATGGGCCTTGGCCTTCTTGACTGCCCCCCTGCATCCCCAAGCAACTGTAGTATAGTCCTCCCTGGTGATGGCCCTTCCCTTCCATTGGGTGTATGCCTCCCTTTTAGCTAGAAGACATTTCTGGATGCTTTTGGTGAGCCATGGGGGCTTTTGTGCCCTCTTGTTCCCTTTGATCCATGTTGGGATTACCTCACTTTGGGTTTGGAGGATCGTCTCCTTAAGGAGCGACCACTCTTCTTGGATAACTGGGTTCCCTCCTCTCTGGGACCTCAGTGCTTCCCTGACTATTCTCCTTAGCTCACTGAAGTCCACCCTCTTGAAATCTAGGGCTGCTGCTTTGCCGCAGGCCTTTGCCACCTTGAGCTGGATGGTGAATTCCAGCAGGCGATGATCACTGTCACCCAGGTGGTCGAGCACCCGCAGCCCCCTCACCGGGTCATCACCCATGTCCAGCACCAGGTCCAACAAGGCCTCTCCCCTGGTGGGGCTGTGCACCTCCTGGGTTAGCTGGTGGTCCTGCATTTGGCTAGGAACCTATGTGAGCAGTCAGACCTGGCTGACTGCTCTTCTCAGCAGATGTCTGGAAAGTTCAGGTCACCCATCCTTTGACCTAACTACCTCTGTGAGCTGACTTAAGAATTCCTGGTCTAGCTCTTCCCTTGGTTGGGAGGTCTGTAGTAGACCCCCACAGTGAAGTCTCTATCCCCTTGACTGCCCTGTATTCTAACCCAGAGCACTTCAGTGTGCCCATCCTCTGACTGTGTGCTACTTGATGATGATGTGTATTCCTCCCGATATTGTGACACAACTAATGTAACACCAAAGATCTTAGTACAGGGTCTGGGAGCTGCTACATGGGTTTCCTGTAGTGTCAAGGCATTGATGTCACTTGTTTTAAACAATTTACACTTTACTTCATTCTTTGCAGTAGGTTGTCCCTTGCTGTTGAGTTGCATAATCCACATTGAGTCCAATGTAATGATTTATTTAGCCTTGAAAGGGTCCTTTACTTTGCCATTTGAAGATTGAAGTTTGGCTGCCAGAGTGATGACATTTGTTATGGTTTCTCACTTAGCAGGGAAGATTGTAAACAGGTGGTCATCTTCTTCCCCTTACTTGAAGTCACATTAGGACTTTTGTCTTTATGAACCATATTACAGCTGCTTTTTATCAGTAGACAAGAAATGAAAGAATAGCATGTTGTATGAGAGTATGGTCACCACTTTGGAATCCTACTGAGAGTGCGGCCTTGAGAAAAAAGGGTGTCTACTCAAAAGAATTATGAACTGTCTATAAAATTTGGAAAGCAATCTATAAAAGCCTCTTTCTGAGAATCTGAAATTGTTTGTTGTGGCCTTTTTTCCCCTCCTGAAAATAATTGGATATACTCATTGTCATTAACCTAGGATTCAGGGGGTGAGGTTAAGGAAGGAACACAGGTTGAAGATTCAGTGATGCCAGCAACATTCCAAATCAGGGTCACAGGTAAGTAGGGCTGGAAGGTACCTCACAAGGTAACCTAGTCAAGACTCTTGTTCAAGGCAGGAGTATCCCTGACTAAACTATCCCAGCCAAGTGTCTGTCTAACCTGCTCTTGAAAGTTTCTGGGAGTGGAGGGTCCACAACTTCTTTAGATAGCCTATTCTAGTGCTTGACTACCCTTATAGTAAGAAAGGTCACCCTAATATTGAAACTAAATTTCCTATGCTACAGCTTGAGTCCATTGCTCCTAGTCCTTTCCCCTGAAGCCATAGAAAAAAGCCCATCTCCATCCTAAAATTACCCTTTCTTCATAAGCCATACATCCCAGGGCTTCAATTCAATTTTGTCACTCTCTGCTGGACTTCTTCTAATCTGTCCACATCCTTCTTAAAGTATGAGGCCCAAAAATAGACACAGTATTCTGGGTGAAAACACAGTATTCTGGGTGAGGTCTTCCCAGTGCTGAATAGCGGAGAAGAATCACTTCCCTTGAATTTCAGGTGACACTCCTGTTCATACAATCCAGTATGCTGTACGCTTTTTTTTTTTTTTTGCAACAAGACCACATTGTTAGCTTATATCCAGCTTATGGTCTGCTGTAACTCACTGGCCTTTTTCTGCAGTGCTGAATCCTAGCCAGTTATTCTGCAGTCTGTATTTTACATGGAATTATTCCATCCCAAGGGAAGGACTTTGTACTTGTCCTTGTTGAATTTCATCTGATTGACTGAAGACCATTTCTCCAGTCTATGCAGGTCATTATGGATCCTAGGCCTACCCTCCTGAGAGTCAGTAACTCGATTAATTGAGTCTGCTGGATTTACAGTGCATCAGAGCAGCTTCCCTGCATATAAGTGCTCTAAATGATTAGCACATTTGTCAGCAAAGATAGGGAAGGAGTCAAGCAGCCTAGAGAAGTGGCAGAACAAGTTAGGGATTACTTTGGGGAAGTTAGATTCTTTCAAGTTAGCACAGCCAAATGGGGTGCAGCCTAAGGTACTGAAGGAATTACCTGAGGTAATTTTGGAACCACTAGCTATCCTCTTAGAGAACTTGTGGAGGTCAGGGTATATACAGTCTATATCTTTAAGAAGGATAAGAAGGGACTTACAATTTCTTTGGCCTTCCTCTTACTACTCGTGTGTGGGGGGGTAAAATTTTCATTGACTTTAGAGAGTATGATTCAACTTATTTTACAACAATAACCATATCTGAAAATAGGTTCAAATATTGTCACAAGTCTGAATATAGACAGGGCCTTAGTTTTCTTGTTAATTATAGTTGAACTTACTTTGGAATAAAAGGATTTATTACCTTGTAACATACAATTTCTACATCTTATTATAGTGCTTTAGTGTATAATACTGAAATAATCAGATAATAATTAGCCTCTGAGCACATGGTACTTATATTATTATTACAGAATTAATTGATCTCATTTAAATACAGACTTATTTCGTTGTGTTATGTGTGCTCTGAGAGATAAAGTGATACCCATTGTGTTTATGTGTCTCTTTTGATTGACATCACTTGCCACTAACTACTTTCTTTTTTTAAATTCAACTTAAAGGGACTACATTTATCATGCACTGAATGAAACTTAAGAATAACTGTTTCGATAATTGGGCATCAGGGATTCTTAGAAGTCTTTAGTATATGAAAATGCCTAAATAACATCTGTTCCTACATTCCTGTTATTCAGGGTTGCTTTGTAGTTATCATGTCTTTGGGGACCTCAAAAGCAAGAAACAAAGATAGATATTCAGTATAAAATCCACTTCATGTAAAGCCCTTTATACCCATCTAGTGAGCGTGGCCTGGTTTGGGGTCAGTGGATATTAATGAAGAAAGACATGTGACTGGTTTTCTATATCAGGCAACATCCAGTTATAGATATACATATATATATGTGTGTGTGTGTGTGTGTGTGTGTACATGTGTGTGTATATATATATATATATATATATATATCATAGTGTCATAGTGCCTAGGGCCAGAAGGGACCTAAACAGATCATCAGGTCCGACCACCTCCCCCAGGCAGGAACGGGTGCTGGGGTCATATCACCCCAGCCAAATATCTGTCCAGCTTCCTCTTGAAGACCCCCAAAGTAGAAGAGAGTACCACCTTACTTGGGAGTCCATTTCAGAGCCTGGCAGCCCTAACTTGTAAAGTAATGTCTCCTGATGTCCAGCCTGAACCTTCTCTCTAACAATCTGTGGCCATTATTCCTGGTAACCCTGGGTGGTGCCCAGGGGAACAAAGCCTCCCTCAATTCTTGCTGGTCCCCCCTAGTGAGTTTCTAAATAGCCACCAGATCCCATCTCAGTTTTCCCTTGTGAAGGCTAAATAGGTTCAGGCCCTTTAGCCTCTCTTCGTAGGGCCTGTCCCACTGCCCCTTCACCATACGAGTGGTCCTCCTCTGGACCCTCTCAATGCTAGCCACATCCCTCTTGAAGTGCGACGCCCAGAACTGTATGTGTGTATATATATGTGTGTGTGTGTGTATGTGTGTGTGTGTGTGTGTGTGTATGTATATATGTGTGTGTGTATCTATATATCTGAATGATCCTAAATTATGTGTTAAATAGCAGCCCAAAATATACTGGCAACAAAAAGAAATCTACCTTTTGAAGACATATTTACCCACAGTAATTTTCACGATATCCTGAATTTTTCCAGCAGTTTCTCTAGAGAAGAATTTATTACAGGTACAAAGAAATAAGATGGGAGTGGAAAAAAATAAACAGTTCAGTTCAGGAGCAAAGCAAAGAATGGGTATGGATGAAGGGACAGCTTTCTTCAAAGATGAGAAACCATGCTCAAAGTAAACAGAAATCAGCTTGTTTTACTAATACTTTCTAACTCAGACATTATCGCTTTGTATCATACCTCAGTTCACCTCTCTAACTGAATACAATGGCAATCCACTGTGGAAATAGAGGGCACCTATACACGCGAATGGAGGCTGTTCCAATGCGCTGGAATTCCAGCACATTGGAGCAGACTTGATTAATCGAGTCTGCTGCAGCGTGGCAATTACCATGCTCCAGCAGCTTCCTGCGTCTTGTGTATCAGTGTCCCTGCACTTAAAAATGGCAGCAGGGATGCTTGAACTAAAACTCATCAAACAAGCTTTAGTTCAAGCGCCCCCACTGCCATTTTTAAGTGTGGGGATGCTGATACATGAGACATGGTGTTGCTTTAATTAGAGTGGCCCTTGGAACCACTCTATTTCACCTTGCTCAATCCCTCAAAAAATACCATGTTATCATGGCCCTTTTAAGCAAGCACTCCCTTACAGTTATATTAGTCTCACAATTAAAGCCACATCTATAATGATATTAAAATACACTCTTCTCCTGTTGGGGATTTGCTTTCCTTTTATGACCAAGACAGTATTCCTTTTGCCACAAAAGTGATAAAAAAATTGAAACATTGATATTCATTTTCCTCTTTCACTTCAGGATTCAACAGTGTTGTTGACAACAACATTGTTCAACAATTCAACATTGTTCAATGTTGTTCAACAACATAATTGTGGAATTGCACAGTATTTCCTGCCTGACTAGCATTTTCAATTTATCTCTGATTCATTGCTAAAAGGTCTGGATGAGTGAACAGTCCTATCACATAGAAAACAAATTCTGTCAAACCCCAACACCATTGGCAGAATATAGGTGCATCTTATGCACTAACCAAATCTTATGCATCTTATGAAAATCAGAAATGCATATGTTTTTTCTAAGCCACAGCTCACTTTGCCAGATACTAACTACCTCTCTCTGCCCAACACCACTGCTAGATCAATGTTTCAGCACCAGGTGCAATTAAATTATATTTTTAAGCCCTCTTTCTTATGGGTAAGATTATATTGAGAGACAGAAAGTAGATCTTGACTAAATATATCATCTATGACTGACTGTCTCTCTCCTTATTGGTCGCTACAATTACAGCATTAATTATATTGTTTTGTGCAACACAGGCAGAGGGAACCTGCAACAAGCTGGTATGAGCAATATTGCTCATCTCTTTGTAATATAATTTGTAGAAGTGTTGCTTTTTGAAGCCAGGGATTTTAAAAACGGTACAGAATAATTTGTCAGGTGATATTTTGTGGTATATTTTAACTCTGACATTGGGATTCTGACACACTACAACTTGACAGACATCTGACTCCCCTGGTACCTCTCCACTTTTACCTGCGCTGTTACATCCCACTCCTCCCCTCCTCCCCCCAGCCTGTCCCTCACCCCCTGATGTCTCCATTTCCATTTTCACTGACTGGCTTTCTTGCCTGCATTGCATGCCAGGCTCTGGCTTCTTTACTATTCCTTCCATCCAGGAACAGCACAGACACGCACCAACTGCAGGTGCTTCCTCAGCCTAACAAAGAGCTTTTCAACCTGAAAGCTGGCATCCCAGGCAGATAAGACGGGCTCACCTGGAACCTCACAACTCCATTGCAACCAGAAAGCCTCATGTCTGTCAAATATGTGACAGGTCTGGGCTTTCCCCAGCCAGGACTGTGTGTGTGTGTGTGTGGTGGCTGGAGGTTATTGCACCTCCTACCCGCCTTTCACCAGGGGGATCCTTGGTCCTGATATTTCTTGGGGATGCTGCACTGCCAGCAGTCCCACCAGGCCTCCCCAACCCTGGCAGACTGTAGTTTTAGTGGTCATACCTAGGACCTGGGGTCTTTTTCTTCCCATAGCTCCAGCCCATACCTCCAAGTTCATCCTGGCATGAAAGCTCAGCAGGGACTTGTTCTTCCCCTGCTGCCTGGTGATGTAGTGAGTGTCCACTCTAGCTGTGAGAGCCCCCATGATCTCTGGTGCTGTGAGGGACTTATCCAGCACCTCGACTTGAAGGAGAGCTCACTGATGGTCTGACTGGTCGTGCTAGCATCCTGTGAGGGAGAAGTATGCATGATCTCCACCCCAGCTGCTTCAGATGTCTGAGGTGAAGTGTAAGGCCACCTGGGGACTTGCCTTGTGCATCTCTCCCCTCAAGTACTCCCTGCATGCCTCATACAGGGAGGGCACCATCATCTTGTTGAAGGTGGTATATGTAGGCACTTGGTATGATGGGGCCATGAGTGCCATGAGCTGACTGGACCCTGGCTGCTCAACTAAGGAGAAGGGCTGGCCATCAACAGCAAGCATCTTCCCAATGCTCTGAGTGATCTCCCTTGCCCTGGCAATGTGCCCCCCTTTCTGTCCATCTTTCCCCCACTGTTCCAGGGTGACCTGCCTCTGTTTTGGGGGAACAGGGGTTTTGGAATGAGAGGGGGACTTCCCTTTGGGCATGTTCCCACAGGTGACAGGCTGAGGAAGAGCAAGGGCAAGGGGTGGTGCCTGCAGAGATGCATCAGCATCTCTGTAGTGCTCATGTGTTTTGTTCTCTTGCTTCAGCTGGTTTTGGCTTGGCAGTGAAGGCAGATAGTGTATATGGGATCATCTGCCTGCTCAAAATGATCCCAGACCACACTAACCACTTGCTTCTGGGGTGCAGGTGCATGTGTGGATGCTGTAATTTCCCCCTCCTCAGCAGGCAGAGACACAGCAACAGGAGGAGCAGACTTATCTGAGCTGCTTGCCTCTGTGAACTCTACCTCAGCCTCCTCTGAAGTGCCTTCTGAGGAAGGAGACCTGGCTCTAGGGGAAACTTGAGAAGTGTGGAGCACAAACCCAGATGATTCCCCCTCCTTCTCCAGAATTTCCCTTGCTAGAGCACTCAGATCCAGCTCCAGCTCTTCCTCTGGCACTGGATAGCTCAGCATGGTAAGTGAAATGGGGGTGGAGGAGACTGTCATGATGGTGCTAGTGCTGCTGCTTATTGTCATGGTGGGGAGGGGTTCTGGCTGATACTCTTGGTGGGGATTCAGATTCAGGCACAGGTAATGGCACGGGGACTGCTCCCCTCTCCTTGCTGCCTATACTAATGGATACCTCATGCCTGCTTGTTGTAGCAAAGAGGCTGTCTCTAAGTTTGGCCGGGGGGGGCAGGGAACTTACACCTTTCCCTCTATCCCTCTTCTGTCCCTCCCTGAAGGCTTGCCAGCTGCCTTTCCAGCACACTTCATGGTGTGTTTCATAGTCTCTTGTCTTTATAAAAATATATAAATGTATATGTGTGTCTTCCTATATAAATTCTATATTATAATATGCAATATAATTATGTAATTGAAAATAATCAATCAATGAATATAATAATAAAATAAAGGGGTCTAGAAAGAAAGCAAAAGGTATTGCAGAATCCCACTTGCTAGGCTAGCAAGTAATAAATCAATGGTAGTAGTAGCCTTTGTTGTCTAGCACTCCTGAGTTTCCTTCAGTAACTGACCCCAAAGCAGAAAGCAGGGCAGTTCAAACAGTGCTGCCGTTTATGCTGTTTTTCCATCCTTCCCCCAGATCACTGGGATTGGAAGGGACCTCAGGGAAGGATCGCAATCACTGGGAAGCTACACAGCCAATATCAGAGCAGTCCTTCCCTCCTCTTCCTCCCCCTCCTCCTCAATTTCTGTTTTCAAGTAGGCAAGCCAAACTTCAATTTCAAAACTTGAAACATTTAGAAACTTTCAAAACATTTTGACTGCCCTTGTTTCATTTTGAGGCTGTTTCAAAGCCCTTCATTTCATTTCAATTTCACTGTTTCAAGTTTGAAATGAGTCAAATCAGCATTGAAAAGAAGCAGCTGGTGAAATCTTGCACAGCTCTAATAAATATATCTAAATACTGATACATTGAACAAAGTTTATTTTTATTGTAACAATAATCAAGCTTAAAAAGGAATTCTGATGCAAAAATATATATTAATTTAGTTTTTTGATTTGTAACACTATGGGCACATCTACACGTTGCCCTCCGGTGACGTTGTTACTGCACCCATACTGCAGTATGGGTGTAGTAACCACCCATATTGTGCCACATGAATGGCACATGGTTATTTTTAGCAGCTGCTTTGTCATAGAGGCACACTATAATGGCAGGGCACAACACTACAGTGAAGTAGCTGTCAGTTATATGTCGACATCTGTGGATGCTACGTCACCATAGTGCATTGCTACAGCGATATAGTGTCATGTGTTTATGCATCCTGTAAGCAGAGGGTTTTTTTAACAAATTAATTAACTTCTGAAAACTAAATTCTTCTATTTGTTTATATTTAAAATCTATATTTTTCAGTTTTGTTGTTTCTAAATTAGGATTTTGGAAAACTTGAGAAAATATTTTTGCTTGGAATTTTTTCTTCTTTTGCTTCCAAGATAGCTTTTAAGCAAGGTTTTTTTCCCCCTCATTTGTCAACTAGAACATATTATGATTCAGGATAAGCATAGTTTCTGACCATCATAGAATTCCCTGCCATAATCCACTGTTTTACTCTAACAGTCATTTACATTTTGCTTTGTTTCCCCATGTAATTTATACACATGAAGAAGGTGGATGGGGGTAAGCCCCCCTAGACAAAGTGGAGGAAAGCTGTGATGTTATTAAATAACGAATAAAAACAATTCATCTGTGGTGCATTTTTAAAAATGTAATCAGAATCCTCCCACATTTAGATAAAGATAGAGCACATTCCAACCTTCAGTAGAGGTGATGATATAGATAAACACCAAGAACTGAATGAATAGTATTGAATTTATTGTTTTCAGCCTATCTAATCTGCTTCCTTCCTTTTGATATAAAGGTATTTGATTTGAGGCTGTATTTGCAAACATTTCTGAAATTCTGATTGCCTTGACCTGCAATTTATTGCATATTTTTAAAATGATATTTACGTTGTAGAATTTCATTTGTATTATCTTCCAATAAATATGATGCAATTAATGCAAAGGGACTAATCCAGTGGGTATCACTTGGAGTAAGTGATACCCACTTGCAACCTGTGAAGTCAATGATTTTACTTATATCTACAAGTTTAAGAATGCTTAGCAATAAATTCAAGCATTCTGTTGTAAATATTCATCCTTAATCCCGAATGCTGTACTTAGGTATTACAGCACTCAGGATGCATATTATCTCCCAGTCTATAGAATGTCATAACATTTAGGGAATATTAAAATACCTAATAAGCATAATCTTAGATGTAATCTGTCTAGTTTGGATGAGATTTTTTACTGGGATAATATAAGCATATGCCAACGACAGAAACTATTAAGCATGGGGCTCTATCAAGCCCACTATGTCAAAATATACATTCAAATTATACACGTTCTGGACACCATTCTTCATTTGTGGTGGAGTTGAGTTTTACTGTAAAAATAAGGATTCCATCCCTTTGGAATAGGAAGATTATAGTAGATTTTCCTCAGAATTACTCCTTGAGGACAAAATAATTTTTCAGAGAATATACCAGTAAAGCATAGTTTTATAGTTAAAATGATTAGTTAATGGATTCTTTGGGTGGATCTACACATGCAATTAGTCATGATTAAATTTACTGTGCATTAACCTAATGCACAGTAACTGATTTTTGGCAGGTGTCTACATGTGCAGGGAACTAGCACTAAAGTTAGTGCCAGTTCCCTCCAGTCCTGTCTTGTCCCCCTGTGGCCACTGGGGGGAGCTCTAGTCTCCGGCGCCAGCTGCCAGCACTTGGCAGCCATCTTTAAAACAGAGCTCTGCTTTGTGCAGTCAGGACAGACACTTCCTCTGTGAGAGAAGCAGTGTGGCATGGGCACAGGAAGCATGTGGCCACTCTGCTCCTGCCCCAGGTCTACTTGTCAGCCATGGCTGACCCAGCCTCTGGCCCTGGCATCCAGGAACAGGGTTGCCAGATCCTCCTGGCTGCCTTGGTTGTCCTGTTGGCTTGCCCTTGTTATCCCACTTCTCCTCATCAGGAACCCAGCCTACCCGCTACTCCTATGGCTGATGACTCCACCTGGACCCCCACTAGGCCCATTTAAACTGGTGCCTTGGGTGAATCTGCACCCTCATCGAGTGCACCTTTGACCACCTCAAAGGCTGCTGGTGGTCCCTCACGGTCTGTCTTGAGGTGGCCAAGAGAACCCCCCGTCCCCAGATCATAGTCTCAGTGTATGTGCTGCACAGTGTTTGTGAGGCCTGGGGAGAGGCATTCAGGGAAGCCTGAGCAGCAGAGGTGCACCAGGCAGAGGTGGCCTAGCAGTGGGAACATGAGCTACAAAGACAACACCAGCTGTGTGTCCTTTCTGGCAAGGCCCCAGGCAAGCTGTGCACCTGACAGAGGGGGCAGGGCACTGGGTGTGGGAGGCCCTGGCAGATCACCTTTTACAACATTCTCCCCTCTAGCCCACATGCCTCTCTGCCCACATGCCCCCTGCTCCTTGCCCACCCCCAGCACCACTCTCAGGTCATGAATATGGTTGAAAGAAAAAACTTCATTCCTCTCACAACCCCCTCACCCCGTACCTCCTTCCCCTTTCTCCCTCAACAAATAGAGGCCTCTTGCCCCTCTTCCTAACCCACAGAGCCCCCTCCCCAACAAACAGAGCTCCTCTATCACCCTCCCCACCATCCAACAATAAGAAATCCACTTCCCAATGTGCAAACTATATACAAAAGTCTCAGCCTTTTTTTGCTCCAGGGTGGGGGGCCATGGGGTGGGGATAGCTAAAGGGCAGAACCTGGGGGCAGGCAGCCAGCACCCCAGCCTTGGGCCATTACCCCATGGGCCACAGCAACCATGATGGATGGTACGCTCATCCATGGGTGATGGCAGCCAATGCTGCTCCAGGGTAGGCGGCTCTCCTTCTGGCTGCCTGAGGGCAGGGCCAGCATGCATTTGTGGTGCTGTACCTGGTACCTCTGTATTCTTAGGCATGTGGCCTTAGGGTGAGCAGTGGGGCTGGGCCCAGGAGGGTGGCAAGGGACCAAGGGTGGTGGTCGGCTGCTAGGAGGTCTGAAGTGCCAGGAATGGGGGCCAGGAAGTGAGGGGCATGCACACAACTGCCAGGCCCAGGAGGGTGTCCAAGACCCAATGGTCATCATCCACAGCCTCTGCTGCATGGTGCTCAATGGCAATCTGCTTGCAAAGAATCCCCAGGTGTTCCCGCTTCAGGGCCAGAAGCCTGGCCCAGCACACCTCCCAAGCAACATCCTCCACCTGCCAGGCCTATGCCTGCACGTCTTGCTCCTTGGCCACCTCCACCAGCCACCAGAGCAGGAAGATCCAATTGTACCCTTTACAAGACTCACCTACCCTGACCCAGAGGCATCTCTGTCCAGGTGACAGAACTGGCAGAGGCTGCCTGTGTCATGTCCAGGGGGCACATAGGGCTTGCAGTGTTCCTGGTCAGACAACAGACTCTCAGGGCACACAATGGCTGTGGGCTTTTATAGCCTGCAACTAAGGGCTGCCAGAAAGCCATCCCAGCCCCAGGGCAGGAGAAGTTCCCAGCCAGGAGCTCTGGGGCTGCATACAGGTCAGTCCCCTAGTAGCAGGGCAGACCCAGGATTAAGTTAGTGCCAGGCTGTGTCTACATGTATGTTACTGCACATTAACTTAGTTACTGCACATTAACCTAGATTATCCTAGTTTACTGTGCAGTAAGGGCACGCAGGTGTAGACCCGCTTCTGTACTGTGCAATACACTAAGCTAAGACACATTAATGCATCTCACATAGACGCGCCCTTTAAGAAATTAATGCTCATTAGCACACCATTGTAACTGCGTATTACGTTTAATGCCTGTAATAAGTGTTAACTAAATGCACAGTAACCGGTGCTATTGCACAGTAGCACAAGCACATGCCTTTTATATGATGCTACTATGCAATAGACTAATTCTACTGTGCTTTAGCACAGCATCATGGCTTTTGCTGTGATGTGCAAAAGGACAGCAGAATTAATTTACTGGGCATTTAGTGTCTCATATAGATACCCCCTGTGTGAGATTATCCCCACCCCCTCATAGAATAATACAGACTCTTCTATTTGTACAGTTAGATGATAAATGTGAGCACCATAGCTCAATTAAGAACTTTAAATTACTGGATAAAAAATAGAACTTTTATACCTACCAGACACCATAAGAAGTACATTCTAGAAGACTCTCCTTTAACAAATAAGCTTTTGTTTGGATGGTTAAATAATCTCTATATTCTCCTCCAAACAAATGGCTTGGGAAATGTACTGAGAGTCATGGAGCCAGTGTTTCCCCTATATTTAAAACAAGACATAAATTTAAGAATTAAAACTGTGAGCATGCAGATAGCTTTGCTGGCAATGAGACTGTCTTGAATTTCCCCTTTTTTAAAGATTAATAAAATATTCCTTTGGTCTAGAAACCTTCCTGTTTGTGGTATAAAACTGCAAACAATGAGATGTCATCACTAGATTGAGATTCACTATAATGAGATTTGAAGTTGTCATGGGCAGGTGGTGTCAGACCCCATATTCAGACAGAATATACTATTGTGGGAAAAAGAATGAAATAAATTACTTAAAACAAACAAGATTAGAAATAATGATTTTTGAAGAAATAAAATGAAAATAGATGCTTCAATTAATAGGAATATTAAATACTGGGCTAATGAAGAAAAAGCTATCCATCTTTTTTCTAATACTTCAGAGCCTGTCTTACAGTTCTTAGTAGGGCTGTGTGAAATTTTGCCAGCTGTTTTGTTTTGACTCTGTTTTGACTCTTTTGAGCTTGAAACAGTCAAATTGAAATGAAACGAAAGGCTTTGAAACAACCTCAAAACAAAATGAGGGCAGTAGAGATGTTTTGCAAGTTTCAAAACGTTTCGAGTTTTGAAGCTGAAGCTGGGCTTGCCTGCAGGGAAACAGAAAGTAAGGAGAGGGAGGGGGAAAAGAGGGGAAGGACTGGTCCAGTATTGACTATGACTGTTTGGCTGCCTGAGATGCTGCTGGTTCTACTGTGCTGCTCACTAAGTTGTTACTACCTGTTGTCATTTAAAGTGGTGGACTGGACTGAGGCTGTAGGGGAGAAGACCTCATTGGGGCACACTACTGTACTGTGTAGAGGCCCCAGCCCCAGTAAGTGTGCACCTTAACACACACACAGTCACCCATCACAGGTTTTGCTTGTCAGAAGCTTGAGGTGTAGTTTCCCAGAAAACCTTGCACCTCTCTCCTTGAAGGCTGGCAGCTTCATGGCTTCAGAAGGGGCTACCATGTCTGCAGTTTTCACCCTCCTGTGCCTTAACACACACGTGTGACATAGTTTTGCTTGTCAGCAACTTGAGGTACAGTTTCCCAGAAACCCCTGTACCTATCTCCTTGAACTCTGACAGGCTTTGTGCCCTCAGAGTTTGTGCCATCTTTGCTGTTTTCATCCAAATCTGCCAAAAAATGACAAAGTTATAGGCAGTCATTTTGTGCTTCCCCATTATGGGCACAACAGAGAAACAGCGTTGAAACAGTGTCAGAACAGCGAAAGAGTTTTGACGTAGCAAAATGGAACAATGCTTTGAAACAAAATCAAACTAGATATCAACTGTCCCATCTAAATGGTGAAACAGGAATCAAAATGAAATGGTGCTGTTTCACACAGCCCTAGTTCTTTGATATATTTGTGTTACTTGTACAAAGTATAAGGTTCAAAATCAAATAAACATTCTTCTTTGGTTTCATTGTTCACTGCTTCATTTTACCTTTTCTTTCATATCATAGACATGGATTTCATAGACATTATGGGCTGGAAGGGACCTCAAAAGATCATCGAGTCCAGCCCCCCTGCCATAGGCAGGAAGTCTGCTGGGGTCAAATGATCCCAGAAAGATAAGCATCCAAACGCCTTTTGAAAGAGTTCAGAGTAGGTGCTTGCACCACCTCAGGGGTACTGGACACTCAGTCTGTAAAAAAGTTTTTCCTTATGCCCAGTTTAAATTGGTCTTCCAGAAGTTTGCGGCCAGTAGACCCTGTTATCCCTTGGGGTCCCTATTGAACAACTGTTCTCCCAGATCCTGGTGCATATCCCTTATATATACTTATAGGCTGCCACCAACTCCCCCCTGAGCCTTCTCTTCTCTCCACATAAGGCTTGCTCTCTTGGCCTTTGATTATGTGGGTGGCTCTCCTTCGGACTCTCTCAAGCTTATTCATGTCCCTCCTGAAGTGTGGGGCTGAAAACTGGATGCAGTACTACAACTGCAGCCTCAGTAATGCTGAGTAAAGTGGATGGATGGAGTCCCTGGTTTGCTTGAGATGCATCGGTGGATGCATGCCAGAGTTTGGTTTGCTTTGCAGGCTATGGCATCACATTGGTGGCTCATGTTAATCTTGTGGTCAGTCAAGACCCCCAAGTCTCTTTCAGTTGTGGTGCTATTGAGTATAGCACCGCTAAGCCTGTGAGTATGATGCTGGTTTTTTCCTCCCAATGTGGAGCACCCTGCACTTCTCTACACTGAATGCCATCAAGTTTTGGTCTGACCACCTTGTGAGCCTGTCCATGTAAGCCTATATTCCCAGCCTGTCCTCCAGTGTGACTTCCTTCCCCCATAGCAGGGCTTAAGGGGTTGGGGGCACAGGTGGTGTTCTCTTCAATCTTCCCAGTCTCGGGCTATGGGCTGTGGAGGGAGAGGAGTATCAAGGTAGTGAACCAAAGACTGTGGTGCTGGTGTCATCGGGAAAGCTTGGCTTCCATGACTACAGTCTGCTCTTTGGTGAGAGAGGCAGTGAGCTGCTGGGAAGGGATGGCCTCCACCTCTCTTCACTGGGGAGGAGGCTCTTCTCAGTCAGCCTGGCTGACCTGCTCCACTGGGCTTTAAACTAATCCTGCCAGGGGATGGAGGCACTACTGCCACTGCTGGCCCACTGAGCAACCCTTGCAAATCCAGCAGGCCAAGGCACTCTAGGGATCCCACCCCTGCCCCAGCCTTGGAACACTCTGAGGGCAAGGCAGGTGCTCCCAAAAGGACACTTGCCTGCCTGTACATGAATGCCAGGAGCTTGGGGATTAAACAGGAGGAACTTGTCCTCCTGCTTAACACAAATAAATACGATGTCATAGGGATATCTGGTGGGACTCCACCCATGACTCGGCCACAGGTATAGATGACTATACCTTGTACAGGAGAGATCAACTGTACAAAAGGGGTGGGGGTTTAGCTCTCTATGTCAAGGAAAGCTACATGTCCCTGCAAGCTGACATTGGCACCCATGGTGGATGACTGGAGACCCCCTAGGTGAAAATCTGTGGGGAACATGGCACAGGGGAAACAATGGTGGGAGCCTATTACAGACCTCCTACCCAGGATCAAGAGCTTGACCAGGAGTTTGCCTGGGAACTGGCCGAGGCCTCATGCTCCTGGTCCTTGGTTGTCATGGGAGACTTCAACTACCCGGACATCTCATGGGAAGAGCACTCAGCCAAATCAGAATGGTCACAAAGTTTTCTCATGTGTGGATGACCTCTATCTGATGCAAGAAGTCTACAGGTCGATGAGAGGTAAAGGACTGCTCAACCTTGTACTGCCAATGGGGGATGACCTTATTAGCGACCTAATGATAGAAGGGAAGCTGGGTGACAGTGACCATAAACTGATCACCTTTGCCATCCACCATAAAGCTGGCAAGTCAGTCAGCAATACCGAAGTCCTTGACTTCAGGAAAGCTGACTTTGAAAAGCTCAGGAAGCTTGTAAGTGAGGCCCTAAGGGACCATGACCCGAAGGGGAGGGGAGTTCAGGAAAAGTGGTTGCTCCTCAAGGGAGCGATCTTGGATGCACAAGCAAAGTCTACCCCATCTCAGAGGAAAGGCAGCAAAAAGGCACAGCAGCCCCCATGGTGCTGCAGGGAACTAGCGGACTTCCTGCATCTAAAAAGAAATACCTAAAAAGGATGAAGGATGGGATCCACCTTCAAGGAAGAATATTCTGCACTGGTCTTGACCTGCAGAGAGCAAACCAGGAAACCCAAGGCTGCAACTGAACTCCAACCAGCTACAAGTATCAAGGACAATAAAAAGTCCTTTTTAAGATATGTGGGGAGCTGGAGGAAAAGCAAAAGCAACATTGGAACCCTGCTAAACCAGATGGGACAACTGACAACCAAAGCCCAGGAAAAAGCCAACTTCCTAAATGGGTTCTTTGCGTCAGTCTTTCACCAGTCCCAAGGGATGCCCCTGCCCATTACAGGACAGGAAGTCCTGGGTGAGGGAGATCCCTTACCCTCCATCAGTGCTGACCTTGTGAAGGAATACCTTGAGATGGTGGACACCTTCAAGTCAGCTGACCATGAAAGCTTACACCCCAAGGTACTGAAGGAGCTGGTGAGCATCATAGCCCAGCCCCTGGCATGGATCTTTGAGAACTCCTGGTGCTCTGGTGAAGTGCCCAATGATTGGAAGAAGGCCAATGTGGTGCCTGTCTTCAAGAAAAGGAGGAAAGTGGATCCAGCAAACTATAGGCCCATCATCCTGATCGCTATCCCAGGGAAGATCCTAGAAAAGATTATCAAAGAACCCATTCTCAACAGACTGGCCGATGGCAAAATCGTGAGGGATAGCCAGCACAGGTTTGTCACGGGTAGGGCTTGCTTGACCAATGTTATTTCCTTTTACAAACAGGTGACCTATCACCTAGACAAGGGGGAAGAGATTGATATCATATATCTTGACTTTAAAAAAGTTTCCATCTGGTATCCCATGATTACCTTTTAGCAAAACTGACCAACTGTGGCTTCGACTTCTCCACGATCCACTGGCTGAGGAATTGGCTACATGGTTGGACCTAGAGAATGGTGGTTAACAAAAGTCAATCGTTATGGTGCCCTGTCCCTCAAGGCTCTGTCCTTGGGCCTGTATTGTTCAATATCTTCATTAATAATGTGGATATTGGCATCAGAAGCAGACTGGCCAAGTTCACCGATGACACCAAACTTTGGGGTAAAGTGTCCACACCTGAGGACAGGAGGGCAACCTAGGCTGACCTTGAAAGGCTCAGGAAATGGGCAGATGAGAACCTTATGGCATTTAACACTGAAAAATGCAAGGTTCTCCACCTTGGGAGGAAAAACCTGCACCATGCTTATAGGCTTGGCAGTGCTACACTGGCTAGCACTTCAGATGAAAGGGACTTGGGGGTCACGATTGACAACAAGATGAACATGAGCCTTCAATGTGATGCTGTGGCTAGTAAACAAGCAAAGCATTGGCTTGCATCCATAGATGCTTCTCAAGCAAATTCCAGGACATCATTCTCCCATTGTACTTGGCCATGTTGAGGCTGCAGCTGGAGTACTGTGTCCAGTTTTGGGATCCACAATTCAAAGAGGATGTGGACAAGCTTGAGAGAGTCCAGAGGAGAGCCACATGCATGGTCATAGGTCAGGAAAACAGACCTTATGGTGACAGGCTGAGAGCTATTTGACTCTTCAGCCTGGAAAAGCGCAGGCTCGGGGGTGATCTGGTGGCCACCTATAAGGTTATCGGGGTGCTCATCAGGATCTGTGGGAATGTCTGTTCACCAAAGTGCCCCAAGGGATGACAAGATCAAATGGTTATGAATTCCACTATGACCCTTTCAGGCTGGACGTAAGGAAGAACTTCTTTACTGTCCGAGCCCTCAAGGTTTGGAATAGACTGCTGCTGGAGGTGGTTCAAGCACCTACTTTGAAAGCCTTTAAGAGACATTTGGATGTCTATCTTGCTGGGATCCTATGACCCCTGATGACTTTCTGCCCCTGGTGCAGGGGACTGGACTTAATGATCTTCCGAGGTCCCTTCCAGCCCTGATGTCTATGAATCTATGAATAGCTTATTGTCACAAACTTTGCCAGTCTGCATCTGACATCTGAATCCCGATCATTAATGAAGATGTTGAAGAGTACTGGCCTGAGTACTGTGTCCTAAGGGACACCACTGGTTGCCTTACACCATTTTGATTTGCTCCCATCAACTAATACTCTTTGGGTCCAATTCTGGAGCCGGTTCCCCAGCCATTGGACCATGAAATGGTCAAGGCTCCAGTTCTCCAGCTTAACCATGAGGACATTATGTTAGACCAGGTCAAAGGCTTTTTTGAAATCCAGATATATGACATTAACCTTGTCTCCCTTGTCCAGGCAATGAGTCACTTTGTCATAGAAAGAGATGAGTTTGGTTGGGCAAGACCATCCAGCAACAAAGCCATGTTGGCTGGCACTCAGAAAGTTGACTTCTGTTAGCCTGTTGCTAATGGAACACTTGATGATTTTCTCTAGGCTCTTTCCAGGGATGGATGCCAGACTGATTGGCCTGTAATTTCCTGGATCTTCCTTTTCCTTTATTGAAGACTGGAACCATGTACAAGACTGGCTCTTTTCCAGTCTTCCAGTACCTCTCCCAAGCACCACAAGTTCTCAAATATCTTCACCATAGGGCATGCTATGATGTCCACCAGCTGCTTCAGGAGTCTGAAGTGCATTCCATCTGGGCCCACTGACTTATGGATGTTGAGCCTCTCAAAGTATTCGCTCACTTGATCTACATCAAGAAGACTGATGCAAAGTAGTCATTTAGGAGTTTGGCCTTTTTCTGAGCATCAGACGTCAGCTGCCCCATTTGGTTTAGCAGGGGTTCAGTGTTGCCTTTGCTCTTGCTCCGACTTCCCACATATCTGAAGAAGGACTTTTTGTTTTCCTTGATTCCCATGGCTAGCTTGAGTTTGGTTTATTCCTTGGCTTTTTTGGTCCACTCTCTACAGGTGTGAACTAGTGCTGTGTAGTCCTGCTCGGTGATTATTCCCATTTTCTATCTGATGTAGGCTTCTCTTTTTAGTTTCAGGAGGTCCAAAAGTTCCCTATTGAGCCAAGGGGGTTCCCCAACCTACTTACTGCATTTCCTGTGGGACAGAATGGACTTTCCTTGTGCTTTACCATTCCTCATGGACTCCCCTTTCTAAGGGGTCATGGTCTCTCAGTGCCTGACTGACCAGTCTCCTGAGTTTGGGAAAGTCAGCCTTCCCAAAGTTGAGGATTTCTGTTTGACTGAGGGATTTGTCTGCCCCGTGTTGGACACAGAAAGTGATCAGTTTATGATAGCTGTCACCAAGCTTCCCTTTGATCCCCAGGCCACTCACCAGATCATCCTTTTTGGCCAGAATCAGATCCAACAGTGGCTCTCCCCTAGTTGGCTTGTAGACCTCTTGTGTTAGGTAGAGCTCATCAATGCAAATAAGGAAGTTACTGGACTGGTCAGATTTGGCCATGTGCTCTTCTCACAAGATGTTGGGGGAGTTGAAGTGCCCCATGATGACCATGCACTGGGAGCATGCAACCTTAGCCAGTTCCCTACTGAATTCAAAATCCAGCTCTTCCTCTTGGTTGGTAAGTCTATAATAGACTCCTGCAGCTATATCCGCTTCCCCATGCTCTCCCCATATTTTAACCCAGAGAGTCTCAAGATGCCCTTCTTAGTTGCTGAACTCTCTTTGAAGGGAAGTGTACTGCTCCTTCACATAAAGAGCTACACCCCCCACCCCTCTTCCCAATGCGTTCTCTCCTGTACAATGTATAGCCTCCTATATATATGAACCAGTTATAGGTAGAGTCCCAAAAGGTCTCTGTTATCCTTACAAAAACATCATCTTTGTCACTTAGGAGAAGGGCCACTTCCTCTTGCTTGTTTCCCGAACTCCTGGAGTTTGTGTACAGGCAGCTAAGCCTGGCATGGGAAGCCCTGGGCTTCCGTATGCACTGGGATGTGATCTTTCCTTGGGCTGTAGTCGGAGTAGGTTCCCTTGGGTTACCTAACCTGTTAATACTGTAGTTGACATGACCTGGGCTAGAACTGTTAATTGACTGCCTGTCCCCCAGCAATCCTAGTTTAAAGCACTGTCAAGTAGGTCAGTCATTCTGGCTGAGAAGAGCTTCTTCCCTTTCAGAGTGAGGTGGAGGCCATCACTTCCCAACAAGCTGCTGCCTCTGTCCTTGAAGTGCAGACCATGGTCGAAGAAACCAAACCCATCACACTGGCGCCATTGCTGGAGTCTTCTGTTAACCTCTCCAATGCACCTTTCTCTCCAAGGCCTGTGACCCATGGCCATGAGTACTCTGCATCTTCTCCTGGGTGTGGTTGCTGGTGGCCCTCCATCCTCAAATGCTGGAGCAGCTCAGCTGACTTTGCTGACGTAAGGAGTTTGAATTGGTTGAATTGGTTGTGCAGTTACAGGGGGTGGTCACCTTACTGTAGTGATTCTCTGGGCCAAAGAGTACCTTCATCCAGGCAACCCCTGGCTGGACTTCATGGTGGTTCTTCATTTCCTCCCTGACATCGCCAGCCATCTTTACTCTTTCCCTTTCATTCTTCAGGTGGAGAGCCTGGAAATAGGCAGCCAATTTCTGTTCTACATCTCTAATGGTGTACAGCCTTTGCACTCTTGCCTAGAGCTCTCTAATCTGGCACTGCAGGGCCTCCACTGTAAAGCACACACCGCAAGGGGTGGTGTCAGTGCTTCTACACCCAGCTGCCTGCATCCATGCCAGGCAGCCTCCACAGGAAGCCAGGGGCTCTGTCTTGGAAGAGGCTGGGGCCATGGGTTTTGCCTTGGTGTGGGCAGTGACCACAGGCTCTGTTTGGGTAGAGGCAGGAATCATAGGCTTTGTTTGGGTGGAGGCCTCAAAGGTACCAGAGGGGAGGGGTTCAGTTGCAGAGGGGATCTTTGGGGTGCAACGTGTCTCCACCATGTTCCATGTAGTACTCTGGGCTACTACTATGCAGACCCTTCCCTTCAGCCTTGCCACCTAGAGCCTCATGCTGCTCCTGCTTACCCTCCTGTGCCAACTCCCACACTAACTCATGCACTGGGCCCAGAGTGCACCTGTTTGTGTGCTCTGTTTATGCGGCTCTGGTCACGTGGTTCCCTGGGGAGCTTGGCCGAGTAGGAGCCGGGGCGGGGGCATGACTCTCCTCAGCTCCTCTCACCTGTCTTCCGCAAGTGGCTACTCTCCTCCCACCATGGGCCCCACTTGCCTCCCAGCTACGCTGGGGGTCAAGTTGGGGGTCTGCTGTTTGAGTTGGGGGTCACTGGGTGGTCTTGGGCTTGCAGGGGTGCAACGGGCTTCCACCCATGCATCTCTTACCACTGCCAGACCCAAACTATCATTATACACTATGTTCCTTTTTAATTTTATGTAAATGGATAGAACAGATAATCTTACTGTATGCTCTTAGTAAAAATTATGATTTATATAAATGCTGTTATTTTATTTTTATATAATTTGTAATTCTCATTTTATTGTGCTGTTTTGGTCAAAGCTGTAAACAAACTACTATCACTATCATACAGTTAGAACTCACTGAAAAATGCAATGACTACAGTTTGCCAAGGCTTATTTGCAATCCTTAATATACACTAGGGCCTACATTCATAAATGCTTTGTAAGATGTAACCTGAAAAGTGGTTATATGGAGGATGGAGATAGGGAACTAGTTCAGGGGATTGCAGTAAAGGAAATTTAGGTCGGATATTAGGGAAACTTTCTCACTAAAGGGTTGATTAAGCATCAGAACATACTACCTAGAGAAGTGGTGGAATATCCATCCTTGAAAACTTTTAAGAGCAGGTTAGAAAAACATTTGTGTAGGACTATTTAGGAAGGGATAATTCTTCCTTGAGCTGGGGGCTGGATTAGCAGCCCTACTTTCCTATGAGGCTATTATTAAGGATTAACATTCAAATCATCTCTTTCCTTTGGGGCATAGAGGGCCTAGATATAATGCAGAGCAATAAAGCAGCAAAGACACTGCATAGAGACCTGACTAAAGCCAACAGTGTCAATGGGACTTGTTCCACAGAGTTCAGTGGGCAGTGGATCAAGCTTTCAGTGGGGGAAAGATAACAGGTTCTCACATACAATACTTATGTATCACAAAATCTAGCAACAGGCATTCTTTATAGTGTGGATGGAAATGGACTTGGCCTCCCTGTAAAGGTACTGCTGGGGTCACAAAGGCCACTGTACCTTGGATGCTGTTGCAATGGCTGTGGAGTGACTCTTGATTGGGATGGGGCATTAGGATGACATTTTTTCTCTCTTGGCCTTGCCAGGCTTAGCAGAATACGGATAAGGTATTTAGGTACTATGGATAGTACTTAGGCTTTGGGACATAAAACAATTTATCATTTTACTTTCATATTAATTCATAGGATATGTCTGCACTAGCTCCTTGTTAAACACACATGATGTTCTACCAATCAGTATCATGGGTCCATAGTAAATAATGCAAAGTAAAAATATGTATTACAGTTCTCTAATTCATATGCTAACCTTTTAGAATTAATATCAAGCTCCAAATTTAAATTTTCCAAATGGGCATTCTTAAAGTATAGCAGACAGAAAAGGATTCTTACTTCTTAAAAACAGTTTCCCACTTTTATTAAATGAAGGAAAAAAATGCAAAAAAATTCAACCCACAAATAGTTTCAAAGCCAATATAAATCACTTGTATTTGATACAAAAGAACTTTACTATATCAGTGCTAGCACAGTTGGCCTTTCTGATCTATAGTAGTTTAAAGTTCTCAATGTTATTGTGAGAAGCCAACAAGAACTGTAAGTTTTTTTATCATCTTGTATTTCTAGAAAAATGTTTTGTGCACCAACTTTAATTTAGCAGCATGTAGGCATTTACTTAGTGCTTTTTGTGGTTTTCTTCCCCAAATTATTTTGAAAAGTAGGCCAACTTTTGTTTTTGACATCATCTCAACAGGATAGGGTTGATATTCCAGTAAAGACTTTTCACTAAGGCTCTGCTTTTGACTTTATTCCTTTGTGACTCCAAAACAAGATTTGTGACTAGCACTTACTCTGAGATTTCAGGCTCTGGTTAGCTTTGGATAGATGCAAATAGCTTAAAATACTGAAATATTCAAATAATACAGCAGAAGCATAACTATATTTCATTGGCTGTGTTCCCTATGATATCTGAGATCTGCAAACCTTACATTTTGAAAACTGTCATTAAACACTGGAATATTTTCTGACAGCTAGCATAGCTTTCATATTACATATTTATAGCATGCAGTAAACTTCTCCTTTGCTCTCAGAAATGGTGGGAGGAATGAAAAATACATATAAATAGAGGAAGTCCTGCCAAAGCAGTGGGTCAGGCAGAACTAATCTTATATAATCCAAAAGGTGTGATGCTTCTGATCTTATCAACTAGATCTCTCCTTCATTCTTTTCAAATGTCCACAGAGAGATGCTGACGGTAGATCGGCATGACATTAAGTGAACTTTACTCTTGTATGCAGCTGTAAACTTACTGCTAATTTATTGTTAGTAAGGTAAGCAACAATCTCCTAGGCAGGCTTTTAAACTAGATTTGAAGCACTGTAAGCTAATGATATGATGGATTTGTTCTTGTTAGTTTGATTAATTTTTCTTATTATTTTTAAGTGAATTTACCGTGTGCGAATAGTGCCAGGCTGTCAACACCGGAACTGTTCTTAACACATGAAGCAGATACAGCAGGAAGTAGTAGCACAGCTTTGCTCACATTGTTTTATAGATGAATCAAAGCCCTGCTGATTTGCAGCCTTCATTCAACATATTTTTGTTGGCCTTACTAATCTTCATCTCTTTACTGAGACTACTAGTAAAGGAGCCAAAACTACCAGTTGGAATGGAGCTTGTTTTGGATCACAGTCTTTCTTATCTGGGCTTATCTTAGACACTCACAGGCACGGTGCTGCTGTTAAATGTTAACCATCACTTGTTACCCTATACCAGTGCTGCTCATAGTTTTAGCCCCATGGGCAAGATGAATGGTGTGGGGCTGGTCCAAAAGTTGGATCAGATGCCGTGCCACATCTTCCTGCTGAGATTGGGCTCTGGATGCCCTGTTCCACTTCCATCCATCCGTGGTACAGCTCTGAGGGCCCATGCTGCCCCCACCCAGCCCCTGTACCTCCCTACGTGCTTGGTCTAGCACACAGAGACATATCTCATTGGGCTCCCCACAACTCCATGGGGTCCCCACAGACCGGATGACAGATTGTCAGGGGCTGTATCTGGCCTGGAGATCTGTTATATGGACCTATATTACATTGCACCCCACTCCAGTCACTGAAAAACAGTTAATTCAAAAGGTGAGTGGGTTCTTTTACACATCATTGTTTTTACATGAGTGAATCTTAAAAGTAAGGTGATGGTGTTACATAAAAATAGTTGCATTAATGGATTTTCAGGGACTTGAACAGGCCAAACTAGAATTGCGTTTAGATACAGTGGCCACGTCTACACAAGATGCTGAGTGAGCAATAGCTCATTACTACTGCACAGTAGTAATGTCTGGCGTGAAGTGTGATGTGATACTACTGTGCAGTAGTAATGAGTTACTGCACAGTCAGTATCACTAAAAAGCCATTCAGGGATGCTACTGCACAGTAACTCTAGTTACTGCACAGTCAGCGCCTTGTGTAGACATAGCTAGTATCCACCAAAGTGCTTAATAGGTGGAATCTAGTCTGGCCTTTGGTTACTGTTGTAACCTCTTCTTCTTTTCCACTTTCTTCCCATCTTATCCCAGCATCCTAAGATTATCATTCTTTCTAGCTGCTATAAATAGCTTCTTTTCTTTTTTTTCATGCAGAGTGCAATCACACAGTCCTCTGTTATGAGCCTATACAACTTTACCATTAATTAAATCACTGATGTATGCAACGACAATTTCCTTACAAGAAGAGGCCTTATTTTTTAAATGTTCGTGAAAGACTATCCATTTGCAATTCTATTTAAAATATAACAAAAAAAGAGACCTTTATTAAACTTTATGTAAAAGACACAGGCAAAATTCTGTTCTTTGATATTCATGGCAAATCTCCACCCCTATCTTATGCTCTTCACATGCATGGAACTCCCAGGGTTGCCACATAAATATTAATAACATTTCTATGCATAAAAGGAAAGCAAAGCATCAGAACTGAAATCTGTTATTTGGACCAAGAAACAGATTTTATTTGTATGGCTGTAAAGAGATATTGCAGACTTCGGAAGGCAGCATCGTCTGCTGGGATAGGGCAGTAGTCTGGGAGGCACAAGATTGAATTCCAGTCTTATTTCTGCCATTCACTTAGTGTACTTGGGCAAGCGCCTCTGCCATTCCTCCCATGCATTGTCTATCTTGCCTGTTTAGACTAACCAATTCCGGGCACAAACTCTCTCTCGTTCTGTGTTTGTGCAGTGTTTGTCTGACTCAATGATTCTCAGGGCATCACAGCATTATGAGATATTTAAGGTGTTTGTTATTAATCCTTTATGGGAGTAAATTTTTATTTATTTTATAGATTTATATTCTGTCTTATATGAAAACTTCACAGCAATTTATAAAAAGCAAACAGTTCAAAGACAGGATTTCCCAAATAACAACCTGCAACCTGAGAACTTCAACTCCTTCCACCCTCAACAACTGAAACCTTGCCCAAACCCCACACAAGTAAGCCATCCTGCTAATCCAGGGCTGGGCAATTATTTTGGGTGGAGGACTGCTTAATGAGTTTTAGTGAGGCATTGAGGGCCACAAGAGTAGCCCTGCCCTTTGACAGATGCCCCTCCCCCTGGTCACCATCTTGGAACCAGAAGTCCCACCCCTACCCCCTGACCTTTGCCACCAGAAGTCTCTCACTTTGCCCAGGGAATGCTCCTTTTAAGGGGTGTTGTTTGTATATTGTGTGTGATGGGGTAAGGGTGTGTATGTGTGGGATGTGTGTGTGGTTGAGGGAGTATGTGGGTGTGTAGGGGTGTGTGGGAGGAGTCTGTGTGTTTGTTTTTGAGGTGTGGGTGTAAGTGTGGGATGTGTGTGTGAGTGTGTGTGGGTGTGGTTGAGGTGTGGGGTATGTGGGACTGTTGGGTATATGTATAGTACAGTGTGGTATGTGAGGGTATGTGTATGGTAGGGTAGGGTGTATGGGTGTGTGTGCATGTAGGGGTGTGTGTAGACATGTGGTTGGGGTGTGGCACAGTGTTGGATGTGTGTGTGGGTATGGTGGTAAGGTGAGGTGTGTGGGTATATGTTTGAATGTGTGCAGTATATGTGTGGGTACTGTGGGGTGTGGGGTGTGTGGGTGGTTGAGGTTGGGGGATGGGTATGGTGGGGGTGTATGTATATGTACAGATATCTGTGGAGGTGTAAGTACTGTGTGTGGGTATGGTGGGGTGTGTGGTTGGGGTGTGTGGGACATTGTTGGGTGTGTGTGTGGGTATGGTGGGGTGTGTCAGGGATGGGGTTCATGTGTGGGGTGTGATTGGGGTGTGGGTGGGTTGGGTGTGTGCATGTGGGGGGCTTCCCCCCACCCTGTTTCTCTGCAGCAAGCTTGTGCTGGCTTCTGCTGCTGCTCCCACCCTACCTGCCTGTCCCGTGCCTGCTCAGTGGGGCTGAACCAAGCCCAAACTGGTTCCTGCTGTTGCTGCCACTGCTCCACCTCATGTGCCTGGCTCATGCCTGCCTGGCGGGGCTTTGCAAGCAGCTGAGCTCTTTCATGCCTCCTTTACCTGAGGCCTGGAGTACTGCAGCAGGAACGGGACAGGGAGTTGCTGGAGGCCAGGGGAGCCCAGCAGTTCCCTGGGCAGTGGCAACCCTGCCTCAAAGTTGTGCCTACTGGTCAAGGCTGGCACCTTCTGGGAGTGGAGGCTGGGAGTGCAGCAGGTGCTGCCCCTGGCAGGAGTGGGTGGCCCAAGCCAGGGAGTGCCCCCCAGTGGGGGTGCTCAGGGGGCGGGATCATTGACAGGCACTTCTGGTGACACCGGAGTGCCTGATTGGTGGGTAAGGCAGCGGCGGGTAATTCAAACCGCCTCCTTTATAAACGGCGGTTTGACGTAGCTTCCACCACTTGGAGGTCAGGAGCAGGGGGGAGAAGAGGGACACAGGCGCACGTGTGTCCTTCCCACACGTGTGCCTCCTTTCTGGACCCGGAGCGGAGGAGAGTGCAGCAGTAGCAGCGGCGGCGGCGAGCGGAGCAGCTGAGGGGGCAGCAGCAGCTGATCCCCCTAAGGTAAGTGGGGCTGAGGGACTGAGGGGCCGGCGCAGCTGAGCCGGATCCAGAGGGGAAGCCCCCCGGGTCCCTCTTAGCCGAGCCGGTAGGGAGCCGCGCTCCTGAGCCGCGCGAACAGAGCGCGCAAACAGGCGCGGTCTGTAAGAGCGCGCCGGCATTTGCGGCGGCGTTCGCACCGGCGGGCGAGCAGGCGGGGCCCAGAGGCTGACCCCTGCTCTGCTAGTAAGGGCAGCAACTCCTGCGATGGTGTCGACACGGAGTTCTGCCAGGGCCCCTGCCCGGGGGGCGTGGCCTTCCCGGGGCTTGTCCGAGGCCTCCACCCAGACAGAGCCCTCGGGGGGGCTGCCGTCCTCCAACCCCCTGGCCTGCGGGAACTGCCCGGCAAGGTCTGGGGGGGCAGGGACTGGGGACTCCTGCACCTGTCCTGTAGGTATCCGCCTTAGGACCCTGGAGGAGCGGGTGCAGGAGCTCCTGGAGGAGGTTAGCAGGCTGAGGGGAATCCGTGAGGCAGAGGAGGAAATTGATAGGTATTTTCTTTCTCTGCAGGGTGGTACGACCGAGGAGAGGGCAGCCCGGGATGAGCCCTCCACTGCTGAGTGGCAGACGGTCTCCCGCGCCAGGGCTATTAACCATGTTGCGGCACCAGTTCCTCCTGTCCATCTGGAGAACAGATATGAGGTCCTGGCAGCCCTGGAGGAGGAGGGAGCAGTGGAAGATTCCAGGGAGGAGACTTTGTGCACACAATGTCCTGTGCGGGCGGCGGGAGTCAAGAGGCCTAAGAGGAGGAAGCGTCGCGTCATCGTGATTGGTGACTCCATCCTGAGAGGTACGGAGGGCCCCATCTGTCGCCAGGATCCCTCAGCACGTGAGGTCTACTGCCTGCCCGGAGCGAAGATTCAGGATGTGAAGGGGATGCTCCAGTCCATCAGTCCAGCCCACCGATTATTACCCCATGGTCCTTGTCCATGTGGGTACTAACGATGCGGCCAGGAGAGCCCCTGATCGCCTGATGGAGGACTACCATGCTCTGGGAGGCGTGCTGAGGGAGATGGGCGCACAGACGGTCTTCTCTTTCATCCTGCCAGTGAGCGGTCGAGGCAGACGTCACGAGATGTGCATAGCGGAGACCAACTGGAGGCTACAGGAATGGTGCTTCGAGGCGGGCTTTGGCTTCCTCAGCCATGACCGGCACATCGTGATGAGAGACATGCTGGGATGGGATGGGCTCCACCTTTCCCCTAAAGGTAAGCATGTGTTCTCTTCCAGGTTGGTGAACCTCCTTCGGCGGGCTTTAAACTAGGCTCGTCGGGGGAGGGGGAAGATGAGGGCGGAGGAGACGATGAACTACCAGGCCCAGCAACAGCCAGCAAGCCCAGACCAATGGTCAAAAGGGAGAAACAGGTAAGCGATGGGGGACGGGGCATTGCTGAGACTAAGGGGTCAGTGAGCACAACCGTTGGAGGCCTCAAATGCCTCTACACGAATGCTCGAAGTATGGGGAAGAAGCAGGAGGAACTCGCCCTCCTCCTAGCTGTCACCAGCCCTGACATAGTAGGGATCACAGAAACGTGGTGGGACTCATCGCATGACTGGGCGGTGAGTGTCAAGGGCTATAGGCTATACAGGAAGGACAGGATAGGAAGGAAAGGTGGAGGAGTAGCACTCTACATCAAGGAGGAATATACTTCCTCGTTAATTAGCAAGGGGGTAGAGGGGGGGCACTCTGAGGTGCTCTGGGTTAGAGTAAAAGGCAGTCCAGGGGAGAGAGACTTAACGGTGGGAGTCTACTATAGACCTCCCAACCAGGGAGAAGAGCTCGACCAGGAATTCTTAGGTCAGCTTACAGAGGCAGTGAGGGCTAAGGATGTGGTTATCATGGGGGACCTGAACTTCCCAGACATCTGCTGGGAGGAGCAGTCAGCCAAGTCTGATCGCTCACGTCGGTTCTTAGCCAGAGTGCAGGACCTCCATCTAACCCAGGAGGTGCACAGTCCCACCAGGGGAGACGCCTTGTTGGACCTAGTGCTGGCCACGGGTGATGACCTGGTGAGGGGGCTGCGGGTGATGGGCCACCTGGGAGACAGTGATCATCGCTTGCTGGAATTCACCATCCAGCGTAAGGTGGCAAAGGGCTGCAGCAAGGCAACAGCCCTAGACTTTAGGAGGGCTGACTTCAACAAGCTAAGGAGGATCGTTGGGGAAGCACTGAGGACCCAGAGGGGAAGGGAATCAGATGTCGAAGGGGAGTGGTTGCTCCTTAAGGAGACGATCCTCCATGCCCAAAGGGAGGTAATCCCAACAAGGGTCAAAGGGAGCAGGAGGGCACATAAACCCCCATGGCTCACTAAGAGCATCCGGGAATGTCTCCTTGCTAAAAGGGAGGCATATACCCAATGGAGAGATGGGGTCATCACCAAGAAGGACTATGTTACAGTCGCCCGAGGATGTAGGGGGGCAGTCAGGAGGGCCAAGGCAGAGTTGGAGATAGGACTAGCTTCCTGGATTAAGGACAATAAGAAGTCCTTCTTCAAATACATAGGGGGTAAAAAGAGGGTCCCGGGTAATGTGGGGCCCCTGCAGGACACAATGGGCAACTTAGTCATCACGCCAGATGACAAAGCTAACATATTTAACGATTTCTTTGCCTCTGTCTTCCTAAGTAGGGACCAGTTCAGCCACCTCCCTGCTGGGCCCCCCTCGGGCCCCGGGAGAGACACGCCTGGGCCAGGGGTTAGCGAGGAGTTAGTTAGGGTACTTCTGGAGAGGCTGGACGTGTTCAAGTCCGCTGGTCCGGACGATCTTCACCCTAGGGTTCTACAGGAACTGGCCGAGGTCATTGCGGGACCCCTGGCGCAGCTCTATGAGCACTCGTGGTGCTCTGGCGAGGTGCCGGAGGACTGGAAGAGGGCCAATGTGGTCCCTATCTTCAAAAAGGGAAAAAAAGAGGACCCGGGAAATTACAGGCCAGTTAGTCTTACCTCAATCCCGGGTAAGCTCTTTGAAAAAATTATCCTGGCACACATCCAGGAGGGCCTTGCGGGGGAATGCATGCTCAGGGGCAACCAACATGGGTTCATCAGTGGCAGGTCTTGTCAGACCAACCTGGTGGCCTTTTACGATCAGGTCACCAAATCATTAGACGCAGGGGTTGCTGTGGATGTAGTCTTTCTGGACTTCCGGAAGGCTTTCGACACTGTCTCTCACCCTGTCCTCATCAAAAAGCTGGGAGACTGTGGTGTCGATGCCCACACGGTCAAATGGGTCGCCAACTGGTTGGAGGGCCGCACCCAGAGGGTGGTAGTGGATGGGTTCTTCTCGACCTGGAAGGACGTGGGCAGTGGGGTTCCGCAGGGCTCGGTCCTCGGGCCCGCACGGTTCAACATCTTCATCAGTGACTTGGATGACGGGGTAGAAAGCACCCTGTTCAAGTTTGCTGATGACACTAAGATGTGGGGGGATGTGGGTGCACTAGAAGGGTGCAATAGGCTACAAGCTGACCTTGACAGGTTGCAACGGTGGGCGGATGAGAATAGGATGGGGTTTAACACTGATAAGTGCAAGGTGTTGCACATGGGGAGGAAGAACCGGCACCACACTTACAGGTTGGGGAACTCCCCTCTTGCCAGCACGGAGACGGAAAAGGATCTTGGAGTCGTCATTGACTCCACGATGAACATGGGCCGGCAGTGTGGGGAGGCAGTCAAGAAGGCCAACCGTACCCTGTCATGCATCCACAGATGCATCTCGAGCAGGTCCAGGGAGGTGATCCTCCCCCTCTATGCGGCACTGGTCAGGCCGCAGCTGGAGTACTGCGTCCAGTTCTGGGCGCCACACTTCAAGAGGGACGTGGACAATATGGAAAGAGTTCAGAGGAGGGCCACTCGTATGATCAGGGGTCAGCAGGGCAGGCCTTATGAGGAGAGGCTACGGGACCTGAACCTGTTTAGCCTCCACAAGAGAAGGCTAAGGGGGGACCTTGTGGCCTGCTACAAACTGGTCAGGGGGGATCAGCAGGTATTGGGGGAGTCCCTGTTCCCCCGTGCGCTGCCAGGAGTGACCAGGAATAACGGTCACAAACTGGCGGAGGGTAAGTTTAGATTAGATATTAGGAGGCGCTACTTCACAGTCAGGGCGGCTAGGGCCTGGAACCAGCTTCCAGGGGAAGTGGTGCAGGCTCCTAGCCTGGGGATTTTTAAAAGGAAGTTAGATGAGCACCTTGCCGGGGTCATCTGACCCCGGTGCTCTTTCCTGCTAAGGCAGGGGGTCGGACTAGATGATCTACCTAGGTCCCTTCCGACTCTAGCTACTATGAAACTATGAAACTATAATGCAGAGCACAGCAGGGGCAGCTTCTGGCAGCGCCAAATTAGTGGGTGCCAGCCTGCAGGTCAAATTAAGTGAGCTGGCAGTCCGGATTTGACTCATGGGCCATATTTTGCTCACCCCTGTGCTAATCCCAACAAGGCCTCCCAACAACCCGACTCAATCTCACAAGGTCCCTTCCAGCCCCTAAGGTCTATGAAATCTAATGTCTATGAAAACCACTCACAGTCAGACATCAAAAAACTCTTTGCCCCCTGCACTCTCCAAACACCCATTCCTACTGCCCTGCCTCACCCCGATGGGATATCCCCTACCCTCTTTCAGCATCCCCTCCACGTCCATATCCCCATCCTACAGAGGGGCTGAGGCTATAACTCTGCCTCATCCTGCAAAAGAAAGCTAATTGTTCCGTCTCTTCCCAACAAACACAGTACTGAATTCCAAAGTATCCCAACAAAAAACTAAAAGAAAGATCCTCCATTCGCACTACATGGTCACCACCAAATTGCAAAGGTTGTCCTTATTTGTTGCCCTTTGGTAGCATCCCAGTGTGGTACCTGCCCTGCAAGGCCTGTCAACTTTATAGGGTCTGCAAGTTGGCCTGGTCCTTTTCCCCACTTTTCAGTGGCCAAAACATTAGCCACTGTGTTCAGGAAAAAGGTGTAATGAAGGTTAGGATTTGAAGTCACAAAGGTTGCACATGTTCACTGCGACTAATTTAACCTACCACATCATTTTTACTAATGATAATGTAACCCTTCTTCCAGGCACCAGTTGGCAGAAACAAGGGTTGGGTTCAATTTTGGGGTCTAAATATATTTTACCTTAGCTCAAGCCCCAACCTAAACCACTTGGAAAACACTAAATTACTAGGTGTCCCACATACAAACTCCTCCTAGCAAGCAGTGTAAACACAGAGAACAAATTTATTACTGAAAACAAATGCAAAAAAACCCGGAAATACTAAATACAAATTAAAACACTACCAACTACAAGGCATAGTTCATAAATTGTTTTAGGGCTGTGTAAAGCTTTGGTAGCTGATTCAATTCAGAGAAGATTCTGCCTATTTGGCAACTGAATCTCTGAATCCAGATCAAATCAGGAGACCAGTTAAAAGCTCCAAATTGAATCAAAAGCCTCTGAGTGGATTCAGAAAAGATTCGGAGATTCATAGATTCGGCCATAAACTATACAGGCAGCAGTCCTCACCATGCTGGACACAGCTGCCTTCAGCTAGTAAGTCTTTTATGGTGGGTGGAGGGGAGGATTGAGGCTGGGGCTGGGACAAGCAGCCAGGGCAGGGGGGAACACAAGTTGAGAAGCAGGGTGGGGGGGCACAGGATGTGGGTGTGGCAACACTCGGAGTGGGGGCTATGTCGTGCTGCCACTTGCCCAACAAGGGGGGTAGTGGGGCAGGATGTGGATGCAGTGGAAGGGGGCAAGTGGCAGCCAGGCATAGCCCCCACTCCCAGCACTGCTGCACCTGTATCATGTGCCCCCCCCACTACCCTCCCCAACTGCTGCACCCCCTGCCCCAGCTAGGCGGCTTGTCCCAGCCCCAGCCCCAGCCCCAGCCCCAAATGCTCCCTCCCACACGCCCCTTCCCTTCCCTGTCTCCCAACCCCAATAGAATTAACAGCTGAAGGCAGCTGTGTTCTGCATGGTATGAACTGCTGCCTGTTTAGTCTATGACCAAATCTCTGAAGTAGCACTGAATTTTCAGATCTGATTCAGCCAGATTGAATCAGGACAGGAATGTCTGAATCAAATCACTGTCCCTCCGAATTGGCCAAATCCAAATCCAAATCCAAATCCAAATCCAAATCCAAAGAGAATACTTGTCGTTTTGCACATGCCTAGATTGCATCCTTTTGGGGAGGCTTTACTAATGTCCAGGCAGTCTGGGATTTGGGGCTTACCCAACAGGCAGTTCCAGGGGCTTGCACTAATACCTAATACCTTCCCTTCAGCAATGGGCTGGAGAGGGGGCTTCACTGGAGAGTCCTTTGAACTGCTTCTTGGGTTCTCTGAGCTGTGGGAAGCTGCTAGAGAGTGTGGGTCCTTCTGTGTTGCAAGAGGCCCCTCACTGCTCCCTGTAACACTGTAAGGTGATCCCTACTTCCATGTGATGGCCTTGAGGGGTGGCCTTGTGGCTCCAACACCATGCCAAACCCCTAAATTCCTAGTCCCAATCCCAGCTCTGTTGGGCAGAAACTGCAAAAAGAAAACGTTGAAGGAGAGGTCAGGCCTACTGAACTGGGCCTAAACTGGGCAGAAAGTTGGCCAGGCCTATACTGCACTGAAGCCTGAACATATAGCTGGGGTTCAGCAATGCAGCTAGGCTGAAACACCATAGCTGTAGAAATAGCAGAAAAAAAAGGTCCAGGCCTATGGCTGCAGCCTGGACATCTCATCTCAGCTATACCCCATGCTGAGAAGATACAATTATAAAACAGAGAGGGCCAGAGCCCTGTAGCCAGTAATGGCCAGGACCCATTCCTGGGCAGTTTTCTCAGTGATTAACACCCCCATGGCATTAACCCACTAAAGAAAAAAAAGAAAAGAGGGAGGAAATAGGAGTCTCAAACTCCAAACCTGAGGCACTCTCCCTCTACCTGAGGTTTTCCCTTCAAATAGTGTTTGCTTGCCTCTCCAGCGAAGGGGTGGGGTGAAATCCCCCATGGGAAGCAGATTTTTCTGGCCCTCAACATAGATGCGCACCTCTCAGCAGCCCCAGGAGAAAGAGGACGAGAATCTTAGTGCATTGTTCTTATATACCTGGTGTGACACCACCCAAGCCTTGTCCAATCAAGGATGGCCACATTTCAGTCTTTCTCCCAACCAATCTGTCTGAAGAATTCCTTGCTTCTTCTTGCCAGTGAGGCCAGAGGGTTTTATATATTTTCCCCATATACAGGCCCCAGCTTGCCATGTGCTGAGCACATGGTCAGAACAACAGAGGACATCTTGCCCATATAAAAACGTACAAACTAAAAAAAACCCCATAATACACAACCTAGTACTTGTGGGAGTGTTACAATAATAATGAACAGATCAGTTTGGCTTTCACATACTAGGCCTCATTTTAATATGCAGCAAGCCAAAAAAAAGTAGTGTCTTTTTTAGTCTGGCTGATGATTTGGGGAATGTGCCTTTGTACAACTTATAAATTCTGTTTCATATTAATGACTCTTCATATGTATCTTCTCAGACTGCCAACTGCATTGGAATATGGGAGTAGTTCGCCTTTTCCCTAGTCTTTTTAGCTCCACATTCAACTAGAAGTCCAAGAAGAAGCAACACAGGGATAATGTAGAGATTTTTACACTTTAGTGATTCTTTATTCATGTGGAAACATCTAGGACAAAGACCCAGGTGTTGTTCAGAAGAACCACTCTGCCTAAGTGAACTGTTAACTAAGAGCCTTATTACACATTAATTTTAGGCAGCTCCTGGAACTCTTAATCCATGCATTGTCCACATAAAACACCTGGAACTAGTTTTAACCATACTTTAGGCAGCTTAAAGTTACACCACTCCAGGGCTTTATCTCTCATCTATGTTACCCAGCTTGTGTTCCCTTACTATATGGCCACTCTCCATAGATGAGTGGCCCACGTTGCAGCCCTCCAGCATCTCAGGTTTAGCGTCTCCTCCCCAACCCTCCTGAGCTGTGTGGACAAATATTCCACCGCATGAACTCTACTGCCCCGGGGATGGTTCTAGAGGCAAGCAAACTCCCTCTCCCACCCCAAGGTTGTGATCTCCCTGTCCTCAGGGGTGCAACATGTAACAAGGCTTTAAGAAATGAATTGCCATGACTAGGGACTTGATCACCTAAGAAACCTTATTAAAGTGTCACCTTAGTCAGGTTATCAGAAAAAGTCCCTTTACTACTTATTTTAGGGAGGAAGAAGAGACCATAGAGAGTCCCAGCTTAAAAGAACAAGCCATGTGCAGAATGGCAGAGGCAGAAGAAGGATTATGGACTCCTTAAAAAACACTGATCTAAATACTAAAGAAGACTACAATGGTAAGGAAACTCACTCAGCAACGGGTGTATAGATGTTTTGTTGTTTTTACTTACAAGTGCCGTTGTGGAACTGTGATATATTTGCAAATGTTTACTACACTCCTTACATTTGGGCAAATCTAATATTATTATGATGTGGGAAAAGGATTCCATCTTGTAATTTATGGTTAGATTTGCATAATTAATAATTTATGGCTATGCATATATTATAAATGTTGAAGAAATTATGTCTTTTAAGTAAACCTGTCCTGTCTTCATACTTCTCTGTATTCATTTCTGTGAATAATATACTATAAAAATGGCAAACTATGAATAGTTAAGTTCTTTAAATCAACTGGCAATGCTGTTCTGAGTCTTTTTAACCTGTAAGGATATACGGTCTTTCCTAATTATCCCTACCATGGATCCCAGGTGCTTATTCTGCCCTTGTTCTGTATGCAGAACTCACATTTACATCATAGAAATTCTGCAGGTGGCACAAGTGCAACAGACGTCTTCACTAGGGATTACAGATTGCAGTGCAGATTGAGGAGAACTGTGCTCTTAATGAGAGTTGCTTGTTTTTGGAAATACACCTCTTTCTAAGAACAAAACTGTGTTATGTGAACTGAAATACCCAGAGACAAAATGTCAGAATACAAAAGACATGGGTGTTGCAACTGCTGTTTTCTTCAACATTTACATAACATTATAGCTAACTATTTTCTTCTTTCTGATTTCAGATAGTGTTGTATGACTTTTGTCTAAACTTCTTTCAGTATGGTAACCAAGTTATGGTCTTGGCTACATTAGCTAGATATTCATATTCCTATTAGAAAGAAGGAGTGGTTAACTTTGCAACAATTTAGTGGACATCAGTTGTATCCTTTTCCCTGTTACCTGTTAATTAGTGCTTAAGGACCCAGAAATTGTCAACTTTCATGAAAGCATTAGACTTTGGATAAAACCCTCTCCCCTCCCCCCAGCCCGAAAAAAAAAAAAGAAAAAGAAAATGTAAAAAGTAAATATCTGTATCAGATTACTGGGTGAAGAGTATTTAATAATTACTTCTTCAAATTGGCCTCAAACATGTTGCCTCCCCCTTTTTAGTTTTACTTTCTACATTTACTCCGATGCATATTTTTACTGACAGGAAAACATATTGCTTGGATTGTGAATCTAAAAAAAATAAGATGAATTTTGAAGTTAAATGTTCAAAACAAGCTGCTAATCAGAAAACTTATATACAAATTATTCACTGATACTTTATTTGAATAGTTAATCATTTTGAATACAGATATATTCAAAAATAATATGATCGGTTCACAGCCAATTTATGAACAGAAAAGGGTGAAATAAGTCAAATCAATTATTCTTTCTGAATTATTTCCCTATCTCTATTAAAGATTTATTAGATCTCAAATATGAATTTCAGAGAATTAGTATGAGTATTTGAACTGTCTTAGGGGTCATCTTCCTTTTTATAAATGCTTAGTATTTAAGGCATATGCTTTGTCATTTTTAAATATAACTAGTGCCATCTATATTTTTATACTTACAATTTACTAGATTCTGCCCTAACTTTATGATGTATAAATCCTAGAAAGCATGAAGTAGAAAGGAAAAAAATTAAAAGACCAATAACTGGCAGAAAACTGACAAGAATCCTGTTTTACTAAATAGATGAGCGAAGTGTTGTTTATGATTTGCTCTCTCTTACCCAACCAGGTTTTTGGATCGAGTCTGTTTCCTGTTTTCTTACCGGAGGCATAAATACCCTTGTTGTGAGAACAGAGAGTCATTTCTGAGAGAGATTATTGAGGACAGCTGCTCACTACTATAATAGTCTGCATGAAGTCCAGAGGCACATTTCAGTACCTGGACCAAGCAGCATTCCTGAGAAATAGATGCTCTTGCAAAAGTTATGATGTATCCCATAGGAGGAGATGGCATAGACATCACCAGCACTCTTGCATGGGACACAAAGGGTTACTTTGAACAATTCACAGAACCAGACAGCTGATTCTGACTGTCCTGTACTGTTCCTTTACATGCTGCTGCATGCCTTTCTCCACTATATCTTCCTGATTTGCCTCAGTGGCACAGCACCTTTTTTCCTGCCTCTTTATCCATCTCTTACCAGTCTTTCCAGACCCACGACTCTGTGAGCCCCTAGGTTGAGACTGTTCCTTTTGTCCATGTCTAGCCCCTCAGGCAGGGGAGTTCCATGCTCTAGGTCTATGTTGCAAGAACTGTTTGTCCATGGCAGGGGACAGTTAGGTGTTAGACCTTCTTCCATAGAAACTACTCATAGAAACTACTGCTTGTGACAACACCTGAGGAAGGGCAACTGGGATCACTTGGAATCAGGAATCTGGGCACAGTGTTGGTGAATGTGAAGTGGACACTGCTGAACACTGTCATATTCATGGAGTAGATGCGATGCCTGTTCATGAACATTTAAGAGACTGCAAGGGCTCCTTGATGTTACTATATCCCATGTCCATGAGGCCCAGCACTTGTGGGATGCTAGCTATTTGCAGGAAAGCCTGCATAGTCTGTCTCCAGGAAAGAAGATATAATCTAGGGTATGTGTGAGATGGACTGACTGATGCCCATCATCTGGGCAGCAACCCTCTGGAAGGAATGCCAGGCCAGTAGAAGTATGGCAGTACTAATCTTCTCAAGCAGCAAAAAGGTGAAACTTGTGGTGTAGGACACGTCTAGGCTCCCTTACAGCAGACAACAGAGATGATATGTAGTGTCTGCAATGAGGCAGTAGTGTTTTATGCAGATCAGTCACTAAGCCCCTTGATAGTCTAGTGCAGCTGGTACACACAGACCTCAGGCAGCTGCTGGGACCTGGCCTGGGCTTGCAGCATAACTGTTGCTGCATCCCTCCCAGTCCTACCATTCATTTTAACTTATTAAATTGTTCTGGATATAGGTTAATTTTCTTATTTTAATGTGGGCTAATATTTATTTTGTATTCCTTTGAAAATGGACCTAATCGTATTTGAATACTTGGGTGGAAGTGCCAAGTTTTACTGCATTTTCAAAATAATCATTGAAAACACTGTTGAGATGTTGTGGTAATCCTTTTTATATTAACCACAAAGGAGCTTAATCATTACAGTTTGATACTTGAAAATTCATGTATATATTGAAAATGCTATAAAACTGTATGAAATGCAATGGTTTTGTTATACAGATATTCAAATAATTATTTTTTAATTTCTATTTGGGTCTATTTAGATTAATGAACCCTATGGACTAAAAATCTCAGAGAGAAAGATGATACTTCATTCTATAGTATTGCAGTAAAGCTATCTCTGAATTGGAAAGGTCACATGCCGTTTCACTTAAAAGTTTCAGGAACTAAGGTTCTTGAGTAAAACCTGTTGATGAACTTCATGTTTCAGATGTGTGAGTTTTATGTAGCTTTGTTGTCTGACTATCATCACATTTCACAATGCTAGTTGCGGATTTAATTCTGAGAGCTAAGGTGGACACCAGATTTTTAGCTGTAGAATCAGCATTTGTACCAGAGTAAGTAAGGAATTAGCAGGTGGTTTTTAGTCTTATGCTGAAGTAACTCACTTGAATCTGGTGCAGAATTACCCCAAGAAAAAGTAGGGGGTATGTTACATCAGTGTAGGTGTCATTTGTCCAATTCCATCTGTAGTAGCTGTTATTTCAAAAAAACTACTTGTTCCTCCATCAGCTAGTGGGAAGGTGCTATAATAACACTTGCAACATGCAGCTATTTCTGAATTTTGACATGTATGTTTAGTTCAGAACCTGGTTCAATGGATAGTAGTGAACAGGATCAATACACCTTCACCTATGTAATCATGTAATCTATCCCAGCCCTCAAGTGACATATTTTCAGTGAAACTCAGGCAACTGGACAGTCCAGACTTTTACTTTCTTTGCATCTATTCATAATACCCCTATGCTTCAGTCTATCTCATGCTACGTTCTACTCTATCGGCACAGCCATGCATCCTTCAAGCAGCACTCCATCGCCCAAAGAGAACATTTGATCATCAGCTTCTGTAAAATTTCTTTTGAAGCTAAAGAAAATGTGACTCAGTTTATACCAGTGAAATCATATAGCACCAGACCAAAGAGCAACCAATAGTCTTTCTATGGATTTACACAGAATTACTGCACAAGAGCCTGAGAATAAGAATTTTTCCATTATGAGTATTAGTGAGTCTTTTAATATCAGTTTGTTAAAGTGCAAGCTCACTTCAACATTTGAGGATGGAGGACTAGAAGATCTGTGCATACTCAGAGGCCCCTGACACATTACATTTAAGACATGATTAATTGTTAATCATGTCTTAAGCAGTGATCTGGTCACATGTTCATTCAATTAATGGAATGATAAAACCAGGAATAAGCAACAAGGTTATTACACAATACACGTGCAATAACTTTGTCGCTCTTTCCCACCACACTTTTAATTGCTTGTGTGACCAGTGCACTGGTCAGCTGATCAAGGGTTCCATCTGGAGGAGTGCATGAGCTCCCTTGGCTGGGAGCCCCAATCAGCTGATGGAGCTCCCAGCCATTAGAGTCCAGGGTGCCACCCCATGGCTGGGAGTTCAGATCACTGACAGAGCTCCCAGCCATGGAGATGCATCAGATCACTTTTGGAGATTGCTGGTACAGGGGGCACCCATGACTGGGCTCCTTTTGCACTGGCAACATAGCATGATGGGATCTGAAGCCTGATCCCACAATCATGCCTCCTTCTATGAATGTGTTGGGATGATGCATCAGATCCCATCACACCTTCTTTTTAATGTCTGTCAGTGGTCACATGCACACACACACAGACGCACGCAACTGAGAAAGAAAAACATGCATTCATACCAAATAATCTTGAGATAAGAATTATGCATTGGCACTTTCCAACATTAATATATTACTGTTTTAAGACTCATTAGAACAAAATCTTCTTATGTTCAATTTCTGTAACAGAAGTGCCAAAAGTGCTTTATTCTTAGACAGGCTATGACTATTTAATCACAATTTCAATGAGTGAATAATATTTTATTTCATGACTCTGGCAATTAGGAAGTTTAACTACACTAGTATATTAAACAGACACTTTGCACACTATCTAGCCCGTAGACATATTGAGAAGGGTGTCATAGTTAATTGCTCTTCTCACTGTTCTGAGGAAAATACAGAATCTCAGGGTTGAAGAAACTGTAAATTTTTGGAGACGGTGGTGATGACTAAGGCATTTGTTGTATAAATTGCTAAATATATTTCAAAAGCCTGGTGCAAGAAAAAGTGTGAGGATTTAAATAACTTGACAAAATGATAAATAGTCCCTTTTATCAAGGGGAAAATGCTGTAAATATGTCTTTCTAATGCTGCTATTTTGTGAGATTGGATTAATTTTTTAGTGTTTTATTGTATAGTATGTCTTTAACTAGGACACTGGGAATTTCATACAGCTGATATACTGCTTGTTCAAATCAGTGCTTTTTAAAGCAGCAGACACCCGTCTCATGTCAACATACAGTTCTGGGCCAAAATCTGTGTTTATTACAACAGTGGCAAACCAGAGTAATTTGACTAAAGCCCATGAAGTTACTCCGGATTTACACCTATGTAAATGAGAATGGATTTTGGCTCTTAACATTTTCAGTCAGCCTTATGCCCTCCAATCCTCTCCTAGATTAGGAATGCATTGGTCAAACAGTTATTAGTTCATTATATGTTTCAGAGAAGAAAAAGGAAGAATGTCCTTTAATTTACTACTTTCACATGATACATTTGCCACTGCAGACCACCAAGACTGTGAGCTGAAGAATTTCACTGTGCCTGTGTGAACTAAACAATTATTATCTTCAGGCTTGACTTGCTGTCTCATAATTTTGGTTGTGCCTGGTGTCATTTTCTCATAAGACTATCTACATATAAACAGAGGGATGCGTGATGGAGGACCATGAGATTTGAATATGAATTATCTCTTTGTTGTGTATTGTATCTTATGCATAAATTCATGGCTTTACCGTTTGTGAGTTATCAGAAGATAAAAAACATTTCATGGATTAAAATTGTTCTCGTTATTCCACATCTTAAATTATTTTTTTCTTCATTGTGGTTTTTAATTCACTATGTTTTGTTTCTAATTTATTTCTAAATAGACTTTTTCATTGAATACATTATATCAGGATTTTAATAGCGAACATCCCCTGGCTGGTATTATGTGCTTGTACATATGGGGGAAGATCTCTGCCCTGCTATGATCGAGAGGTAGTTTCAAGGGAGCACACAGTAGTCTAACTCTGATTCTTCACTGATGTTACCTCTGAGAAACTCCTTGTTTTGATTCCCTGATTCTGAGTTCACATGAAAGTCAAATCTGTATAATTGAGGTCAGGTTGCAGGACTCTGCAATAAATAGGGTGGTGGATGTAAGTGCTGCATAAGAGGTTTTGTCTACTTATTGCAAGGTGACTAAGCAGCTAAACCTCATAGAACTGCCATGTACAATAGTATTGAAACTGACCTCTTGGCTAAGATCAAGTGTAGTGTATCACTTCAATATCTTATACACCACGTCTCTGGGGACTATATCTTACCCTTGTGAGGAAATGGACTAAAAAAGCTGATAGGTCTTTTCCATTACTGACTAATTCTAGGCAGAACTGTACCAAGAGAAGCTGCAGAGGGTAGCTCCTAGAAGAAACTGGCTGGTCTTCACTTGGAAATCCCTTCCTTTTTTAATAGAAGGCAAGTATTTTGTTAAAGAAATACAAGTTGTGCTTTCTAAGTCCTCTGTGACGAGGTCACTGATTACATTGTGATATATAGACCAAGGGGAAATTTGCTGAAGGATGTAGAAATGACAGGTAGAGGTGTGGATTGGATTTTCTGTCTTGGCTAACTCCACCTGCATAAATAGTTACAGTCAAAATGTAAACAAAATATCAGGAGGAAACTATATTAATCCAGCAATATCCTTTTTAGCTTCCATTTCAGAACGTTCATTATTAGGTAAGTTAAAATATAGGTGAAACCAAAGGATGTTACACCTATAAAACAAACCCTAAGCCATTAAAAGTATAGAAATTAATAGAAAATAAAAAATATGGCTAAGGATGAAAGTACTTTAGCTACTTTTATTATATTCACTTGAATATATGATGGCCTTGAATATAAGATGATCTCCCCAATACTTAGATTCTATACACAGAAAATGTATAAATTTGTAATAATTTTCCAAGTATCAAATATAATTATTGGAGGTTTTCCTTGAATTTGCCCCCCCCCCGCCACTACTATAGCAGGGAAAATAAATCTGGGGGGGGGTCAAAACCCTTGACCTCTGACTGCACAACTTCTTCCCCCTTCAACTCCTTCCCCACCCTACTGACTATCATACCCTGGTCTCCCTGAGCACATGGAAGGGAAGACCATGTGAAACTTGAAAACATTGGGCACATTTACATGAGCAAATTAATAAACTGTGGAACTTCTTGATCTGCAGTTTATTGCTCCTGGACATGCTGTTTGAACATGCACCCAGGAGCAATAAATTCTGAAGCAATAAGATCTGCAGTTTATTTGTGTACAGCACATTGAACCAAGGTGGAGTAGCCCTGGCTGGCAGGCAACTGGGGAATGAGCCTGCCAGCCTGGGGCTTCTCCCCCACACCTCAGTGTGCTGCAGAGGGGCTGGACGGGTTACATGGGTGCTTCAGCATGGGGCTAGCTGGCAGGTAGCCCACTCTCTGAAGCACCCTCATGGCCCAGCAAGCCTCTTCAGTGTCTACATATGCACTGCTGCAGAATTTTTTTTACTCTGCAATAGGGTCGTGCTTGTATTTGTAAGTATTAGCCTGCTGTGGAGTAAATTAGTTTACTTCAGTCTAATAGGAGTGCACATGTAGACACCAAGTCTTTTATTGCACAGTAAATGTCTCATATAGATGCATCCATTGTCTTTGAAATAAACATGCCTGTAATTAATTTGCATATAGGCAAAATACTATGGGTTCCCATTAGGGCTGTGTGAAATTTCACTGGCTGTTTTGATTTGATCCTGTTTCAACTCATTTTGAGCTCAAAACAGTGAAATTGAATTGAAACAAAGGGCTTCAAAACAGCTGTGAAACAAAATGAGGCTAGTCGAAATGTTTCAAAAGTTATGAAATGTTTCAAGCTTCAAAGCAGCCAGCAGCGAGGTGGTGGAAGACAGGAGAGAATGAGGGCTCCCACCGCCAGGCTGTGGCAAATCACAACACAGGGGAAGGGAACTGAACCCAGGCTCAGTTCCCTTCTCAAATGCTGTGATGGGGCTCGGGAAAGGAAATGAGCCTCATCACTCAGTTCCCCTCCCCAGCTGGGCTGACTTACCAACCCCAGGATGACCATCGCACTGGGAAAAGGAACTCAGCCCAGCTGGGCTGAGTTCCCAACCCCAGCCTCACGTGGGGTGACTTCCCAACCCCGGCTGGGCTGAGTTTCTTTCCCCACCATGATAGTCATGCTGGAGTTGGAAACTCAGCCCAGCTGGGCTGAGTTCCTTTCCCCAGCCTGATGGTCTGGCATAATGTCTAAACAGCATCAAAACAGCCTCACCGTTTCGATGAAGCAAAACTGTGAGGCTGTTTTGACTTGAAATGGAATTAGAAACAAAACACTGTTCTGTCCAAACCTTGAAACTGAAGTCAAAACAGAACAGTGCTATTTTGCACAGCCCTAGTGCTCACAGGCTTAGTTCATCAAGAATTGATGCATTTTATCTTTTTTCAAACTGCTGAAAGTTTTAGCACAGGCACTCCATAAACACTTTTAAACAGCACTTCTGTATTTATTTACATATAGCACAAACTATGCATGATATTAGCTTAAAGCCAAAAGGCTTATCATTTACCATATTGATCATTGGACTGGGTCCCAGCACAGTCAACAGCATTTTAAGCTATGGTGACCCCATAGCTCAGCACTGTTCAGTATGTATCCAGATATCCTCTGTGACAGGGTGCTTCTCCAGGGATGGCCAGGAAGTCCCTGGATTCCTTTCAGCCTTCACTCTCTGTGGGCAATCACCCTTTCTATTACCCATCATACCATGATATATTTTACATGTGTAATGAGGGAGGCCGCCCCAGGTTTTCCCAAATTGCTCGCTCTCTCTAATGACCACTAGGTATCTGTGGTCATAGCCTTAAGAGCTGACTGTGTGGCTCCACTTTGCCCCTATACCATACCCCATGCCTTGTAGATCTCATCAGTCATTGATGTTATCTTCCACTTAGCCCCTTCTCTGAGCTCCTGGACCCTCTCTGGTCCCACACACTCAGCCCCTCAATATGGGCTCCAGATCCCTCCATGGGTCTCTAGGAATCTCTTCCTTCCCTTAGTTTCTCTCCAGACTGCTGCAGGTTGTAGTCTCCTTGCTGGCCTTTCAGAGCTGGAGCCATCCTGCTCATTAGTTTCCTCAGGAGCCTCCAAGAAGTTATTGTTGGTTATATTCAGGTCTGGGTTTGTATCCCACCTAAGACCAGCCTAACTCCAGGTCAGATGACTCCATAATCTGTCCTAGCTGCACATTCAGGTTGCTTCAGCACTAGCCTTCCTGTTTCTTAAAGTGACAAGAGCACCAAGCCTCCTGCCACAACCCCACAAAGGATCCATGTACTAATTAGCACCCTCTACTGGAACTAAATGTTCTGGTTATGAGTCCTAGGATCCTCCAAAAATGTGTATGCAGGTGAGGCACAGGACAACCTTCTCTGGCTCCAGCTGATGGATGGTGGGGTCACACTAATCATATCAGGGATTCTAGCTGAATTGTTTGGGCCCCTGTTTGGTGATGTTTGCCAGGCATTTAAGTCTGGTAAAAGAAACAGGAATAATTGGAAATGGGAAACAATGCACAGCTCAGCTGTTCAAATGATGAGGAAGTAAAAATATACTAAATGTAGTGGCTCACTATGACTTGAAAAAAAGTCAACACTGTGAGGAACTGAGCAAAATGGACATTACCATATATTTTGTTCAGAGGGGTTACACTAACCTATCCTTGTGGTAGTGTCTCATTAGTATATTTGCCCAATATGGGCCATATGTTCTATGGTTATGCTCAGTGTCAGTTGCATTTAATCAACTTTATGGTTGGTTTCCATTACCAAGCATGTGGTGCTTTTCACAGCAGTTTAATGATAGACAATGTTGTATACAATGAAGGTTCCTTGCATATGAAAGAAAGACTAGAAGCTTTTGTCCCCACGCTGTCTGGGGAGAAAAACCTTGTCTTGGATTTGAGCAAATACGGTAATCAGTCTAGTGCCACACAGTTTAACCTATCCCCCTTCCTTCCTCCTCCAAAAAAACCCCCAAAACCTTTGTTCTAATGCTTTAGTCAGTAAATCTCTGTAGGTCCTTGCTATCAGGACTTCTCAGAGGCACTAATAGGTACATGTGAACATGCTCTTCCTCCTGTTATGTGCCAGGTGGTCAGTAAATGGAGTGGGTCTCTTGAAGGTCTGCAGGAAGAAGGGTACATATCTGGAGGAAATATTACTGCTGGAGGAAATCTGATGTGGTGGAATTCTAGTATTGGATCAGCCTCCATGTTCATGTATAGGTACTAAATGTAATGTGCATTACCTAAAGTACATTAATAAATATGAAGATGTGCCTTACGTGTAGTAATCCTGATACTGGGGGATTACTTGATGGGCCATAGCAAACACAGAGTTGATTTGGGAATACATGGTAGAATAAAGCTGGGCCTTTTTCCCTTCCGTGCTGAGAATTGCTGTTTTGCTGTTTTTCCTGAAATAGTGCTGTTCCACAGAGGGGAAAACACTATACTCCCTGACCCTCCTTCCCCCTTCCCCCCCAAAAAAACCCCCCCATGGTACTTTACCATTGCTACATCTGCTGCCTCCTGCCATGCCAGAGGTCTATACACTGGCTTCAGGGAACTAAAGAGCCCCCTGTTGCATACTCCCTAAGGGCAAGACAGAGGCTATATTCCATCAGCAGGGGAAGATTCTTAAAGAGGAATTATTCTTCTTTGGAATGCCGTCTCCTCAAGTATGCTCTTTAGTGGGGTGAATTAGTGGGGCCTTCAAAATGGACCAGTGACTAGTAAGTCTGCTAGCTAGTAACATTGCTCACCTAGAGCCAAGCCTGAGAAAAAAAAATGCACATTATCTTCCTGCTTAATATTTGGTTTGTGTGCCAATGGTGTGAAATTATGCTTGTCATCAGCCAATCATTACATAATATCATATGTAGTGGTTTTGTAAATTATTCCAAATGAAAATGCCTCCAGCTGATTAACCTGCTGGCTAGCTGAACATTATTTACTGTTAAAATAGCAACAAGCAAAGCTAGTTCAGTCAGAAATACCTTTACTCCTAAAAGTGCAGCATACTTTCATAAACTTGTACTTTTGTTGATATGCTTTGCCTTGGCATACACATAGTAGCAGGATCCAATGATCCTGTGACTTTTTTTCCATTGGCACTCTTTCTTAAACAAGACTTATACCAGTTAATGTTTTTCTTTAATAATTCGTGGTCAGGCACAGTGCCTGTCATATCAATGAACCAACTATGCATGGAAGTAATTAAATGCTATAGTTTCTATTTTCAGCATCAGGATTTAGCACTACTTTGTAGCCTCAAAAGATCAGTGTGTTACTTTGTAACCTTGTATGAGCATTGTGTGAGACCCCTTTTGAACCGCCTCCTTTCACTTGCTGAAGAGCTCCTCCCAGAATCTCAGTGTAGGTTTAGGGCAAGAAGAGGCACAACTGACATGATCTTCACTGCTAGCCAGATGCAGAAAAAAAGCTGGGAACAACATAAATCTCTCTATATGGCCTTCTTTGACTTCATTAAAGCCTTTGATTCTGTCAACTAAGAAGCACTGTGCAGGATCTTTCTGAGAAACAGATGCCCATCGAAAGTCATCACCATTCTTTTCCTGCTTCATGACAGTATGTGACTTATCACAGATCCCTTTGAGGTTAAGACTGGAGTTAAGCAAGACTGTATCATCACTCCAAACACTCTTCTCAATATTCCTTACTGCTATGCTACATCTGACTACCAAAACGTTTCTAAACAGAGTGGAGATAACCTATCAAATAGATGGGAAACTGTTTAATCTCAGTCAACTCTGACCCAAGACCAAGACTATCCTGACCTCAAATCATTAAGTTTCAGTACGTTGATGATACTGTAGTGTGTACTCACTTGGAAGCAGATCTTAAGGCAATCATTGACATCTTTACTGAGGCATACAATAAAATAGTACTCATGCTTAATACTCAGAAGATTAAGGTCCTCCATGAGCAAGCTCTTAATGAGCAGTCCCCCACTCCAGTAATTTAGATCTACTGTGAGACAGTGGAGAATACTGAGAATTTCCCATACCTCAAAAACTATTTCTCACAGAAGGCTGACAACAACAAAGAAATCCAACATCACCTCAAATATGCAAGTGCAGCCTCCAGACATCTACCTCACTGTATGAAGCTTAGACATGGACAATGTACAGGAGACATCTCAAGTCACAGGAGAAGTACCATCAATGCCACCTGAGGAAGATCCTTCAAATCCAGTGAAGACAGGAACACCAAAGTTAGCATCCTCTCACAAGAAAGCACCATAAACATCCAGGTAATGATCATCCAACATCAATTTCATTTGGTTTATCTTCAGATACACAGGATGTCTATATACGAGTAGCAAGTCTGCTCCTCTGCACTGTAATAACAGATTAATCTAGTCTGCTGGACTGTGAGAATTACTGTGCTCCAGCAGACTCCAGTGTCTCATGTATCAGTGTCCCCATGCTGAAGAAAGGCAGTTGGGGGGGTTGTCATTTTTCAGTGCAAGGACACCGATACACAAGATGTGCTGGGCATTTTAATTAGAGTGGCTCTTGAAGCCACTCTAATTAAAATACCCCCCTGCCACCATCCCCAGAGCATGTGTATAAATGGAGGTGGTGGAATCTCCACCCTTGGAGGTTTTTAAGACCCAGACAGAGCTTTGGCTGGGATGATCTAGTTGGGGATGGTCCTACCTTGAGCAGGAGGTTGGACTAGATGCTATCCTGAGGTCCCTTCTAACCCTCATTTTCTATGATTCTATGACTGGAAGATTTATAGCACTGAGCTTCTAAGGAAGTCATGAGCAGGGATCCTGGTTTTCCATGATTAATCAAAAAACAAACAAACCCCGGATTCTCTGATAGAATCCCAAAATCTGTGGTGGGGCCAGCTCCCTGTGGCACCATGCACTCCTGGGGGGCAGGGAGGACCCATGCCCCCCCCAGATGTGTGGGGGGTGAAGGCAGGGTGGGGCAGCATGGAGCTTGCAGCAGCAGGCAGCTTTCATGCATGGTTCTGCTGTGCCCTGCCATGCCAGTCGCACAACTCTGGAGAGCCTAGGGGAGGGCAGCAGGGCAGGGAGCACAGCATTTGCATCTCAGGGTTTGCAGCTGGCCAGGCACTCTGGCCAGGAGGGAATTTGCAGTCTGCCTGCTCCTGGCTAGAGCACTCAGATGGCTGCAAACCCCTGCTGCTCCTGGCCAGCTGCAAACCCTGCCTCCCAGCCAGAGTGTGCTCAAGCTGGTTGAGGGTTGAGAGTTAAGGGAGTGGGGAGGTTTGCAGCTGGTCGAGAGCAGCGGGGGTTTCCAGCCCGCCTGGCACACTGTCCCGGAGTGGGGAGGCTGCAAACCCCGTCCCAGCCAGAGTGCCTGGCTGGCTGCAAACCTCTCCACTCCCTCAGCCCCTAGCCAGGTTCCCCCCACAGCCCTGCTCCACAACCCTCAAACCCCACTTACCTGCAGCAAGAAGAGTGATCCTGAAGCAGCCTCCAGTAAGTGCACATGTTGGGCTTTGCTCTTCCCCCCTCTCTTCCCTTCTGGGCAGGATTGAGGGTTTGCCCGCACCTTTTGCAAACTATGGGTTTCTCTTCTAAAAGGGAAAATCCATGCTTTCTCTGATAAAAACGGGAAATCTGTAGTTTTCTCTGTTTTTCCACAGGAAACAGAAAGCCAGGATTCCTGGTCATGAGGAAGGAGACCAGGGCACACTGCAGTTTGTCAATATCCTTGTATTCTTCAGTAAAAATCTGCTCATTCAGAGTTCCCAAACATCCATTCTTGGGTTAACAGCCTTTGCCAGTATTCCACTGTGGTATATAATACTGTCAGTTACAAACTCCTGGTAAAGAAGGAGTAGATTGGCCACTCAGTATGGACTTTATATAGAATTTCACCCAATTTAGTTTTTCCAGATGCTGCAAGAGTTGCATTTGGAGGGAGAGAAGCTGTCTTTCAAGTTTGAAGGACAGAATTCATTATAACTGGTCAAAAATAGGAAAAAAGGAAAGCCACAAAGGAATATATAACCCTTTTAATGAGATTAAAAATGAAAGTATTTTATGTTTTTCATGATTAAACATTCCTTTCAAATTCTTTTCTGAAATTTATAAAACGTATTTTGGAAAACCTTATGGAAAATTTCTGATGAACAAGAATTGTTTTTTTCTAGTAAAATGGATTTTTGTATGTAAAAAAAGACTGGTAATTTTTTTTTTAACGTAATAACTGTTGTTAAAATAGAGTAACATTTTCAAAAAAGGAGAACACAATTTTTGTTTTAATAATATGTGTTCTTTGGGAAGAGGTAATTTTTCAGTGAGAAACATTACTGGAAAAGATGTTTCAGTTAACAATCTTAAAAATGTTGGAATTTTGTAGATTAAAGGAGAAATAATTTACTAACTTGTATACATCAAGGCATTTGTAGACATTTTGGATTACATTGTTTTTCACTTTGAGGCAATAACTGAAGGTTTTGGCATTTACATGCATGCACCCATCAAAAATAAAATGGAAGCATAGCCTCCATGGAGGCTGTCTTACCACCCTTAAATTAATTGCTTAAGTAGCAGTAGAGAATGTTCTGATTCACTGGGAACAGGGTCCTAAATTGAACTGTTGCCACCCAATAACCATCTCATTGTACTATACACCATTTGCCTTTTTCACTTGTTCCTGGGCTTATATCTCCTTCTCTTGGCTGCCCAGTGAGCCAGCATCAAGAGGCAGGTTGGATTCAATTAACCTGTGGCCTGGCAGTCAGGTCACTTTGCTGGTAAGTAGGAGATACAAGTTCAAACATCTGAATGAAGTGGCAAGTGCCCTAACCACTAGCTATTGGCTAAAACATGGGCTGGTCCTCCTCTTTCAGCACCTAACACCAGATAGTGATGTTTTTCTGGAACTTCTATGCCCTTATGCACATACCTGGGAGATCCTATTTCACTGTGCAGCTGTTTGGCCACAGCACAATCCTATTGAGTATGTTCAGTGGGAGAGCATGGGCTTGAGTGCACAAAACTGAATTGCAACTTGTGTGTTGGTGCAGCTGTGTATATGCCAGTTAAGCTTATAAAAAAAAAAAAATTAACCCTTTTGGTACTCATTTTGAACTTCTGATTCAGCCAGCTCCCATCAATGCGATATTTATGGACATTGACACCTGCTGAAGCCTAATAAAGCTAGTACAAATGAAAGAGGTCAGTTTGCCACAGATAAGAGCCAGAAGTATGCTATTAATTACAACCTCATACATGCATATTAGCAGCAGCATAAAGACATACATGGCTGGGAGCACCATGCATGGGGCAGGGGCAACATCCAGTTGCCTCTGCAACTGAAATCAGTGGTGCCCCCCCAAGCTGGTGCCCAGGGTGGTGGGAGAGTGCCTGATGTTGGTGCATCACTGGCCCTGGCATTGCTATGGTACTGCATATTGCAGTGTTGTCTTATGGGAAACAAGGGAGACCGTCATTAAAAAAGGGTGAAGATCAATTTAAGTCCATACAGGCCATTCAGCCAAGGTGATTAAAGCATGTCAGTCTCTTGCCTATGGAAGGGAATGATGCAGCTAAGGTAATGGACATGGACATTTGGAGCCATTTCTAAAAGGGAGCATTTCAAAAGGGCTATTGCTTAATAACTGTTATGTGCAGATAAGCTGAGAATGAAACAAATGCAGCAAAACTGTTACAACTTTAAACACAGGATGAATTAGTGGTAAAGACAGAGCATTTTTGCTGTACTTTTACCATTCCTGGCTTGTTTGCACTTCATTAGACTGTAACAGTTTCTGCCCACTTGGAAAGTTCGCCTTTTGAAATGGCTCCAAATGTATGAATATCTATTACCAATTATCACATCTGGTAGCCTTTGCTTTCCTACGCTGAATGACCAGGAGCCAGACTCCATTCCATTTATTAGACACACACATAGACTTAGATGACTAAGTGTGATCCTGTTGCACTCTGGTAGAATCTCTGAAAAACAATTAAGACAAAAGATAGGCGAGCCCTCCTCATTGCCACTTTTTTGTGAGTCACTCTTATGTATCAGATGATGGTATACTATAAAAGTAAATGCATTATTGCATTTTCGGGACTTGAATAGGGGGAAATAGAATTATATACCTAATTCCACTAAAATGGAAGGTGGAGTAGGATCCAGTCCCTAAAAGATGACACTGTTGGTTGTGTCACCTGGGACAGTCTTGAACGTGCATCCTGAGCAATGCTCAAACCCATGCTTCTGAAACTGCAGCGAGACACTTTAATTGCTCTGCAACTGCATCCCTACAAGACCTCAGGCAAATGTGTATATTATAGGCAGAAGTTATGTTCTATATTTCCTTTTCCTTTATGTTTACATTACAGCCTAAAACTCAATAAAAACATATTCACAAAAACATGTTATAGCACTGCCCACTCATTTTGCACTCACAGTTTACAAGAGTTACTTTTTGAACAAACTCCAATCGTTAAACAACTAGTTTATTGGCTCTAAAAAAGGCATTGTTTACCTTAATCCATGCTGTATGTCCTGGATGATCCTGGTTTTTTTAATAGCTGCAAAAATAAACAGAGAATACAAGGGAATAATAATAATTATAAAAAGCCATTGGCTAGAGCCAATAATAATACAGTAATAATAATACAGCATGCGAACAAAGGCTTTTTACATCACAGCTCACTTTGTGGTCTTTTATTTTTATTAAATATAATTTGAAAAAAGACTAAGTTGTTAGAAGCATAACATTTTCTGTTTACATTATTGAAAGTTAGGAGAAGCGTAGGAGTATAACCAACGTATTAGGCACCACTTACTTTAATGAGACTACTCGTGTTTGAAATTGAACACATGCATAAGGCACTGCAAGATTGTGGCCTTAGCAGATATTGTTACTTCAAATCAAGTTGCAGTGGTTGTGAGTATTCTGAAGAATATTAATGACAAGTAGGAAAGGGTCCTATTAACTTCAAAGGGTTTTGGAACAAGCCCTAGTGAAAGTGTTAGGAAGACTCACTGTTTTTTTAAGAGAGATTGTTATTTATATCCTACACATTGTGTGCCAAAAATATGACCAAACAAAAAAGTGCAGATGCACAATTATGAGCAGCAGTTCCTTAAAAAACAAACAAAAATGTAGGAATGCACAATTATGTTATTAAGTCATTTCTATGGTTCTTCTGAAATTACTACTACCATGTGGGCTAAGTCAGGATACAGCTCCCATTCTCAGCACCCACTCTGTGATAACATCACAACTGTTTTCAGCTCCCTGAGCTAATTGGAAACATCAAATCTGCTTTGCTAGAATTTAGTCATGCTTCATTTAAAAGTTAAAAGCAGCTCCTGGGAGGAGGGAGCTTCATTATTCAAAACCCCTTTTATAAGCAGCATGGTTAGAGCTGGAATACTTAAATGCTCATTCCTAAGCTTTGCTTTAGGCCTTGCCATCCCTTTTACTTTAAGGGGGGAAGAACAGTCATGCACCACTTTAGGAAGAATTAGAGTTTTTGTTGCCCAAGCTGCACAATGACATTAGTGAACACAAAAAAATCATTGCCATTATCATTTGAAATGTCTTAATCAGGAGAATAGATTATTTAAATGCTTTATTTATTTATTGTTTTCCCACACCCCGAAATAGGATCCTTTGGCACAGTACTGATAATGATAATACTAGCTTGTTCAAAAATCCACATTTCTTCCAATAAACCTGAGTATTTGTGGGTGAGGCACATACTTTTGCAGAGGCTATTCTGGTTGCAATAAGTATATGTTACTAAAGAAAATCTCTCAGTTGTATGATAGAATGATACAGTGAAAAATCATCTTTCACTGTTTTAGCTAGAATGAAAACCAAAAGGAAAATTGCAGTTGGACCTTATTGTCTGACTGTTGCCAGCACTTAACATGCACATATTTAAAGGTAGTGTAAGAATGAGTTTGTAGCTGTGATAGTTCAGAAATTAAGAAATGCTTGCCACTTGCATAGGGTGATATCTTTTATTGGACCAACCATGTAGTTAGACAAGCCTTCAAATGCAACACATTCTTTCATAGATTTCATAGAAATTAGGGCTGGAAGGGACCTCAAAAATAGTTTCCTAGTTTCATCGATAGTAGGGTTGGAAGGAATCTGAGCGGATCATTAAGTCTGACCCCCTGCCTTGGCAGGAAAAAGTACTGGGGTCAAATGACCCCAGCAAGGTGTTCATTCAGCCTTGTCTTAAAGACCCCCAGGGAAGGAGCCAGCACCACTTCTCTTGGAAGTAGGTTCCAGATCCTAGCTGCCCTGACCGTGAAGTAGCGCCTCCTGATATCTAGCCTGAATCTACCCACTGCCAGCTTGTGACCATTATTTCTAGTAACTCCTGGTGGTGCTCGGGGGAACAGGAACTCCCCCAGTGCCTGCTGGTCCCCTCTGACTAGTTTGTAAACAGCCATTAGATCTCCCCTCAGCCTTTTCTTGTGAAGGCTAAACAGATTCAGGTCCCGTAGCCTGTCTTCATAGGGCCTGCCCTGCTGCCCCCTGATCATGTGAGTGGCCCTCCTCTGGACCCTCTCCATGTTGTCCACATCCCTCCTGAAGTGTGGCACCCAGAACTGGATGCAGTACTCCAGCTGTGGCCTGACCAGTGCTGCATAGAGGGGGAATATCACCTCCCTGGACCTGCTTGAGATGCATCTGTGGGTGCAAGACAAGGTGCAGTTGGCCTTCCTGACCACGTCCCCACACTGCCGGCCCATGTCCATCTTGGCATCAGTGATGACTCCAAGATGCTTTTTTACTTCTGCACTCATGGAGTCCAGCCCCCTGCCCACAGGGCAGGAAGTCAGGTGGGGTCATAGGATCCCAGCAAGATAAGCATCCAATTTACTCTTAAAGGTGCTCAATGTAGGTGCTTGGACCACCTCTGGTGGCAGGCTATTCCAGACCTTGGGGGCTCGGACAGTAAAGAAATTCTTCCATATGTCCAGCCTGAAACTGTCTTGCAGTAGTTTCTAACTGTTCGACCTCATCATCCCTCGGGGTGCTCTGGTGAACAAACATCCCCCCAGAAACTGGTGGTCACCCCTGATTAACTTACAGGTGGCCATCAGGTCACACCTGAGCCTGTGCTTTTCCAGGCTAAAGAGCCCCATGGCTCTCAGCCTGTCATTGTAAGGTCTGTTTTCCTGACCTCTGATCATGTGTGTGGCTCTTCTCTGGACTCAAACTTCTCCACGTACTTTTTGAATAGTGGAGCCCAAAACTGGAAGCAGTACTCCAGCTACGGCTTCACCAAGGCTGAGTACAATGGGAGAATGACATCCCGGGATTTGCTTGAGAAGCATCTATGGATGCAAGTCAGCGTTTTGGTCGCTTTGCTAGCTGCAGCATCGCACTGCAGGCTCATGTTCATCTTGTGGTCAATGATGACCCCCAAGTCTTTTTCTTCCATAGTGCTAGCCAGTGTAGCACTGCTGAGCCTATAAGGGTGCTGCAGGTTTTTCCTCCCAAGGTGGAGAACCTTGCATTTTTCGGTGTTAAACACCATCAGGTTCTCATTCACCCATTAGCTGAGCCTGTCCAGGTCAGCCTGGATCACCCACCTGTGTTCTGGTGTGGATGCTTTGCCCCAAAGTTTGGTGTCATCGGCAAACTTGGCCAGTCTGCTTCTGACTCCAATGCCCACATCATTAAGGAAGATGTTGGACAATATGGGTCGAAGGACAGAGCCTTGCAGGATCCCACTTGTCACAGGGCACCATGATGATTGACTTCCATCAATTACTACCCTCTGCATCTGACCACGGAGCCAATTTCCCAGCCAGCGAATTGTGGTGGACTCAAGGCTGCAAGTGGCCAGTTTTGCCAAGAGGTGATCGTGGGATACCAGATTGAAGGCTTTTTGGAAATCAAGATATATGACATCAATCTCTTCTCCCTTGTCCAGGTGATAGGTTACCTGGTCCTAGAAGGAAATGAGATTGGTCAAGCAAGACCTACCCGCAACAAACACATGCTGGCTATCCCTCAGGATGTTGGCGTCAGCCAGTCCATTAAGGATGGCCTCTTTAATAAACTTTTCTAAGATCTTCCCCAGGATAGAAGTCAGGCTGATGGGCCTATAGTTAGCCGGATCCACTTTCCTCCCTTTCTTGAAGACAGGCACCACATTGGCCTTCTTCCAGTCTTCAGGCACTTCACCAGAGCACCAGGAGTTCTCAAAGATCCATGCGAGGGGCTGGGCTATGATGCTCACCAGCTCCTTGAATACCCTGGGGTGTAGATTGTCAGGACCATCTGACTTGCACGGATCCAGCCTCTCAGGTTGTTCCTTCATGAGGTTGGCATTTATGGAGGACAGGGAATCACTCTCACCTTAACCTTCCTGTCCCATAGTGGGCATTGGCGTCCCATGGGACTGATGAAAGACTGATGCAAAGTACCCATTTAATAGATTGGCTTTTTCCTGGGCGTCAGTTGTCAGTTGTCCCATCTGGTTCAGCAGGGGTCCAATGTTGCCCTTGCTTTTCCTCCGGCTCCCCACATATCTGAAAAAGGACTTTTTGTTGTCTTTTATGCTCAAAGCTAGGTGGAGGTCAGTTGTAGCCTTGGCTTTCCTGGTTTGCTCCCTGCAGGACCGGACCAGTGCAGAATATTCCTTCTTGGAGGTGAATCCCAACCTCCATCCTTTGTAGGCCTTTGTTTTTAGCCTCAGGAGGTCTGCTAGATCCCTGGAGAGCCAGAGGGTGTGCTGTGCCCTCTTGCTGCCTTTCCTCTGAGATGGAATAGAATTAGCTTGTGCATTGAGGATTGCTCCCTTGAGGAGCAACCACTCTTTCTGAACTCCCCTTCCCCTGTGGTCCTGGTCCCTTAGGGCCTCACTGACAAGCCTCCTGAGCTTGTCAAAGTCGGCTTTCCTGAAGTCAAGGACTGCCATTTTGCTGAATGACTTGCCAGCTTTATGGCAGATGATGAAGGTAATGAGCTCATGGTTGCTGTCACCCAGCTTCCCATGGATCACTAGGTGACTGATTAGATCATCCCCAGTAGCCAGTACCAGGTTGAGCAGCACTTCCCCTCTCATTGTCCCATAGACTTCTTGAGTCAGGTAGAGGTCATCCACGCATGACAGGAAGCTTTGCGACTGCTCAGATTTTGCTGAGTGATCCTCCCACGAGATGTCTGGGTAATTGAAGTCACCCATGACAACCATGGTCCTGGAGCATGCAGCCTCAACTAGTTCCCAGGTGAACTCCTAGTTAATCTCTTGACTTTGGGTGGGAGGTCTGTAGTAGGCTCCCACCATTGTGTCCCCTGTGCTGTGTTCCCCACAGATTTTGATCCAGAGGGTCTTGTATTTAAAAATTAAATGTTTAAAAGCAAATGCATTATGATTCTGTTTGCCTAGGGACAGAAGTGAACCAACCCCCACAAGGTCTTTTGGGGTATGAGTTTAAGGTCCCAACTTAACTGACACAATGATACCTGCCTGATGGCATGGCACCGTTCTGCATGTGAGGGCGGCATCTACAAGCTCTTAGGAGATTTTAATTATTTTTTACTTCTTGATAAACAATTGTTGAGTGTGACTACAAGGTAATAAATGCTGGAATTCTGTCTAAAAGAGGGAGGCTCTACATCTTCCTTCCCTCAGACCTGCAGAAGCTCCTCTGTGGATAGTCTGCAGTAATGAGACCATGCAGGAGGAGATGGGCCCAGCTTGGGGTAGGGCAGTGGGGATGCTGCTTCTAAATGCAATCGCTGAGTTATCAGGGTAGTTCCTCCTCTCTTTTTAATCTTTTTGGAATCCTGGAGAAGTAACCACATATACTTATTCTTTCTACCATCAGGAGGTAAAGATTTCTTTGGAAGAGCTGAGAAATCCTGCCTGGGTTCCAGGGGAAAGTTACTATCTCTGTCCAGATAAATGTATAACCATTCCTCCAGTATGATATTCAACAGTCTCATGGCTAGTAGTTCAAAGACAGAGACAGTTTTGTATGTCATGGAAGCATGAATCCAGCATTTTACTGTTCTTCATATTACTATAAAAGACTGATGGTTCTTTCTGTGTCCTTGGCCATAAGCAGATCTCTTGAGGGTGTTGAACCCTATTTTTTCCACAGCTCAACTTTGATAGAACTTACCAGACTCATTCTCACAAGATATCATTGGAGCCCAGAGGACTCATTATTTATCTGGTCCCTAAGAGCAACTATAATAATTAACAAACCAAGATTCTACAAGGATACAAACCTCACTCTTCAGCTGTTAACCAACTCTAACTGATGGGTTTAGGAAAAATCTTTGTGGGCAAGATGTTTAACTGTGGGCCACCAGGTGTATTAAACATTCTTCAGAAGTAACTGACTGCAACTGGAGACATGATTTCAAATTGCATGGATCACTTGTTTGATTGAGTATAGCTATTCCTATCTTCCTATGTTCCATTCCAAAAGAGACAACTTTACCTACTGCTTGCAAGGAACGAGTGGTTGGAACTACCTGAAAGTAAACTAATAGAACTTGCTACACTTTTCATAGGAACAGTCTGCCTACTGATTGGCTCGAAGTGGATTCATGAAGGTGCTAACTTGGTGCCTTATGAGCAGGGATCCTGGTTTTCTCCGTTTAAACTCCCCAAATTCTCCAATTAAAACCTCCGAATCCACATTTTTCTGCAATTAGCATAAAACACCACTATATGTATATACAGGTAACAGCTGAACACAATGTTTTATTGAAATATTTATAATTTTAAAGCAATTTGGAAGCCTAACAATGCTCTGGATGCATAAATCTGGAGGGAAGGGGGGACATGCTCCCCTTGTCCCCCCCAACATGTTGCCTTTGCTCCCTTGCTCCCCATGCTGCATCACCTGTGCCTTTCACCACGACACAACACATTGCCCATGTCCTGCATCTGCACCTGCCTCCATAGGCTTACCTGGAGGGACTACAGGAGCTGCTTTCCACAACACTGCCTGGCTGTTATGCAAATGTGTGTGCACATATGCACCCTGTCCCCTGCTCCCCTCAGCCCCAAGAAGCCTCTTTCAGGCTGGAACTCTGCCAGCCTGCAAGGGGAAAACCTACTTTTTCCTGCGGTTTTCTCCTTTGAAGGGGTAAATCCATGTTTTTCCCACATTTTTCTGCAGCAAAAGGAAAACCTGGGTCCCTGCTTATGAAATGATAGGCACTTCAGGAAGTTTTTATAATTTTTTTCTTGCTAAAGAGAGCAAGAATGCCTCCATTTTCCTGAACAGGGACCAGATCAGCACCCCCACTGGGCCCCCCTCAGGCCCCAGGGGAGACGCACCTAGGCCAAGGGTCAGTGAGGTTCTAGTAAGGGAACTTCTGGAGGGACTGGATGTATTTAAATCAGCTGGTCCTGACCATCTCCACCCCAGAGTGCTGAGGGAATTAGCTGAGCTCATTGCAGGACCCCTGGCACAGCTTTACAAGCACTCGTGGTGCTCTGGTGTGGTGCCAGAGGACTGGAAGAGGGCAAACATGGTTCCCATCTTCAAAAGAGGGAGGAAGGAGGAACCAGGAAACTATAGGCCAGTTAGTCTTACCTCGATCCTGGGTAAGCTTTTTGAGAGAATTATCCTAGCACATGTCCACAAAGGGCCAGCAGGGTCCTTCTATGACCAGGTCACAAAATCCTTAGATTCAGGGGTAGCAGTGGATGTAGTCTTTCTGGACTTTACGAAGGTCTTCGACAGTCTGTCACCCCATTCTCATTAAAAAACTGGGGGACTGTGGTGTCGACACCTACACAGTCAAATGGGTTGCTAACTGGCTGGAGGGCCGCACTCAGAGAGTGGTGGTGGACGGGTCATTTTCAACCTGGAAGGACGTGGGCAGTGGGGTTCCACAGGGCTCAGTCCTCAGACCCGCACTGTTCAACATCTTCATCAGTGACTTGGACGAGGGGGTAAAAAGTACCCTGTTCAAATTTGCTAACGACACTAAGATGTGGGCATGCTAGAAGAGAGGAATAGGCTGAAATCAGACCTAGACAGGTTATAGGGGTGGGTGGATGGGAACAGGATGGGATTCAACACTGACAAGTGCAAGGTGATGCACCTGCGGAGGAAGAACTGGCACCCCAACCCACCTTTCACTAGGGTGGTAACTGGCCTGGCATTTCCTGGGGGGGCTACCACATCACTGGGAGCCCCACCAGGCCACCCACTCCTGGCCGGGTGCAGTTTTAGGTCATGCCCAGGACCAGAAGCTTCCAAACCATCCCCTTAAGCTCCTACCCTTACTTCCAAGATGTAGGATTCTGCCAGCAGCAAACTGCTCTGTTTATATAGGCAGCCAAAGATCTAAAATGGCCACCACAATCAAGCACCTGTTGGCTGCTTGACTCAGTTTTTGAAGTGGCAGGTACCAACAGTGCCCTGCCACATCTACACATTCATTGACGTGCCTTAGATACCGTGTGTTTAGATTAGTACTTCCTTAATAAAATACTAACTAATGCTCGGTATCTAAAGTTACTGGGCAGTAGTGCCAGTGAATGGTTATTTAGTAATGCTTACTGTGCACTAACCTAAAAACACCGTACAGTAGGCTATTAGCATGGTTTTTGCCATGGTTTTGACTCTACTGCACAGTGGTATTAGGTTCATGCACAGTAAGCATCTTGTGTAGAAGTGCCCACTGAGTCACAAAAAACAAAGAGAAGGAGGACCCTTCCACCCTCTGTATTAACCATTTTTCAGGGTCTTGAGCAGGATGAACTAAAACTGCATGTAGGCACTTAAAGGCACTTATGCACCTAATAGGCAGAATAGAATTCTGACGACTATCTATAAGAAACTGCATACTAATTGTTTCCTTTGATTGCCAGCTAAGTATGCTGACTATATTGGTTCTTATCTGGAGGCCCTTAACTCCTGCATTGGGAGGGTAGGCACCAACCATGCAGAGCTCTGCATTCCACTCCAGCAGTTACAATCCTAACATTCGGGCATGTTGTCCATCCCTTCTCCAAAAGGTTCCTAATTGTAAGCCTCAGTGGTGGACTCTATGATTGTTCCTGGTTTCCTAGCTTCTAAAATGATTAAGACCTGTCCTTCCTAGCATTTCTGTCTATGGTTCTTTAAAACCCTCTGTTTCCTACCATTGAGGGCACTACTAATTGTGCTGTGGCAGTGAATTTCAATTTACAGGAGGAATTCAGAGTACACAGTGTAGTGTAACATGGGTACAGGATGTGGTTTAGTCTTGGTACCATAGAGCTTTGTGCAGGCTAATGTAACCTGCCATGGTCTCATTGTGATGACACTGGAAAAAACAATGTTTTTTTCTATTTCTATTTATTAAATATAGGGAGAGAGAGATGGATGCCTATTAACTCACTTGTCATTCCAAGTAATTCCATTAGTGCTTTATGTAATCATATTGCAACCTAAGGCTTGTTTGAAAACATCTGAGCATAGCTGAAGCTTTCTTCTTTTTTTGTAATTCACTTTAATTGGATGCCTTGTTCATCTGGTTTGTTTCCTGACTGAATATATCTCCAACTATATGGAGCTTTCAAGATGGTGGCACATATACTTTCTTTACAAATACCCTCAATTCATATTTACATTAAACTTACATGTTGACATGTCTACACAAGCATTTATAACATTCTCCTTTTCTGCAAACATTTTCACCTGTACAAATGTTCAGAAAATAAAAGAAATGGAATCATGAATGCTTAGGAGATACAGTTGCACTTTTTTTTTCTGAAATGAATTTTCAGGCTTGATCTGGTAAATTTTGAGCAGCTCCATTTTTGTTGAAACAGTGTTTCATTATAAAAAACATAATATTTTATTTGTAAATAACTTTCTTTTTTTCTTTGCTTATAAACTAAAGTGTTTTAATAGGTAGATACAGTGTGGTGTTTAGCCTGCATGGGTGATTATACTTGCAATGGGGGTTTAGTTCTCCCTAAATTGAAACGGTGGGTTTTTAAATGACACAATTAAAAACACACCAATTAAAAACCCACCGTTTCAATTTAGGGACTTCTATGACATCACATGGTGTCACAGTGTGGTTAAGGGTCCAATCCTTCTTTTTTTTCCCTCAGAACCTATCTGCTTCTCCTGTGGCGGGGGGCGGGGCGAAGTGGGGGCGAGCTGCTAGTGGGCTGAATGCTTCCTGAGCTGTGGGGGACCTTGGTCCTTCCCTCCATGGTGGCAGCACTCCCTGGGCAGCACCTGCCACCTGGCAACCTACCAGGGTGGTCCTGGGGGCTGCCTCAGAGGAAAGCACTGGACCCAGTGCAGATCAGGCAGGCAGGCAGGCAGGCTCTGGGGGGAAAAAAAAAAGATCAGGCTCCTTGCCAGTTTTTTCCCCCCCTTCAGTGGAGCCTGCCTGCATGAGCTGCTGCTGGGTTGCATAGCCCCTGAGTTGTAAGGGGCCCAATGCTTCCCTCCATGATGGCAGAACCCCCTGGGGCTGCCTGGGTCAGGTCCTAGTGGGCAGGTGCTGCCTGGGGGCACTGCCATTGAGGAGGGAAGGACCAGGGTCCCCACAGCTCAGGGACAGAGGCTGGTAGACTTCAGTGCCCCATGCACCATCCCCTCTGCCTTCCTGCCACCTGGGACTGTCTGAGAATGGGCAGGCTTGCCCCTGGGGTAGAGCAGCAAGGTGGCAGGAGGTTGGCTGGGTGTGCTGGTGATGGGAGAAGGTGGCAGGGACAGTGCATGGGTCACTGGAAGACCACCAAGCCTGAGCTTCCCTGAGCACATCAGCTTCCAGTGCCCTGTGCGCTGTTGTGCTTTGTTACATAGCAAACTAAAATACCTCAGATGAGTTTTTTCTCGCTACATAACAAAGTCATTTAAAGCAAATACACTGCTGCACATGTGCATTGTCAAGAAATTAAAGTGGAACATGCTGCTGAACATATAAATAGCAACACCATTAAAGCGAAGTAAAAGGGCAATTAAGTTGCTTTAAAGGCCAATTTTGTCATGTGTACAAGCACCCCATGATTCCTGTTCACAATCTAATTGACAGGCTGGTGAGTCCACAAGCAGAGTACATCTTTAACAGAATGTAAATGGCCAGAAACCCACATGATGTATAGCTTCCCCTCTCTATTTTGTTTTCTGACTGTGATTTTCTGATATTTGAATTTCTTCCCAAAAATCAAGTTTCTTGTGGAATAGATACAAGTAATGCTACTTTCTATACCCTTAATTTTTTTCTGGACTTTGCTTTTGTCTTTGTAGGCCCATGCAAATTTAATTTTCATTATCTTAAATGGGATTTATATTAACAGGATCTAAGGCAGCTCAATTTCGAGATTAAAGTTGCTGGGCAAAGATGACCCTTCACCCATTTAATTTGCAAACAGTTGGTTCAGCTAGTCCCCCAATTTCTTTTCACTACAGGAGTTAAGTGCCAGGGACAAGAGGTCACTTTCCAGTTTTATTTTAGAAAGTGTTCAGGGAATGTATGGCAACGTGAGTTGTATATCTGGGTGATGGCTAATGACTTTTCGTTGGACTCTTCATACAGCCATGAATATGTTAAGCCTTTTAAGAAAACTTTGTGTCAACTATATACACACTGCAAAAATTGGTCCAAAGAAATGGGCTGAGCCAGCTTGTGTTGAGTCATTCCCATTTTTTTCTCTTTTTGTATGTTTGTAACATGAAAAGCTTATATCTGTAATAGGTAGTATTGTAAAAGAATTGAAGCAGGACTTCCCAAATTGACCAGGATATGGACTATGAGTCTGAGACAATGATGATGCCCTGTTTTGCTGGGCAGACCACGGAGAAGTGCAGCCAGGTGGAACAAGTTTGGATTATGACTTTAGAAACTAAGATAAATGTGAAATGTCTTGTTTTAATGAGGCTAGACCAGAACGCTGGACTCAGTTGGTCCCAATCAAGAGATCAGGGCCAGTCACCCCTAGAACAAAGTACCACCTGCAGCAAGCCCAGAGCAGTTCTGTGGTCCTAGCTGGCCTGAGTGAGACGATCAAGGTAGCCAATCACCCAAAGCCACAGGCCCTGCTAGGCCTAACCCCAGAGCCTCCTTGTCTGAGAAAATGTGGAAATTCTTGATCCTGACCTTCTGTGTTGGTCTTCTGGTTTTGACTCCTGGCTCTGAATCCAGCTTCTGATACTGCTAAGACACTTGGCATTCTTTGATTCCGGTTCCCTGCTTATGATTGTAGATTGACCTTTGGCTCTGGCTTTTGGTTTCTGATCCCAGGTAATCCTTGGTTTATCTTCTCTCTGGCTTTGCCTTCTGGCCCAGGGTCACTCTGACTTTGGCTATGGATTCTGAATCCAGTTAGGACACCAGACCTTTCTGGACCCCAGCTCCCTATAGAGCTAACCCGGACTACACCTTCACTTCAGGTAATTAATCTAGCCAAACTACCCATGCATAAAACTTGTGCTTTTCATGGGCTAACACAATTCCAAGGAAAACTGATACTGCTATTTTCCAAAGTTTTTGCCATGGAAAAGGAGACAAATATCTAAGATATTTAAGATACACCAACATGATGAAAGTTCCTAGAAGATGCTTTTTGCATTCGGTGCCAACCTGAAAGAGAATCACCCATTCCCCTAAACTTTAGGGCTTGACTCTGAAATCTGTGAATCATACAAACCTAAGAATGGATATTTTTCCTCTTCATTGAACAAGTATCCTCTGTTTGTTTTGTTTTTCAGTTGGTTGGAACACAACAATTATTTTTCTTTTACCTTTTTGTGAAATGAATAAAATTTAATATATATGCGTGTTAGTTTAAAATGGTAATACGTATGTAGGAACTTATAAGCACTTAAAAGATAATAAGGATCAGAAACAGTCAACATAGCTTTGTCAAGAGGAAGCCATACTTAACCAACTCAATTTCCATCTATAATATGGTGATGGGGTTTCTGGAGGTGAGAGAAATAGTATTGAAAGTTTTGCTAAAGTCTCTGTATGTCTTCCATTTCTTCCCTGAAAAGTTCATATTGCTACCTGCAAGGAAGTCCACCTATTCCACATCCCTTCAGAACACCACTTGTCTATGCAAAGCGTCTATCAGAGATCATTTCTTCCTCACTGTATCTAAGAAAACTCGGCTATATATCCTGCATTATGGTTCCATTTACTAAGACAACGTGTCTGCACCATACATAGTACATATGACTCAAAAGTTAGGCCTTACAGTCTGTAGTCTTTGCCTCCTCCTGTTAGAAGCATGGCATTTCAGATACCCTTGAAATCCAGTTATCAATATGAATTGTATTTTCCACCTAAAATCCAAGCACGAAAGGGAGCCATTATGTGCAGATATCCTTCCCTCTGCGTGGAAAAAAGAGCTTAGCATCAAGGTTCTAATTGCAACTCTTCCAAACTCCATGGGAGCCTCTCCACAGGCCAGAGGACATGCAGGAAATACATCTTGTTTCTCCCCAGTCTGCAAAAGTGAAAGAGAAAAGAAACTTGTTTTGTCTCTTCAGCTGAGCAACTCTGCCAGGCATACAAAGGTCTGCTGCCAGTGTCCAGTGTGAAGGGAAATAACTCTGGTTTCTCAGAGTTTTTCTGAGAATCAAAATGGTCCCAGGGCTTATTGTACTTGACACACTTTCCCCTCCCTCATCGTAAGTGGACTGATGTATAAAACACTCTAAGAGGTCAATCTTGTGAATATTTTATTTTTGGCACACTGGAACTAGACAGGAACTGTCCTCCAAAACTTTAAAGTTTAAAAAAACTTCCTTGTCCTGCTGCACTAAAAAGAAATCAGGACTGTGCAAAGTTTCATATGACAATGAAACAAAAGACTGACAAAAGTCCTGTGGTAAGGACCCTCAGCTGAGATGTAGGACACCCACTTCAGACCCACTTCTCCAAATCAGCTAAAGCAGGTCCTTAAATCTAGTTGTTAGCGTCATAAGCATATATTCTAACATTCATGCTATTAACTGTTTTTGACAAAAGTGTGCTCTCATTTTAGTTGGAGATCCCATCTTGCAACTGAGAAGTCTTTTCCAACCTAAGTTTAACTGAAACTGGCATATTCAAAATCCAATTTTTTTCCCTAACAAATCAGCATTTTTGTACAAGGAAAGTTTTTGTTAAAAACTCCTTTTCAGACCTAACCAGCAGGAAAAGACTGCAGGATTAAAGCAATACTGTAATACACACATTGTCACCCATATACACATATGCAGCAGATAAAGGTCATTGATATTCATTGTAATCTGGGCCTTCAAGACAAAAGTATATCAATCAATAAAAAAAGTCGTGTGTTCCATATTTAAATTATAATTTGTCTCGTTCAAACTTTAGTGTAGTCATGAAAATGGGGGAAGTTTATACTATCGATAACACTAGTGCAGACTGGGAATAACCTCACTGAAATCAATGGAGTTATTCCAAATTTATATCAGTGTAACTGCCACCACTCGCTTTTTGTTCTCCCTTGCCAAAGCATAACCAAATGAGATACATATGCAGTTCTTCTGTTCAGGTGTCTTAGGGTGTAAAACCATATCCTGTTTCTCCCAGGAAAAAGCCTTCTGTTTAAGAATCCTACAGAGTACAAGCCCAGTGTCCCACATGAAGTACCTGTGAAGCACAGTTGCCAACTGTCCATAAATTTGAGGACACATCATTAAAAAAGGGGGAAAAATTAAAATACCCCCCCTAAAAATTCCTGTCCATAAAAAATTGAACTGTTAATTAAAAAAAAAAAAAAAACACCCCAAAACTAAACAACTAGAACCTGATTGATGTCCCAAGGTTGGAAAGAAACTGGAGGCAGTGTTGAAAGGAAAGACAAAGCAGAGAAGCACCACTTGGCATAATACTTTGTGGCTTAGAAGTCTCCATAATGCCCTCTCCCAACTCTAGCCATGTGTTATTGCTGTATCCCACCTCTTGCCTCTAGCACTGCTTGCCTCATGTGCAGGGAGACAGGGGGTCTGTGAGGGTTTGGCTGAGGACTTGATAGCTGGGCCTGCAGTAGGCCACTAGGAGTGACCAAAGGGTCATCAAGGCAGGAGCACAGATTAAACAAACATCAGGTTGGGGTTTGGGCCAGAGGGCTGAAAATGCAGAGACCAAGTTTCAAAAGAGCCAAAAGGGGAGATCCAAGAGATGTAATCTGAGAAGAAAGCCAAGATCAGAAACCAGGGGTCAGAGAGTTGGTACTGAGTTCCAGGGGAAATACAAGGTCAGGGACAAGAAAAGACAAGTTAAGCCAGGAGCCAAGAGAATCAGAGACAACAGTGAATGTGAGGCTTGCCAGAACAGACTGAAGCTGTGTGAAAGTCTTCCTACAGCTTGAAACTGCAAGTGTGCTTCAAAGGGGTGAGTGGCACTTTTAGCAGCCAATCTGGTTGCAGAGAACTGGATCAGTTACATTAACCAGTGAAAGTATGATAACTCAAGTGCTCAGCCCAGCCAGGCATGCCTAATCAGAAGCCTGGACAGGGTCCATGCCAGGATGTGGGAATGAGGCTGACAGGGGTAAGGCTAAGAGGTGTGCCATGGGGAGGCAGAGTAGTGTAGGGTGTGGTCATAGGGTACTGGTGTAAAAGAGTGAGTAGGAGAAACCTGGGTTGGGGAAGTATGGCTTAAAAACTACTCCTGTAGTCAAGCATATTTGCCAAACCAAGACACTGGTTTTTTTAATCAACAATCTGTAAACCTTTTACTGACAAGCAAACATTTTTACTATTGCTGGTATTAAACCCCTATGTTTGAACCTGGCCCTGGTTCAGGGTCTGACAGAAGAGTTACATTTACATTATGTAAAACATTCAGTAAAAAAGTTTGGTTGTTAGTAAAAGGTTTACAGATTTTCAGTACAAAAAATTGTTTTGCATTAGCAGCCCTGCTCTTAAGTACTAAAGATAAAATGGGCTAATGCCTTTCCCCAGGACAATACTGTTCTGTAAATGACTTGTGGCTCATTCAATTTTATTGCTATTCATTCCAGGGTAGCAGTGTAGCTTGGAAGGGCTACATATGTAATCCTGCTCCTCCTTTGCCCCAGGTTTTGACTTTGGATCAATCAGGACCACCTCAAATGAGATGTTTGTTTATAGCTTTATATAATTGAAATATTTTAGTCTTATAGGCTGCTTGCAGACATTACAGAAAAAAGGCCCTTTACCTTAAACTCCCCACACCTCTGTGCCAAGCGCAGCACATGCCCAGAAGGACTTAGCTCACCCAACATCTGTATAGATTGGGCACTTCAGTGGAGCTTTTTGGGTGCTTCTGTCTAATATCTGATTGAATCAGTTTTAGATAAAAGTGCCAAAAAGCTCTACTGAGGTGCCCAATTAATACAGAAGCTGTGGAGCCGGGTTGAAGCAATGCACTGCTTATTTTGATAAAGCATGTTTTTTGTTTTGTTTTGTTTTTTAACATCTGCAAGAAGCCCTAGATTCTGTTTCATTTGATCTGATTTATCAGATTATTTTGAATTTGTATTTCTAGATCTCCTGTCTTCCTGTGGAGTACAAAAACTAAAGAAGCCATACACTAACATGTGCAGATGTTATTTACATATTGTAGTTCTACATGATTCAAAGCAACTCAGAGAACAATTGGGACCTGGCTTGGATTTATGGAGGATTTAATCTGGAAAAAATCTATGGTTTTGCTGCTGCTGCTGTGTTAGATTTCTGAAATTCTCCAACCTGAAGTTAGATTTACTGAATTAGAAGCAGCTACTGTTTGTTTAAAAATGAATCTAGAGGATTAAAAATGTCATTCCCCCAGCTATTTATTTTCATTACACCAGCCTCCTTTATCAGAAGATTTTTTATTTGCATTCCAAGTCCTCCTACTTTTTGAGTAGCTACTGGGTTATGACTTGCAGAAGGAAAGGCATAATTCATCTGCCATGTTATTATGATTCACATATGGCAGAACTATAAGAATACTGGAGCTAGAAATATAATACGGGAGATAGAAACTTCCAATTTCACTTTGTGTGCCAAAATGGGCATGCACAATCAAGTATCTGCAGGCTTTGGCACTTACACACCATTTTTGATTCAGCTCTGAGTACACGTGTGTCAATTGAACATGCTCATTAGTGTGTCACACTGTCCAGGTAGGTACACAGTAGGCATGTCTACACATGTGCTTTAATGTGCAGTAGCCTGTTTTACTGTTCATTGAAGCTCTGAGAGCCACTCTGATTAAAGCACCACCACATCTCCTGTATCATCATTCCTGTGCTTAAAAATGGTGATGGGGGTGCTTGAACTAAAGGTCATTCAACAAGCTTAAATAAAGCACCTCCACTGCCATTTTTAAGTGGAGGGACACTGATACATGAGATGTAGAAGGCTGTAATTGCCACATTCCAGCAGATTTGATTAACTGGAATTCCAGTGCATTGGGGCAGCCTCAGCACTCATGTATAGGTGCCTGGAGGCACTAAATTTAATGCACATTAAAAAAAGCCCCTTAAGGCATGTCTAGATGCACCCAGTATAAGAGAATTGTACAGGTATACACATAAGGCTGGATAAATCCTAAATTTAGGGGGAAATAGAAGGGCCCTATCCTCTTTTAGCCCATTAAACTAGTAGAGGGGCACTTGCCCAGGGTACAGGAGGAGACTCAGGTTCTAGGCCCTCTGACATAGAATTACCATGTAAAAGTGCACTACCTACCAGGCCATAGACTAGACATGCACTGGACCATTTTCTAGATTTTATCACCAAGCTCTTCCCATTAGGCAACCAAGAAAGGGAGCTATATAGGGTCAGGAGGAAGAGAATGAGCCAGAAAATTAAATGTATGGCTCAGTGAGAAATAAGTGTCCCTTGTTTTACCCTGAGTCCTTGATTCAAATGAGGTAGAAACTTGCCTACTGCTTTCCATCCATTGCCTACTAAATACAAGGTACAGGGTGAAATAGAATTTCAAACTTTGCATAAGTGGCAAGAACTGCAGTTATGATGCTGCATGTGTACTACGTAGAGACATAAAGTACAATAGGATTCTGCTCTATATCTCCCCAATCCAGAAAACATATAGGCAAGTGTTTACTGTTCCAACTGGAGCCAAGAGTGGGACTATGTAAATGTTTAAGGTTAAATACAGTATTTGAGGACAGGGAAGTAAATGATATGTGAAAATGTACACAAAAGTTCAGATCCTACAAACTCGCTTATAGGGTAGCCAGGGCCAAAAGTACTCTCCACTCTGTTGTTGAAGCAGGCCCACTAAGCAACCAAGAGGGGAAAAGATAAGTAAGGCCAAGATGAGAGCAATGAAGAGGTGTGTGACAGTTCTGCCTCCTTGGGTCTGTCTACTAGTGCCCCACAACACTGATTAAGGGCCAACCACCCGCCTTCTCATCTGCCATGCCTTGTTGTTATTTGTTTGATTGGAAGATATTAATTAAGTGGGAGGCTGCCCATTTTTTTTGTCTCAGTGCCTGGGGCACTATCTGCAGCTACTTTCCTCCCCGTACACCGCAGCCCAAGCCTCTCAGATGGTACTGACATGTTTTAACCTGGGCCCTGTTATGCCTTGGCTCTCTCCTTTACTTCTGGGGCTCCTCACTGCCCCCTTCTGCTCCGGGGCTCCTCACTGCCCCCCATCTCGCTCTGGGGCTGGGGTCAATGCACCCCCAAAATGCTGCACCCTCTCTGGCGCCAGGTTCCCCACACTACCATGGGGCTCCTATGAGGCCTCCTCCAACCCCTAATAGCCTCACCCAGTCCTCCAGTCAGAACAATAAACACAAGAATATGAAGCCCCTGGGCTACAACATAAAAGCTAGACCATCCAGTCAAACAAGATTCAATCCCTACCAGAGAGAGAGTGCCCCAACCCCAGCAGCAACTAGGGGATGTTCCCACCATCAGAGTTCTCCCCTTCATCTGCACTAGCCAAGTTCTTCCTCTCTCGGCTGACGGAGGGTAACTCCCTCCTGGCCTCCTGCCTGGGCTTAAGAAGGGCTAAGCCCTGCCCCTTCCTGTCACTAGGTTTCACTGGTTGCCCTAGCAACCAGCACCTGTTCAGTCCTGGTGACTGGCAGCTGAGCCTCCCCCTTCCCACCACTAGGGGTCTCTCCCCAGGTTTCTGCTCTCAGTCACAGAGCACCTGAATACTCTGCAACAAGGTGGCATGTCTCAGTGTGATGGACACTTGTTTGGAAGGCCCCTGGGTTCTGTCCCCAGTGATATTAGGACAGGGGCCAGAAACTAAGAATCCTCATCTTTCCAGGTGAATGCCTTTTTAGCATATTTTCCTGTTCCTGACCCCACAACTTACTTTCTTGACTGCCCTGTTGTCAGCCTCAATAGGTGGAGGTGGGGAGTGCACTTGGTAATGTCTAGCCCACCAATTGGTGGTTAGGTCACTTTGCTGAGAAGTAGGAAATGCAAGTTTAGGGCCTCCCTGAGAGGGGAAGGGATTATAACCTGCCTGGGTTTCTTGAAAGTATCCTAACCACTAGTCTATTGAACTAAACAGCTGTTTGCCATTTTTTTCCTCCATCTAACTTTTCAGGATTTACATAGACCTTACACATGTTCCTAGGTGGAATAGGATCAAAACAGGAGAAAGTAGCTAGAGGAGATCTCCTCTAAGCATGTTCAGAAAGACATGATAACTTTCAGAGAGCGGGAGAAAGATATAAAATAGGCATATGTGACCTGAAATTGCATTAACTTTAATTACATAAGTACCATTTACCCAACTAAAGGGGATTGGAGTCATGCTATTTGTCTAACATCTGAGATTTTTCGAAAAATGTGTGTTAATTTGTTTCATTTTTTTCAAATATTTCCCTTCTGTTTTCTTTCCAGTCAATGCATGGTGCATATCAGTCATTACATATACTGTATCAATGTCTGGTTTTGAATTTCATTTCTTTATTTTTGCTAAATAAAGAAACCTAATTCCCATTCATTTCTGGTAGGATTGGGAGAGCAAAGGCATTTCATTCGTTAAGCAGGATCCTTGGTATCATAACCAGAGGGTAAGCATACCCTGTTCCCTTATTCATCCCTGTTTGCCGACACAACACAATTATTATGGAATAATTAGTCCAGATTTTATTCTTTACTAAGGAGTAGACATACAACCACTCTCCCAAGTAGGTGCTGTTACATGCTTGGCCACTAGGGCACTGAGGAAAATGACTCAAATCCGGTGCAGTTTGCTAGGGCAGTTTACCATTGGTACAGTGGTGTATCCAAGACTAGTGTAAAGTTATTCCTCATTTTCTGAAGACTAACTTTACCCTGAAGTGGAGTCACTTACCACAGTGTAAAACTGTGCACTGTACATTTATTTATTGCACAGTAAATGTGTCATATGGCCATACCCACATTCTCCCACAATGAGGTTTGTTAGTGGACAGATACAATAATTGTAGCTGTGGCTGAAAAAAGAGTGTAGTAGAGCCTTTGAAATGTATTTAGTTGTTATGAAACAGCTTGTAGTACATTCCAATACAGTGAAAAGTAATCTCTAAGGAGGTAGGGTAAGGGTTCCAATTATTTCAATACTCTGTGATGTATAAATAGAAATTCCATTTATAATAAAATAATTTGGGTTGTGGGGGGGTTAAGATTCATCCAGTGGCATATTTCCTTGGACTCCTGCAATGGAAAATTCTTAATATAAAATTAGCTGAGTACCATCAACCTAATATGCCAAACACAATTATGTCATTATACACGTTAATATATTATAAGGCCATTAGATACATTTGGACAAGTACTACCAGCTAAGTTGCTGTGACTTTTTGAAGAAAGGAACATAGTTAGCTCCCGGACTAGTATGCAAGCTTACTCTCACCAAAATTAGCTGTTTTAAAAATGAATAATGTGCCCTGCTCACTAAAGAATAGAAAAACCTGCTCCACTCCAAGTCTCAGGTTGCATTAAGAGAAGTCTTTATGAAAATCTTATAAGGAATCTGCTCTCTGTGTTATATGCCACAAAAAGGAAAAAGAGTTGAGAAATTCATTTGGCCAACCTGCTCAGAAAAATACTCCAGTCACCTTGACTAATACAATGGTGCAATCCATAAGACAAGTTTTAAAGCCCATGCTTGCTTTGATTGTGGAGGAATTCAGCATTACCCGATAGAGCAGAAGCATAGACAAAGTAAATGGCAAATGAGTCACAGTGAAGAAAAAATATGTACCACAGTTTCATCTACTACACATGGAAAGAGATCATGATTGGTTAAGTGGGAAAAGATCTCTAACAGGAAGGTCAGGAGGCAGAGGTTGCTCTCTGCTGTGTTTTGCCACATTTCTTGAAGCAGAGACTTAGAGACTTCCTAATATCCCATCCTTTCTTTCCTACACAAAGCTGATAGCAAGAGAACACACTTACAAGGCAGGAAACTTACAACTGTTCTAGGCTGTCACTGGCAAATGTGTCTTAGCCCACCTACATTAGAGACAGAAGAACTTCTGAGAAATTTGTGTACCAAGAACTAGACTAACACTACCTTTTAACCATATTTATTCACCTACCAACTCACCTATCCCATAAAAAATAGTCATTTGGAGTTCCTATTTTAAACAAGGAAACTGATTTCTAAAGGCTTGGAGGCTCAGGCTACATTGATCTGGGACAGGATTCTTCTTCCCATGCTCACTCTTCCTACCCCTGATCCATAGGCAACTGTTAGTATTTTAAGCCTCTCACAGCGACTGCCACATATCAGACTTTTATAACAGGCAGATCTAAGATTTTGAAAAGGGGAGTGCAAGTGGTGTAGTGCATCATATATAACATGACATGTTTTTCTCCACTTATACAAACTAGAAGTTTTGTGTTATATAAATTTAAATAGTCACTAATTTGCCAGATTAATATATTAAAGTTTAAACCTTCACCAACAAAGCAGGAAAAAAGTAGTCAAAAGATATTGTGTCATTAGTTTTGTTGTCATTACATTAAAACACATAGTTTTCACTCCCACATAAAGTGGGAGGATCATCACGCAAATGCCAGCATCTTCACTACTACTGACACCACCAGCATGGAAGTGTTGATTATTCAACATCATCTGTGGTGGACAGGGTATTATGCACACATGCCTGATGTACATTTACGAAAACAACTGCAATACTCCCAACTCAGCCTAGGACAAAGGACATGCAGGGGCCAAAGGAAATGCTTTGAGGACACCCTCAAGGCAAACATTAAGACGTGTCATTAACACTACCAGTTGGGGAAAACTAACCTGGAACAGAACTACATGATAATGCCTTGTAAGAAAAAAACATCTTACTTTGAGGAAAAGCATCTTGCCCTGGAGGCAGAAAATAACAGAAATGGAAGGAAAGGAAACAAGACTGAGAAATCTACAATTTGACCTTCCCTTTAACCACCACCTGTGGTGTCTGCCAGAGAGTCTGCAGCTCTAGGATTGGCCTTCTTAGCCATCAATGGGCTCATCTACAACCTTTTACTTGGCTTTCAGGAGTGATCATCCTCAACTGTGTGAGATCACTGACAATAAGTTGTTACAGTTAAAAGGTATGTCTGTTATTCATATTTGTAAAACAAAAATTGTTTTTTGAGAGTCTTGACAGTGCCTCCACTACTTCATTGTCAGCCATTTTGACACCTGATTTAGTATTACTACACCTGAGTGAAGGTTTTTAGCCAAAGCTAAGAACAATTTGCTGGGCTGTGAAAAAGAAGACTGACATTACCAGGAAAGACTATCAGACAGCAAAATTGAAGAAGAAAGGATAGTCTGAATAGTGGAACATCAAGACCATTAGAAAAAGAAGAGAGGTCATTAACACCTGTGGAATGGAAAGAGATTAGCAGGAATCAGGTAAATAATATGAGCCATGTAGTCAATTGATTTGAGCCTACCCAAATAGAACTGCTACCCACCCTTCCCTCTACCCAAAGACAGGCTGTTCTAAAGTTTGTGTGGAGCAGTAATCAAAGAGGTGGGATGCAGTTGCAGCACTACATCCCCTCTCCCCCATGGATTCACCCCTGGTTTTAACAGTGTTGGTCTGCATACATTTAGGCTGGAGAGGGGCTTAACTCCTAGCTGGTATAGTAGCAGCATCTTACCCCACACAAAACAGCATATGAGGTGGGAGAATGAGGCTGACAAGAGGACTGTGTCCATTCTCCACATGTCTGGAGCCTGCAGTCCCTACCCTGGCAAGTATGACGTTGCTCACTCTCCACCTCTTTTTTATAAGGAGAGTTTTTCTTCATTTTATCTTCCCAAAACAAGTTTCATGTCTTATCTGAGGGTGTGTGGTATGTAAATAAGTAGGGTATTTTACATAGTCTAGTGATTAGGCCTCAGACCATAACAACTGTCAGTAATTTTTGTCCAAGGCTGTCTTGGAAAGAAACAGTACTGTTTTCTACCCCAACACAACATTCTACAAGAGTGGTAAAGTCTCAAGCAGTTGCTGTAGACAGCTAGTATTTCTTTTTCCAAGAGTATGTCAGGCATGGGAAAAGGCTCTTTGCTTCCCTGGCAGCCCAGCGATCACTGATTCTCTCTGAAATTTCAAGTGTTAAGAATTTAAATGAAAAAAAGTTAAAAAGAGAGAGAGCAAGAGAGGCAGGGAAACAAATTGCTGATTTGGAATATTTACTTACTATAAACTATAATTTTAATTACTTTCATACTGAGTTCCATGTAAGTTGCATTGTGAACTACAACATATGTTATGCAAATAACAGAAACTACTGTTTTCCATAGAACATGTCTAAAACTCATTAATATGACAGAATTTCTAATTCCTAACCTGGTTTTACTTTAATCTTTATCTAAAAATCTGTAGAAAATAACTTAATTACAACAGCAATATACAGCAGCAGCATAAAGACTAGAGACTGTATAGAGAGATCACTTACATTTTCAAGCCTTTTTAATTAGGAGCTTTAAGGGCTGCACTCACTGTAAACATGTTATGTTTGGTTTGCATAGTATTTTAGATTTTGAAAAATAAAATAACAACTATGTGACTGTAGAAAAGAACAAACTGGCTATAGTAAATAAAAAACCCCAAGTATTTGGAAGTGTTAGTTAAATATTAAACATATTGCATACAGAGTGTGCCTGATAACATCTTGGTGCAATGCAAGAGAATGAGAAATGGCATATGTGCTCATCATCAAGCAGCAGCCACAGTAAAATATAAGAAAGAACTTGTCTTAACATATAATATATATAGGATGCTTCTCAGTTTGCAGTTCAGGGGATTTGCCAGAAAACTCACTCAGCAATGACATTTACTGGTCTTTGTACCAGTAGGTTTTTTGCTGTCATTAGTAGCACTTGTAAATGTAGGCTATATTTCATTGGGAATCTTATATGAAAGAAAACATGGCCTGTGAGCTTAAGCTGTAGTATATCAAGCACACAAAAATTTGTTATGAAAACTGAACTTCACACAGAGACATACAGTGCAATTGAATCTATGCTAAGAATATATAATAGTTTCACACACACACACACACACACACACACGTATTTCTTAGAGAGCTTAGAGAGCTCTAAGATGCCAAACGTATTTCAATGACATGCATGAGAAACATTTAGAAATATTATAGTTTTGTTTTACAGTTTAATTTCAGATATTTTATTTTACCATTGCCAATGTGTCCTTGTATTTCCCAGTATAAAAAATGTTGCATACAAAAGTTTATGCATCTCTGATTTAGTTAGTTTATAAGGTGCAATTCTACCCAATCTTCTGTATAGAAATATGGGAAACAAAGGTAAGAAATATATCTAAAATATTTAAAGCACATCCTCCTGAATAAGACGTTGGGATCCATATTTAAAGGCTAAAATGTTCATTTTTTTTAAATAATGCAAATATTGCCTTCATTTGCATACACACATTATAATTTTACATTAATTGTTACATAAAGTTTTGAAAGCCTGAATTTACATATCAATCAGAGTCCAGTTCAATCCAAAACCAAAAGCTAACACCAATCACTGGAAGAGGCACAAAAGTCCTTCTGGTATTTCTGGAATTTGGTTTTCAGATGATCAATCCCTTCCCGGTTGTAAAGTTTTCCAAGGTAAAATAAAAAGAATGGTATCCATCAGGTACATATGCACAAAGATAGTTAACTTGATGTCATTATAGTAATGGCTTTGATTTATGAGGTTAACCTAGTGGACATATTTGTATTTACAAATAAATAATTTAACTTGGACAAACCTATCCAATACACTACATAGTAAAGTCAGTCTGAAATCTTAAAAGCTGGCTATGTCAGAGAATATGAAGTCCCTGAAAAGAAAAGAAAAAAAAAGCCCACACAAAGCAGCATATGATTAGCTTTCTTATTCAGATTCTTGAATGACTACAGTAGTTATGTATTAAATCTAGTGCAGCTTATAGCAGTGTTAAATATTGCTTTTAGTGCTGACTCTTTATCCTCTTCTTTCATACTTGTAACCCTTTCTGTTTCTTAATATCCCCCTTGTTTGACAGTGCATTCTAACCTCTGACACCAGGAAGTCAGTCAATAAACCCACATCACTTTGATCTGCAGGATTATGGGATTTCTTTTCATGCAAAGAGAAACATCAGGGTAAGCAAATATATATATATATATATATATATATATATATATATATATATATATATATATATGGTGGAGCAGAGGCATTCATTCCAGAGCTAAAAAGAAAATAATTCTAGAGTATTTGCAGTATTGACCCTACTGTTCAGTCAAACCCATTCATAGGATGGAAAAAGAAGAATAAATAAAAATGTAAAAGGTCTATTTTTAAATAACATTTAAAATAATTATTAGTGTACCCTTTGAATGATTGTTATAAGTTGTAGTTATTATTAATTATTGGTATGTTGCTAGCTATGATCGGTGTTTTACAGATTGGGTGGGGGGTAGGAGTTCTCTTCCTTAGATGTTACAGTCTTAGATCAAGGGTAGGCAACCTTTTCTGATGTGGGTCAGAAAGATTCAGCCTGGGTCAGAAGCACTGCTTGCTTCCTCAGTAACACAGGTAGAGCACCCACAGCAGAGCACCCTTTGCTCAATGCTACCAAGCCCCACATCCACAAGCTATAAGTTGCTACCCCTGATCTAGATAATCATGCATCTAACAAGAATAAAAAAAAAAACCCAACTTTTTACATCTTCCAAATCACTATTTACAGCTAAATTTTGTAGGGGTTATGCTATAAGGTCAAGTCACTGTGTGCTCTCAGTATACAGAGGTGCAGGTGAAAAATTAATCCTTGGCCAACTCTCACACTTTGTTTGAACTCAGTTTTTGTACCAGATGAAATGATCTAGTTCTGGGGCATGACCCTAACAGCCCACATGAGGAAAAAAAAAAGTTAAAACAAATCTTAACGCTTTCCTGAATATGGACTAATGCAATGGTTCTTAACTGTGTTAGATTCAAATTAACCTCATGGAAAGACCTGGCTCTCAGTTTTCACTTGCTTTTCAACTACAGAAAAAAGAAACTGAGCAATTCCATTACAGATACCTCAGATCACAACAAGGAAGAATATTTTTAATGCTATAAATTCCTATTTGAAATCTCTGGTTTTATCTTGTGAATTATATGTTCTCAAATGTAAGAGAGCTAATATCGCATCGTACCCCTTGTCACCCTTGAAAGGATCTTGCAACACCCTGGTTAAGATTCACTGCACTAAATCATGCATTTATATATTTTCTTGGACTGGGGACTAAAAGATAATCTAAAGCCACACTTAGAGCATTTATACCTGTGCTCCAGGAGAGGGGTAGGGGGGTTAATTAGAACGGTTCTGAGAGCCATTCTAATTAAAGCACCCAGAGTGTCTTGTGTCTCAGTGTCCCACACTGAAAAATGGCAGCAGGGACACTTTAACTAAAGCTTATTGAACTAAGTTAAAGCATTCCCACCACCATTGTTCAGCATGGGGATACTGATACCTTTTGGTGGTCCAGAATTGAGTTTGCTTCAACATGTTGTAATTACAGCACATAGAAGCAACCTCACTGAATGTATATAGGCACTCTTAATGACTAATTAGATGGGTACAATGGTGCAATTGCCTAATTACAAACATTGCTTCCTATGCCTGATTTACAATACCTTTCCTGCTTAATAAACTGTTCATAAAGCAAACCAGGTCAGATACAAGCTTATGCTGCTAATCTTTATCAATGGCAATCTGAGATGTAGCGAGAGAAAGAGGAAGGTAACAAAGAAAGCAGAAATAATTGCCATCTCCAGCATAAAATATAAATAGAACATCAGACTAAATGGCTACAAGAGAAATGCTTTAGAGATTTTGACAGCAGACACTGCTAATCCCCTAAAAAGAGAAGAGTCAAACACAACTTACTTATGTCTGTACGTAAGGTTGAACATTGCTCTGGAATTCCTGACCACAGGAGCATTTCAAAGAACAACTGAAAGCACTGCAAATGTGAGTTAGTGTGCCAGCATAATTTATATTGCAGATTGTCTTGGCACTATTTTTAGGAAAGCTTGTCATTACTTTGATTCCTTCTGAAAAAATGACAGCTTTAAAATTGCCAAGTCTGAGAAATAATATAATTTCCAACAATTTTAAAATCCGCTAATTTTAAAAATATGTTCAAAGACAGATTTATTTAATTAGTAGAGCTGAGAGAACAGATTGCAATGGATTGTTTGGTCAATGGATGGGGCATTTATTTCTTTGGGCATTTCCTGTTTGAAAAATTGCCAAGGAGCAACTTGTGAAATTCTCATGTATATTTGTTACCTAAAAATTATTTACAAATGTGAATACACTTTGAAGCCCATATACAATGCAAAATTCATGCTTCTTTCATTACTGGTAGAGGTCAGATTATATGCTCTAGTTTTTGTGCATGGATGATGCTCGCACTAACATAGTATGAATTTCAAATGGCAAAAATTAGAGTCAAATAAATCAATACAATTCTGATCATCCTCTTTCCTCAAAACTGTGCGAGGGATTTTATAATAATGGGAAAAAATGGTCATTCTTAAAACTAATGAATAAAAAAGAAAGAAGAACTTGTCTTTGTTGTTGCTCTACAAAACAGGGTTTTATTAAATGGTTAAAGTAAAATATCTTGTCTTTGGTGAGATCCTTCTATATAACTCACAAAATCATGGTTGAGTACTGAAATTACTATCCGTAGTGTTACACTTCTTTATAAAACAGGCAAATAATGGAAAGAATGCTTTTGCATGTTACTTTAACAATTAATGGAGAAATGAATTGCATGTCATGGTTTTTGGGTAGAATCCTTCACCTAAAATTCTCGGCTCAGTTGCTACCCCCCTTTTATAATCTATACATGCAGCTTTGCATTTCAGGGATGTTCAGTGGCCCTCAAAAGCCTCAAAAAAACAATAACATACAAAGAAAAACTCATTCTTTACTCATGTCTTTGTATAATTCTTTCACACAAGGTGCCTAAAATGATCCATCCAGCTGTTTGAATAGGGATATTGTAGCACAAAGCCAACATTGATTGAGGCCAATCTGCAAGGGCTAATTTGTGTTTTCTTATTCTTCAGACAGACCTCTTCAGTGTCTATAAAACTCTGTAAATGACCAGTTTGCTGCTGGAAAAAGCCTGATGATGGGCTAGAGAACTAGTGAGATCTGAATAATCAAGCTGTGTTGTTAAAAGGTACAAGGCATCAATCCCAAATCATTGAGATGATGCAAATCAGTTATTGTATTTTTAATGTGCATACTTTTAATTGAACAGCTTTGTTCATGCTTTATTGCTATGTGAAGATAAGCCAGAACAGGGAAGAAGCCGCTTTCCAGACCCTATTTCTCTAATTGCCAATAAAGCTTGTGCTATCCAAGATGGCAAGCAAAGGAAATCATTGCTCTGCTAATTCTCTTCTTCTTGCTCTTCCTTGCAGATAGTGTTGGATAAAGGATTTCCTTATATATTACATTTACATATGTGAAACAGTCAATAAATCTTTCTCTGTCAAAGTTATAATAATCTTTTTCTTTGTTTATTCTTTCTGTAAAAGAGGTTAACAAGCACATATTTTTTATACTAGTATTTTTTTTCCCTTTCTTTTCTCTTTTCTTGTTTTTCATTTCTCTGGGGATTATGCTGTTGGTAATCATTGAAAAATCTAATTTGTGGAAAGGGTCTAGTGATTTTAGTGAAGAAAGTATTATCAGGAAGCTAATTCCATCTTATGAGGTTGCACTGGTAAATTTTAGTATATATGTTTTATACAACAAGACATTACAATCTTGTAACTTTATATACATACCTTTTAAATAATCATAAATACATTTTAATAAAATTCAATACAGACGAATATTGCTATACAATTATAGTTAAGTGCTTGTATTGAAAATAATCATTTTTTATCTGGATAAAGGACAAGGGAGAAATTGTAATGTGATGAAATTACAGTCTCTAATAAGACTACAACATAAAAATCTACTGTTATAGATGAAGATGAATGTATGCATCACCTGAAAATACGTTTCAATATAAATTTTAACAAAGTGCCTGTGTAAAAACAAAATAAATTGTACTTAATTACAAAACAATATTGACCTTAAGTTATACTCTTAAAGCTGAAAAGGGCTTCATAAAAGGATATTTTGTACCCTGAATATATTAATATTTACTTTATTCAATAAGAAATGGCAAAAAATGTGTATATACATGCTCATTTTGAATTTGGGAGAAAGCACCGAGATTAAGTCGGTCCCAGTATTAATAAGATACCTATGCCAAAATTAGCAGAGTGATAGCAACAAGGATGTGGTGGTAGGAGCAAATTGAGGCATAGGCTTTGTAGGCCACCAGACTGTTATTACCATAACTCATTGACTGTCCACATCCAGGTTTCTTAGCTCTGGTGTCTATTTATTCGGTTTGCCTTCCAGGATAGTTTCAAATCCCTCTGCGTAGTATCTAATTGTGATGATGATGTGGCTGTATTGTTTGTTTAGATGTTATATGTTGAAAATGGAGGGGTTTTTGGATGGGTTTAGTTTTGGCAGGGAAAGGGTTAATGGCTGGATTTCAGAAGGGCTGGATATAGCCTGGTTAATGGCACAATATCTTCTGGGTGGTGCTGGAATCATCCCTGACTGGAGAACTCTGGCTCTTTCTAGAAACTGGTGGCCAGAGGAGATACAAACATGGGTACTGGACAGTGCATGTGCCTGTGCATGCCTGCATGTGCCTGGGTGAGTGCCTGCCAGTTTCCAGCCTGCTGGACTGTATAGAAGCCTGCTGGTGTAAATCTCAAGAGAGTGGAGATGGCGAGTCAGACATATGGGAACAACAACTGAAAAGGATGGAATGGTAGGGCAGATGCAACCTGCTTGACCAGTAGAAAAGCCGAGACCTCTAGGGATATTCAGGAGTTTTCTGCAGAGGTAGTGATGTTACTGGCCAGGTACAGAGAAGCCAGAAAAAGCAAGTAAAAAAGAAAGTGAAAACTAGGAACCAGTCAGGTACAGAAAAGAAAACACTGGCCATGTGAAAGTGAAAGTTATTAGGAGATAGTAGGCACATCTACATGAGACACTTTACTCAAGATTACAGCAAATTACTATGCAGTAAGCATCACCATCTACATGTGCAGATGCTTACTGCACAGTAATTTGCTGTAATAATGAATCAATGTGCTACCTATAAATACAAGTAGTAAATTTACTTGGGAGTAATTATGGTGCAGTTTGTTACATGTAGACAGCTAACGAAGAGCAAATGTGCTCCTGGTCAGCTGGGCAGCAGAGGGCAGGGGAATTGCTCCCTGCCCCTGGGAGCTGCATGCTGCCAGGGTGGGCTCTGCCACTGGAGCATGGGAGGGGACAATGTTTCCCTGCCACAGCAGCAGGGAGCTCCCAGCCTTCACTTCGCAATTGTGGAGTAGGGGTTGGGAGCTCCATGCTGCTGGAGTAGGGAAATATTGTTCCCACCCAGGCTCCAGTGGCAGAGCCTACACCAGCAGCAGGCAGCTCCCAGTGGCAGGAAACAATGTCCCAGCTCCTGCTAGGAGACATCTATCTCCTGGCCCCATGCTCCCTTCCACCCAGGGGGAGGCTTCTTAACATATGTAGATACCTGCCTGGGGTGGGTTTACTTTAGAGTAAATTATTTTAGAGTAATGCTACCCCAGAGCATTTGCACATGTAGATGTGCCCAGTGAGGTAGATGTTCCCACATAGAACCCTAAGCGCGCCAAAGCTATTAGGATGTGCACTCCCTGAGAAGTAAGATACCCAATTACAGGACAGCTAAATTTGGGGATTAAAAAACCCAACTTTAATAATTAGGGAAAAACACCACAATGTAAATTAACATAAGATAAGGTTAATTCACACTAGTATACTCTCCTCAATGTTTCTGCTTAATTGAAAATGGTTTAGTCTGACCTACTTAACCAATTATCACATTTTCAGGAATAGTTGCAGGGGAGAAAACTAGGCCCTGACAACTATGCTAAACAACAGATTACTTCCCTAGTGATACTGGTATCAACAGTCCAAGAACATATTAGAAATATGCCTTTCCACACCCTGTCTTTCTATACAAAATAGAAAGGGCATGTGTTTGATGATGTAACAATGTATGGTCTTTCCAGACAGTATTTTATGTCTTTTAAAGAGGTTTCTCTACTGTTTTAAAATATGTGTATATCTGTGTAATTTCTACTAATATGCCTACATCAAATATGCCTATGTCAGACATAAACGTAATACTGGCAGTTCCCTTTGTTATATTAGATAACTGCTGTAATCTAATATCCTTGATTGTCCTGAATTACCCTTTGAAGATCCTTAGAAAAAACATCCAAATATGTAAATTCATATTTCCTGAGGAAAGCAAATGACTCTGTTATATTAAGTAATTTCTTAAGCACTGTCAGTTCTCAGAATATAAAAATTATCCTTGATTTTCTGATCAATATTAGCCAGGCATAAAATAAACTTTTATTAGAGATGTTCAGAGTTTAAGTCAAACTGGATTGATTAAATATGGAAAGAGTAGTTTTAAAAGCATGTTTGTTTATTTTTCCTTTTTAAAAGTGATTTTACTTCTATTGTAATTAGGATAGAATTTAGACATGCTATTTGCATTTTTCAATACTGAGCGGGTGCATCTACATGTGCGCTTTACTACAGAGTAGACTCATTAACTCCACTGAAAGATCTTACAGCAGAGTACTTACAGGCACTGAAATTCAGATGTAGATGGTGTCAGGGGCTGGCTGGGGCATGAGGGTGCTAATGTGAGGAGGCTGCTTGCTGCCTAGTCCCACGCTTTAGTATGCCTTTGTCTCAATCAGCCCTCCACTGCCCAGTGCCACCACCTGGAGCCCAAGGCTGACCTCCCAAGCCCCTTGCCAGCCTGGGGCTGCTCCACCCTGGCTCAAAGTGCTACAGTCCCAGGCACATGTGTAGAGGCTTATGGACCAATATTTGGACATACATGCATACTCTTATTTCAAATACATGAAAAATGCATGCAATTTACACAATTACTGCATATTATATAATATGTTGTCATAATATAACTTAACTCAAAGCAGATCAAACTGTTGGGTAAATCCTGCGTTCCCTACTCAGTCCTTACTCCACCAAACTTCAACAGGAGTTTGTAAGACTAAGGATTTTATTGAAAGTTGCTAAACATCTCATGTCATGTGGTGTTACTTTATGAATGTGCATGTTTCTCATATTAATAGGATTCTAGATGACAGTCAGTGTCTGGTAGTTTATTTCATAAAGGAGCCAATCCTGCTCTCACACACAGCAAATTAAACATGCCTTTCAAGTGATGGAAACTGATTCAATAAAACACGATCATCACACATAACTGGAAGAAATGGAAGAGGACCAGAGCAGTTTATTTAAAAAATAAAATGCTTTCAGAAACAAAAGAGACCAAGAGGACCAAAGTCATCTTTTGTACTTTGTTTACTTGACTATTGAGCCGATAGCTAACATTGAACTGGAAGACTATTCTGTAATGCTCTCTGGTCATTTTGGCATCATTACACATAATTATTGATGACTTATAGGTCAGGGACAGACATTAAAAAAGCCTGATCCTGAATTGATTCAATCTTTACAGGTTAGTACAGGGGTAGCCAAATATTTTGGGTGGAGAGCTGCTTACTGAGTTTTGGCAAGCCATCGATGGATGCATGACAGGCAGCCAGGGGCAGATAACTATTAATTTTCTAAAATTTTTTAGGGGCCCCATGGGCCGGATGGAATGGCCTGGTGGCCTGTATCTGGCCCACGGGCTGCATTTTGCCCACCCTTTGGTTAGTCTAACCTGGTTATGTTAAATCACTTTGTAACTGCACAGACATCCCAGACATGCAGGCAAATCCCTGAAGTGGCTCATACTAGAAGCTGGGGGGTACTAGAGCAGCCCTCCCTTCCCTTGGATGGTACTGAGCTGAGTAGGGGCATGGCCAGGCCCTGGCAGGATGCTCTGATTATCCCAGCAGGGAATTGATAACAGTGTTTATCACCCCCTAACTCAGTGTTTATCATCCCAATAAGAAAACAACAGAGGGACATTACCAGCTACCCGTTAATTTTACCTGTTGATTCAGCACAGACCATAGCCTGCATATGGTCTGCTAGTTAATACACAAATACTTCTCCACAAGGTAGAGGGGAGGGGGGAATTCCTGATTATCAGGGACTGATGAAGGGGAGTGGGGAGCAAACAGGTCTTGTTAAAAAGCTTTTCCAAGGAAGGACATTAAGATACCTGTTGATTAGTTTCAAAAAGCCTGTCTGCCTTGGTTGTTTCCCACAGCACGTACTGTAGCCAGCATATGGTCTGCTAGCTGGTGTTGAGGTGTCCGTGTAAGGCAGAGGGGAGGGAGGAATAATCCCTGCTTAGCAGGGAGAAGCCAGATAGACACTGCTGTGCCTGCAAGTCTCTATCAAGCTGCAGCCAGGGATCAGAGGGGAGGAGCCAGCCCTGTTGTTGAGCAGAAAGCTCTGCCTGTACCATAGAGCATGCTGAGATATTGGGGGTGTCTGGCTTATCTTAAACCAGCAAGGGGTCTGGGACAGACATTGCATATACCTGTTTGAGTCAAATCAGTTAAGTCTGACACTACATTCAACCAGGTTTATCTCAGACCAGTTTCAGCCATTTTCAAATTGGTTTATGTGCACTGAACGTCTCTTCTGTTACAGGTTTAAACCAGTTTCTGATTATTTAAACTGGTTTATGTGTAATGTCTGTCCCTAGCCCTAATTTAACACTGTGCAAATTAATTCAGTCTGTGGAGAGATTATGATTGGCAAATGCCTCTGTTCCTGCCTTCTGGAAGTGACTTAGTTAGGTTGGACATTTTTGAGCTACTTTAAGGTACCTGCTGGTTGCAATTAGTGCCAACAAATTCATTTCTGTTATGCATTCTTTTCTGTGCTCATACCTTTTATCATAATGAAGAAAGCCATTTGCTGATCAAAATTTAGAATTTTTGCCTTTAGAAAAGTCCATACCCCTTTTAAGTTACATAACATAATAAGCAGACAAGGTTTTTTTGAGTAGATGTGATATCTTTTATTAGACCAACTAAATAGTTGGAAAAATTCTTCTTTGCATTCTTTTTGGCACAAACACCCTTCTTCAGGCATAGGGAGAGTCTGGTGGTGTTCTGTGTACTCTCCTGGGTAGAATACAAGCCAGTATGCAAAATAGAGGTCTGTGAAATTGCACATGCATGGCAGTGAGGATCAGAGAGAATGGGAGACAATAGGTATGAGACAGGCAGGTGTGGTCAGGAAAAGGGGAATGTTAAACTGGTGATAGAATGTAGCTGGTAAAATGCAGACAGGGTTACCAGATGGCAGGCAGGTTATAATGTGCCATAAATCCAATGTCTATATTTAATCCATGCTTTTTTGTATCCAATAGATTTATGAAGTGAAGTTTGTAGACTTGTCTATAAACAGTAAATAAAAATCATAAAATATAAACCACCATATACAAGAAACCCATGGACAACATACATATCTACACAGAACCAGCTATCACCCTGAACACACCATGAAAGCTGTAATATACAGCCAAGCCCTCCAGTACCACTAAATTTGCGCTGAGGAGAATACTGACAATCGTCACCTTGTAAATCTCAAAAGGGCTTTCACCCAACAAAGATGTTCCTCCAGAGAGATAGATCGTACTTTTGAAAGACCTATCTAGATACCACGCGAAGAATTGCTTAAGTACAAAAAGAAAATAAATCCCCACGAATCGCACACCATTAGTTATAACCTACCATCCTTCCCTGGAAAGTATATGGAAAAGTCTCAAACAATTACAACCCATACTAGAAGAAGACCCAATTCTTAAATACATCTTTTCAAAACCACCCATCCTAGCTTTTAAACAAACACTGAACCTCGCCAATCTCATCACCAGAAGCAAACTTCCTATGGCCCAAAGCACACCGAATGGATCCAGATGATGCTGGGACAAAAAATGTAAAACCTGCCAACACATTTCCACCACCCCACAATCACTACACCCCATAACAGAACCATCACCATTCCTGGATCTTACAGCTGGAACTCCAGAAATGTAATATATCGCACCCAGTGCACTAAATGCCCTGATGGAAAATATGTAGGAGAAATCAAACAACAACTGCGCACCAGAATGAACACACACTGAAAATCTATCAAAGACAAAAATACCTAATTACCTGTTGGTGCACACTTCTCACAAGTCAACCACTGTCTCTTCAATCTTTCAGTTGTAATCCTCAAAAGGAATTTACAAAACACTGTTCATAGATGAGCCTACGAACTTCACTTCATAAATCTGCTGGAAACACAAAAGCATGGACTAAATGTAGACATTGGATTGATGGCACATTATAACCTGCCTGCCATTTGATAACCCCAGGTAAACTGTCTGCATGTTTCCAGCTACATTCTTTTACTCAGTCAACATTCCCCTTTCCCCCCCCACCTACCTGTCTCACACCTATTGTCCCCCATTTCCTCTGATCCTCACTGCCACACATGTGCAATTTCACAGACCTCTATTTTGCATATTGGCTTGTGTGCCCTCCTGGGTAAAATACAAAACACCACCAGACTTTCTCTATGCCTGAACAAGGGTGTTTGGGCTAGAGAGCTTGCAAGGAACAATTTTTCCAACTACTTACTTGGTCTGATAAAAGACATCACATCTACCCAAAGAACCTTGTCTGCCTACGTCCTTAGACCAGCACGGAAACAACTAACAACCCTAATAACATGATAACAGCTGCCAGACTGGATCATGTAGCCCAGTATCCTCTCTCTGACAGTATCAAGTGGGTGAATGCTGCAGAGGAAGAGCAGAAGAAACAGGGCATGTGTAGAATAGTCATTCTCTGTCAAATATTTCCAGCCACTATCAGTAGGCTGCATCCCTAACTTATTCTTAATAGCTCCTGATGAACCTATATTCAGCTAAATCATTCGAGGGCTGATATACATAGCTAGCAATAGGCAACTTCTAGTTTTGAAAATTTAGTCTCAAAACCCGGCATTAAAATATAAGTTAGTTGACTACCTTATTAGCAGCTTTTTTTTGGAATGCCTCAGCACATTCCTGTTAATGCACACTGCAGCATTTACTGTTGTGAGGATATACCACTGGTTTAAGTCTAGTTCATGCTGACTTGAAACTTCAGTGAAGCTCATTAGAGCATTCTCCCCTATGTTTTCTTCATGAGGAGAGATATGCTTATACGCTACTGTTCATATTTACATCAGCTTGTAATCAAAGGGAAAATCTCTGCTTTTTCTGTCCCTCATGTTTTGGTCCACAGTAACTCAGATCAAATAACTATGACAGATTACAGTATAATCCATCCTGTCTCTCATACTATTTGATATGTCACTATCTTTAGGGAACTACTTAAATCATGGTGAGACAAAGGGGTTTTAACAGCCCATTTGTTGCGTGCAGAGCTGATTTCTCAGGCCCTGCCCCTCAGTGCTGGTTGGCAGAGAGGCCCCAGGGGGGAGGAAGGACAAGGGTTGGCCACTCTCTACCTTGCTAGCTGCCCTTCATGCCACTCCACCCCTTGGCACTGACAGGTGGAGAGGCCCTGGCAGGAGGAGAAGGAAGGAGGGGCAAGGGGCAGCTACTATCCAGATTGCTGGCTGCCCTTCATGCCACCCCACCCTTTGGCACTGACCAGCAGAGAGCCCCCAGTGGGGGAAGGAGGGACAAGGGGACACCTGCCTTGTCTGCTGCCTTTCATTTTGTCCTGCCAGCTCCTTCTCCTCCCAGCAGCAAGGGCCACTGGCTCCCACTGGGGAATCAGCATTTTATTGTCATTAGGATTTTTTTTATTGATTTTGCAGATTTTACAGACAATCCCGGATGCTGTGTTTTCCATGAAATCTGCTAAACCACAAATGAAGTAGTAGTAAATATAATACTCCATATATTGATGTCCTGTCACCATGCTTCATTATATAAAAAAATTAAATAAGGGGGTGTGATATTGTAAAGAAATGTAGTAAAATAAAATGCCTCAAAGAACTCAGAGGTTGACAGGCATTGATGAATGGGGAAGAAAGCAAGCCATTTTTGCAAACTATAGGTAAAACCAGCTCATGATTAGCTTGTATAACACTCAATGAGGAATCTGAAGACTGCCTTGGATCTGGTCAGTTATGACCAAAAGAAATTGATGCTGAATGATTTTCCAGGACAATTCTTCCTCTTTTGAGTGAGCCCTTCTTCAAAATGACAGAAAAATATGATACACTGATATATCTTATTTATTCACATAATGACACTCATCTTTCTCCTCAGAAATTAAGTCTCTAAAAATTGGGCTGCATGTCTTAAATGAGAAAACTGATTTTGAACAGTTTGGTTAAAAGGAAATATTTTTTCTTCATTTTGCCTTCCCCCCCAAAATGTTCATGTCCTATTTTGGGGCATGTAGTATGCAAATAAATATGATATACCAGTAGTTATTTTATATGCTCTGTATGGGCAGCATATCAGCTATTAACTGCAGATTGTTTGTGTTGATGTTCTCTCTCCACAAGAAGAAAGTAAAATGAGAAAAGGGAAAAGACCAAGTCACTTGATTCGTGGTGCTGACTAGCATATCTATTTCTTTCCCATCTGTTTTTAACTACCATAAGTCTTTGTTGAAAATGTTATATGGATGTAGCACCAAGAAAAGACAAAATATACATGGTATCAAGAGATTTTTAAAATGTAAATATTCCTCCAAAATCTAAACTTGTGTATCGCACCTGAAGACTATGCTGTATCATTTCCTGTGTTTAAGTCTATCCCAACCATTCAGTCGGTCTGATAAAAAATATCATCCACAAAAATCCTTGCCTCTCAAATATTTCCTGGACCGCAGCTCTAGTATCACTCCTGCACTATCATTTACCTTCTAGAATACCAAACTCATATCCTCTGCATCACTAGCATAAGGACTTAGTGCCACTGGATTCATCTTATGCACTTCCACTTACATATTTTCTTCTCCTGACTGAGGAGGCTACCTTCAGAAAAAGCACTGGAGAGGGTACTAGGTAATGACTAGCCTATAGACTCATGGGTAGAGCAAAAGGTACAAGTTTAAACCTCTCCAGGTGATGGGAGGAGCAGGAGGCTCCTGTCCTGGGTGAAAGTCCTAACCATTATGCATTTGGGATAAAATGCCTTTGCTTTGCCAGGTCACAATTTTGGGATTTATGCTCAGGTTCATACATATAGAGCCTCAGAACCTGCCTATCCAGAGTGCAACCTAGTGTGCCATGTTGACACTTACATAGCCACACTCCCAGGTACTAGGACTATAAACTGTACTAAGTGCTGAAAATGCCATTTACATGGCTGGAAAACTGCTCTTTGGGCATGTAAAGTGAAACAGAATTTGGCCCATAGAGTTGCCAAGTACTTGAAGCAAAGTTTTCAAACACAGCCTATTTTCTGTGTTTTTTCCCCCCATAGGTGATCCTGGCTGGATATATTTTAAAGCAATTTGAGTGATACAAGAGGAAAACTTGTTTCTTTTACATTCAAATATATGCTTCACAAGGTACAACTTCATCCCTTTATCTTCCTTATGATTTAGTCATTTTTTATTGAAATTTTGTCAGTGTTTCTTTGTCACAGTTCCTGCCAAGCATGCTCAAACAGCTGAGTTGAGGGGTTGAAAGAGAAGTGACTGAACAGAATTTTAACTAGGGATAGAAGAATATCAAATGGTTTGTTTTATATTGTGAACAGGATTGCAGCAAACTACCTGATTCCATCATCCCTTTGAACAGTTTATCCAGGCTTTAATGGAACCTTCAGTCTCAGACTCCGCACTGTACCCAGATGTACAGAACATGAGGCATCTCAAGCTGTGCTGAAAAACTGAATTAAAAAAAAAATCCAAATAATAATTACAGTATGGATGTGACAGTCTCTTGGAACTGGAAAGCAGTCAAGGGCTAGAGTTTCAATGTTTGTGTCTGACAATACTGCAGTAGCAGGTAGTTTTGGCCAGGGCAAATCTAAACAGTGCTAGTTGTGCTCCGACTGGTATTAGCTATGGCAGTGAATTTTTAATCTTCTCTGAAGTGCAGACAAGTCAGTATCTTCCTCTTCAAAAATAAAAGAATGGAGTGGGGGTGGGACATGGTTAGGTGACTTTGAAGTGTTTTCACCATACAACTAAGTCATATCACAGTAAAATGGAAAGGAATTTCACTGTCACTTTACTGGACAGGGTGACTGCTGTTTGTGTTGGTAAGAAGCAGTTTAAAGAGGGAAGCAAATAAAACAGAAGCAAAATAATCATATCAAAAGAAATGAATTAGAATTTATTTGAATTAAATTGATACAGCTAGTATATTAACTATGTTTCACGTTGTGTAAAATTTTTATCCATTACAGAAACATTTTCAGAATTTCACACTGATAGTAATATGGTATTTAGGACAATGAGTGCGTGGTTTTGGAAGTTACACGTACGGTAGGCAAGAAAAAACTTAGTGCCAGTTCTGTGCATTTAATAAGGGTGGAAAGAAGTAATATGTGACTGTTTAATAAAAGATGGTGGGTAACTTTTTTAGAAAGCTAAACTTTACTGAGGAGACCAAGTGACTTGGGAGGCCATTAATTCTCATTTAGGTAAGTCATTTAGGGATTAGTAATAGTTTTCCCAAATGTCATAATGCAGGGGTGTCAAATACAAGGCTCTTGGGCTAGATCCGGCTCATGGACCATTTAATCCAGCTGGCTAGTAGTTCAGCAGGCTATCATAAAGTGGGGCATGGCTGGTGGGGTATGGCCAGATGTTGAAAGCAGGGTCAGTGGACCCCAATGGAAATGGCCATCAGCAGCACGGGGGGTAAACGAGGGTTGTATAGATATGGGTGTCTCTTGCCTTGTGCCCACAGAACCCACATTGATGACCTTGGGCCTGTGCCACCATCACTATAGTTGCTGCTGGCCCTACAGATCTGGCTCAGAAGGAACCTACATGGTCTGGATCCAGCCTGGGGCCTGGGGTGAGTTTGACACCCCTGTCATACTACATAATCAGTTTGGGGCCAAATTCAGGTTGCATATGGAATCTATATTATAGCATTTCCTAACGTTCATGTGCTTTAACTTCCAATCTAAAAACCATATTTTTAGGACAGCTTTCTTCAGGGATCATGTTTATCACATTTATATTTGTTTGCACAGCACTTATATAGAGATGAGATTCATGGAGTAAACTCTAAAGCCACATGATAAATGAACTTACTTCTATGAGCCCAGCACCCACATTCTGCTCACCAGTCCATTTTCTTTCAGACTTATTCTCCCATTGGAAACCTCAGAACAATTTCAAATGCATTCTATTTAAAAACTACCTGCAAGGCCTCCTCTAAACATTCATTTAAGGTATGATTAACCATGTAATCACACCTTTAAGTTGTGACCTAGCTACATAGTCAACCAATTAATGGAGTGATAAAATGAGCAATAAGATACAAAGTTATTGCACTATAAATGTAGAATAACTTTGTAGCTTGTTTTAATCATTAACGTGTGGTCAAGCACTCCCCTGTGGCTGGGAGTCTTATCAACTGAGGTGCTCCCAGCCATAAGGATGTACCACCCGCTGCCAGCCCTTCAGTTGACAAGGCTCACAGTGGTGTCAACACTGTCTTTTGAAAAGCTAGCAGTGGGAAGAACGCTTCAGCCCTGCAAGTCTTGTTGGCTGCAGGACTCACAACAGGGGCAGCATCTTTGGCTGTGGGGCTCACGGTGGTGGCAACGGGGAGAATGCTGCTGCCTCTGCAAGCCTCGTGAGGTGCAGGACTTGTAGTGGTGGCAGCGTTTTCTGTGGGGCTCACAGACTTTCACAGGTCTAAGTCCCATACCTCATAAGGCTTGCAGTGGGGGCAGCATTCTCTACATTCCCACTACAGGCTCCACAGAGAGCAATGCTCACAGTGGGACCAGTATTCCCAGTGCATGTGGTCAGTGATCAAAAGAAAATGGGCTACTAGGAAGTAATAATAGAGGGTCTCAACTTCCCACTTAATTGCTAGATACTTCTTCTCTATTACAGCATATTTCTGCTCCAGGCGGAGGAGCTTCCTGCTAAGATTCAGGATGAGGTGTTCTCCATCTTTAAACTCCTGGAGAGAACAGCCCCCAAGCCTTGCTCTGAGACATCCGTCTGAAATCTTTTGTTAAATCTGGGCTATACAAGACTGGTGCGCTGCATGGTAGCCATTTTACTGTCCAAATGCTGCCTCACACTTGAGGTGCTCCTTTCTGCAGCAGGTCGGTTAGTGTGGCCGTGATAGCAGCAAACTGGGACAAATCACTGATAATAGCTCGCTAACCCGAAAAGTGATTTCATCTGCTGTTTGGTTGCTGGCACTGGAGATTCCACCAGGGCCTTTATTTTGTCCACTAGAGGTCTGATCTTGCCATTGTCCACTAAAAATCCTAGATATCTAGTCTCCATGCCAGATGACATTTAGTAGGGTTGGTTGTGAGGCCAGCCACTTGTATTGACTGCAACACCTCTCACCTGCTGGAGGTATTCTGCCCACATGTTAGCAAATATCACTACATCATCCAGGTAGGCAGTCACATTTGCCCAGTGTGGGCAGAGTATTTTTTCTCTTAGACATTAGAAGGTCACAGGGCCCCATAGAAACCAAAAGGTAGAATTTGGAAGTAGTAGAGTTCCTAGGGTGTTGTAAAGACTGTCGTTTCTCATGACACTGGGTCCAAAGATATTTCACAATAACCTTTGGTTAAATCTAGAGTATTTATGTACTTTGTGTTGCCTATTCCTTCCATCATTTCATCTACTCTGGGAATAGGATATGTGTAATACTTTGAACCTTTGTTGACTTTATGGAAATCAATACAAAAATAGATGGTGTGATTAGGCTTTGGCACCAAAACAATTGGGCCACTCCACTCACTGGCAGATTCCTCCAAAACCCCAGGTCCAGTATCTTCTTAATCTTTTATTTTTTTGGTTCCCTTAGTCAGGCTGGAATTCTTGCGTATCCCTCCAGAATTGCACAGCCTTGCTTAAGGATAATCCTATGCTCAATTAGTGTAGTTCTGCCTGGAATCACCATAAATACCTCTTTAAATTCCTCCAGTTGGATTGTTACTTCAGCTCATTGAGTTGGGGTCAAATCGTCCTCTAGCATGAGGCCAGCCATTGGATATGGTGGGAAGTCCGGAATCTTGAGCTCAGCTCCCAGCAAACATGTAAAGACCATATAGGCTTCTCAGCCCCTCCAGAGCTTCAGCAGGTTGATAAGATATATCTATAAATGTCTCAATTTTCCTACTAGGTAAACTTCATAATTTACCTTGCCCGTCCTCTACAGGACCTCAAAAGGGCCTGGCTACTTAGCCAGCAACTAGTTGTCGGAGGAGGAGAGAAGTAGTAGCCCTCTATTCCCTGATAAACTCAGAGCCAGGCATTTTTATTGTATTACTGTTCCTGTACCTGCTGTGCAGCCCTGAGATTTTCTTTTGCAAGGGCACCTACCAGGTTGAATCTTTCCCATAGCTTCAGGACATATTAGACTATGTTCTGTGGTGTTCCCTGGACCTGCCAGGATTCTTGTAAAAGAGCTAACACACCTCAGGGCTGCCTCCCATACAGTAATTCAAAGAGTGAAAATCCATGGAAGACTGTGGAAGCTCCTGAATGGTAAAAATAAGTATGGTAATAACTGGTCCCAATTCTGAGACTCTTCCAAGACAACTTTTCTCAACATCCCTTTCAGTATTCAATTAAATTTTTCAACTAATCCATCCATTTGAGAATGATATACTGAATTCTTTATACTGAATACAAAATTGACCTTCAGTAAGCCCCAGACCAGGACATGAAGACTGTGCTCTGGTCAGTCAAAACCTCTTGGGGAAAGTCTACCTGGGAGAATATCTGTAATAGCTCAAAGGCCACAGATTGTGCTGAAGCTGAGCAGCTCACCACAGCCTTGTTGTAGCAAGTGACATAGTCAGCAAGGACCAGGATGAACTTACACCGTATTGAGCTAGCTCCAGTGATTGCACCAAGTCCACTCCAACCCGCTCAAAGGGTATGCTGACTAGTAGAACAGGTCAGCCATATAGCCACATCCCCATATAGCTGCGCCAGGCAGCAGCCGCGCAGACAGGCCAGGCAAACAGGCACACTCTTCAGGGGTGCGCCAGAGTTTGCAAGGGAGTTCTCTCATCCCAGCCAAGGCTTTGTCTAGCTGGGTCTAAAAAACCTCCAAGGATGGAGAGTCAACAACCTCTGTGGGTAACCTGTTGCAGTGTTTTACTACCCTCCTAGTGAGAAATTCTTCCTAATATCTAACGTAAAATTCCCTTGCTGCCACTTAAGACCATTGTTCCTTGTTCTGTCATCTTCTACCGCTGACAACAGTTTAGCTCTACCCTCTTTTGAGCCGCCCTTTAGGTAATTGAAAATTTCTATTAAATCCCCTCTTAATCGTCTCATCTCCCAATTAAATAAGCCCAGTTCCCTCAGCCTCTCCTCATAAGTCATGTGACCCAGTCCCCTCACCATTTTTGTTGCCTTCTGCTGGAATGTCTACAATGTTTTCATATCCTTTCTGTAGTGAGGGGCCCCAAAACTGGACACAGTACTCCAGACATGGCCTCACAAGCGCTTCTCTTGATCTGCAGATAACACTCCTACCAATGCAGCCCAGTGTGCTGTTAACCCTCTTGGCAACAAGCACACACCATTAGCTCATATCCAAGCTTATTGTTTACAGTTACCTCCAGGTCCTTTTCTGAAAAGTTTCTGCCTAGCCAGTAAGCTGGGTCTTGTACCGATGCATGGGATTGTTGTGTCCTAAGTGCAGTTGTTTTCACTTGTTCTTACTGAATCTCATGATATTTCTTTTGGTCCAAACCTCCAATCTGTCTAGGTCTCTCTGAATCCTAGGCCTACCCTACAGAGTATCTATTACTGCCCCCCAGCTTGGTGTAATCTGCAAACTTGCTGAGGGTACACTCTATGCCATCTTCCAGGTTCTTGATGAAGATATTGAACAAAATTGGCCCCAGGACCAACCCTGGGGCACTCCAACTAGCTCCAGCTGCCAACTAGTATACTCCAAGCCCAGTGCTTCAGCCAGTTTTCTGTCCACCTTACAGTCCATTCATCCAGCCCATACTTTCTTATCTTGCCTGCGAGAATGTTGTGGGAGACCATATCAAAAGCCTTGCTAAGTCAAGGTACACCACATCCACCACATCCACTGTTCTCTGCACACCCACAGAGCCAATTATCTCAGTATAGAAGGCAATCAGGTTGGTCAAGCATGACTTGCCCTTGGTGAATCCATGCTGAATGTCCCTAATTGTCTTCTTTTCCTCCAAGTGCTTAAAAATGGATTCCTTGAAGATCTGCTTCATGATTTTTCTAGTGATTGAGGCGAGGCTGACCAGTCTGTAGTTCCCTGGATCCTCCTTTTTCCCTTTCTTAAATGTGGGCACTATATTTGTCCTTTTCCAATCATCCAGGACCCCAACTGTCATGAGTTTTCAAAGAAGATGACCAGTGGCTCTGCTATCACATCAGCCAACTGCCTCATCACCATCGGCTGTGTCCTGTCCAGCCCCATGGACTTGTATATATCCAGGTTTTCTAAATAGCCTTAACCTGTTCTTTTGCCACTGTTGGTTGCTCATCTCCTCCCCAAACTGTGCTGCCAGGTGTAGTCTGAGAGCTGACCTTGCCTGTGAAAGAGGCTTTGAGTACTTTAGTCTTTTCCTCATCCTCTGTTACTAGGTTGCTTCCCCCACTCAGTAAAGGACCCACACGTTCCCTGATCTTCCTATTATTGTTGACATAATTGTAGCAGTCCTTCTTTTTACCCTTCATGTCCCTTGCTATTTGCAAGTCCAGTTGTGCTTTGGCTTTCCTAACTTTATCCCTGCATGCCTAAGCAATATTCTTATACTCCTCCCTATTTGTTTTTCCAAGTTTCCATTTCTTGTAAGCTTCCTTTTTGTGACTTAGTTTACTGAAGAGTTCCTCACTAAACCAAGCTGGTTTTCTGCTATACTTGCTAGTCTTCCTACACATGGTTTGTCCCTGCACTCAGTGAGGCTTCTTTAAAGTACAGCCAGCTTTCCTGGACTCCTCTCCCCATCACACTGGCTTCCCAGGGGATCCTGCCATGAGTTCCCTGAGTGAGTTGAAGTCTTCTTTTCTGAAGTTGTCCTGAAAACTCTCCAAAAACTTCCTGGATTGCCTGTGCACTGCTGTATTGCTCTCCCAGCAGATATCAGGATGATTGAAGTCCCCCATGAGAACCAAGGCCTGTGATCCAGAAACTTCCACTAGCTGTTTGAAGAAAGCTTTATCCACCACTTCATCCTAGTTTGGTGGCCTATAGCAGACCCCCTCTCCACCATGACATCACACTTATTGTTCTCTCCTCTGACTAACCCAGACACTTTTGACTGACCTATCTCCGGTTTCACACTGGAGCGGTGAGCAATTATATAGCTCTTTTACATTAAGTGCAACTCCTCCCCTTCTTCTCTGCCTGTCCTGAACAGTTGGTACCCATCCATGACAGTGATTCAGTCATGCGAGCTATCCCACCAAGTCTCTGTTATTCCAATCATGCCATAGTGCTGTGACAGTGCAAGTATTTATAATTCTTTCTGCTTGTTACCCAGGCTTTGTGCATTCAAGTACCGGCACCCAAGGTAACATATTGATTGCTCTGATTTCTCAGGAAGTATGAGAACACCTTCCCTGTTTCCCCCTCTTGCTTGCTCTTCCCCCAGGTCACTAACTTCACCACTTACTTCGGGGCTTTGGTCCCACAGAGAACCTAGTTTAAAGCCCTCCTCCTTAGGTTAACGAGATGTCTGTAAAGATGCCCTCCCCGCTGTTCATCAGGTGGACCCCATCTCTTCATAGCAATCCTTCTACATGGAACATCATGCAATGGTCAAAGAAGCAAAAGCCCTGCCAGTGATGCAATCTGTGTAGCCGAGCATTTATCTGCAAAATACATCCACTACTGCCTGGGCTCTTTCTCTTGACTGGAAGGATCAAATAGAAGAACAGCTGAGCCCCCATCCCCTTCACTCTTGCACCCAGAGCCCTGTAGTCACTTTTGATCTGCTCAGGGTCTCCCCTGGCAGTATAATTGGTGCTCACATGGATAAACAGCATAAGGTAGTAGTCAGAGGGCTGGATGTGTCTCAGTAATTCCTCCATGACATCTTGGATCTGGGCTCCAGGCAAGCAGCTGATTTCCTAACACAGCAGGTCAGGTCAACAAATGGATCCTTCTGTCCCCTGCAGAAGGGATTCTCCAACCACCACCACCTATCGCTTCTTCTTGCTTGTGGTTATCTTGATCCTTCCCACCTTGGGGAGTCCTGCCCTGTCCTCGTCCACTAATGGAACATGCTCCTCACCCTATGTAGCTAAGGCTCCATATCTATTCTCCAGATATTCTCCAGATATACTGCTGCAGGTGGAGATGAAGATTTCTTGTTGCTGCCAGAGGTCACCTTCCAGCTTCCAGTTTCCACCTTCCATGGAGGCCATATCCTCTCTCTTCTGTAGTGCTGCCTCTGGCAGTTCTTTCTACACAGTCCTGGACGTCTCCTTCAGCATCAAATCAATGAACTGCTTATGGCAGAGGATGTTTCATAGCCTTGCCACCTCCTTCTGTGGCTTTCTTACTTATTCCCTGAGAGACACCACCAGGAGGCAACGCCCACTCCACAGGCAATTCCCCATCTGGCTGTCACTGGAAGGAACCTATAAGCTGCAATCCTCAAAGTGCCAGACCAAGACCTGCATGGAAGCCTTGACTGTGAATGGTCCTGCCAGCACAGAAACCTCACAGGTGCAGGCAGTGGCAGTGGCAGTGGCAGTGGTAGTGGCAGTGGCTGTGGCTCTGGCATTGTGATGTCCTCCAGCCATTTCCCTGGGTTTCTTAATTTGCCTTCTCTCTCTTACTGCCCTTCTAAGCATACTTCTCTAGCAAGCTCACCTGGAAGCCAGCCTATTTATTTTTCCTTGGCCCCAAAGGGTTCCTTTTTATACCCTGCTTGGCCTGGACTGGTTCTGCCTCCTCATTAGGGCTTCTGTCAGGCACAGGCATCAATCACTCAGTCATCACTCAGGAATCAGCAATCATTCAACTAGCAACACTCCCGGCTTCTCAGAGCACTCACCTGAAACACACACAGCCTACCAAACACACACTCAGCAAGTCAAAGGCACAGGCATCCCTGGATCACTTAGACTTCCTGAGCAGGATCTGTTGCCTGACTTCTCTTCCCTTCCCTCCTTTTGCTCCCAGCAAATTGCCTGCAAACTGTTTGCTGCCCCTGTTCACTTGCATGATGATGCTCCTGGGCACTAAATCATGATGCTTTTAGGCACAGCAAGATCTTTTAGAGCATTCAGAAGGGTTGTGGTTTCTTTTGAGCCATAATGTATAGTATCTAAAGCTGCCTACACATGTGCTCATTGGCATTGTAATTAGAATATGTCAGAACAGATTCAATTAATCAAGATTGCTCTGCACTCTAAGCAGAATGCTGATGCATCATCACAGCATCACGTGTATTAAACCCCTGCACATTTAAAAATGACTGTGGGGGCACTCGTCAAATGAGGTTTAAATAAAGTGTCTTGCAGCCAGTTTTAAATGTATGGGGGCTTAATACACGTGACACTGCAGCATTTTAATTAGAGTGGCTACCCAGTAGCTGCTCTAATTAAAACTCCCTCTGCCCCGCGTCCCACCTCTCCATCTTTGAGCATGTGAATAGGCAGCCTAAGAAGTTGATTACACACCACGTTGTGCAGGGGCAGCTATCCCTGAATAACTCCAGGTGTAAGCAACCCTTAAAGCAGCTGTTTATACTGGTAGAGGGATAAAAGAAATAGCCTTAATAATAAATTTTTAAAAACCTCTCAAAAGCATTCTTAAAATAGTTTCTCCCTCTGTGGATATATACAAAATACATGATAGCGGGTTATAGTGTAAAGATTTCTTAGCGCTCAAATCTTGTTACTGGTGGCTTCAGCACTCATGAAGGACAATACTGTACTGATGTTGGCTTTTGTTCTCTAAGTCTTTCAAGAAGCATACTGTTGCCCTGAGAAAATAAAATAGCTTCTCCAGTGCAAAAAATGTAATACTTCTCTAGCTAATTCTTACATTTAATAGCTGTTTCATTTTTATAATAAAGAAATCCCTCAGTAACAACTTAGTAATGTGAACTTGTATTGAACAATCTTACTCATATGTGTGTGTGTGTGTGTGTGTGTGTGTGAATGAGATACATATATACACACCTATATATATGTACATACATACATACATATTAAGAAGCTTCTAAAAATGTTGAAAGTTCAGTTAGATTGTTTTAAAGGACAAAATGGAAACACCCTCCTTCAAGAATTAAAAAAGACAATCTATTCAAATTTAGTTATAAGTTGTAGTGTGGATATCATTTTGACCTATGGGAATTTGATACATTTCTGTGTCTAAGTTACATTTTTCTTGACACTTAGAAATGCTTATGACTTACAGCAATTAAAGTTTTTTCTGGTAAGTATAGGGTGCCTCTTAAAATAAAATATGGCATAAAGAATGTTTAGTGGTGAGTTTTATCTTCTTTTTTGTTATCTATATTTGACATCTCATTAAGGTTTTCACCCATCTCTTCCACAAAAACAAGAACCAATGATTTAGGGGTTTTAATAAGTTTTTTTATTTTCATAAAAAAAACTATTTTTGATGCTGCATTGCCTTTACATTGAGACAAAGAGCTTAGCCAATACAATTAAAGTTTACTGCCCTATAGTCTTTTATATATTGCCCCCCTGTCAGTAACTCAGTCTTAAAAGTAACTCTTGGTGGTCTCATTCAGTGGCGATGTCCATAATACTAGCAAATTAATGTTGTGGGGTAGAACTTTTCACAGATTCCTCATCCATTATAGAATAATTTTTCAAAATATAAAGCACTTTGTAAGTCAAACAAAGCAGAAGTATGGTTTAGTGAACTGCAGTGTTGAGTGCGTTACAGTTTATTTTTCTGGTGAAAAAATAAACTATTACTTTGACTAATAACTCTTGTGGAATGTGGAAAAAGATTATCATTAGATATTCCCTGCCAAAAGAAATGAATATCACAATACTCTTAAAGTGCACAAAAGACCTTAATTTACCAGTACTTGAGTTGATTTTAGGCCTGGCATGTGTCATTACTGTAAATCTTTCAAACATTCAAAGTGGAAGAAAATCAGTTTAATCTCTCTCCTGGAAAATGTTATTGAAAACTCTTCAAACCCTGGGCATGATCCAGAGAAGGCCTGAAACTCTCATTGACTTCACTGGAGAATCCAAATGCTCAGCCTCATTCTGCCTCGGTCTCTTAGAGCAACCACAGTATATGTGTAAGCTGCATGGAAGGTGGCAAGTGATGACGTGTGTGGAAGGGATAGCTCATAAAACCATGTGAAGCACTTCCTTTCTCAAGAAGTTAAATACAGAGGGATTAAAAATGAACGGTTTATGGGCCAAATGAAGGAGCCCTGTGTAGCTATGAACTGCTCTGAGCAAACCTTGTTAAATACCTTTGTACCTAGCATGCAGTTTACTGGTTTACCACTCTAATCTATTTGATCTTCTTTCTCAACTATTTCATCCTTTTAAAATATTGCATTGTCCATGTTGTATTCTACCGAAATTACTAGTATGTCTCAGCATTCTTAGGTAGGGTTTCATATTTTGCTTCGAGGCTACATTAATGGTAATAGCTGGACTCTTATATATAACTTGCCCTTTTCTTGCAAGTAGACAAGTCCTTGCCTAGCATATTCAGTACTTCTTACCTATCTCTGCAGACTGGATACAATGCTATTGTGATCATTTTCTTTTATGACGTGGACATCTGTCTTCTTGGTTTTAGGTTTGGATTCCTCCAACTAATTTAATAGAAAATAGACTAGTGAAGAGCTGCCATTGGATAACTTTTTGGTCATCCCCAAATAGAAGCAAATTTGAGTAACTGAGCGGATACTTTAGTCTGTGAGTAGTTCTTGGGAAGTTTAGGTTCCCAAATTAGGCAAACAGGCCTAGGATCTGGGAGAGATGAGTGTTAGATCCCCTTCACACAGAACAGGTTTGAACCTAATCCAGTACCCTAACCATTATAGCCCATCACTAGGGGCTGCAGTTCAGTGTTAAAAGGAGGGTTGGAGAGGGACATAGATAATGTCTTATCTGTGACTTGGAGCTTACACCACAATGTTGAGATGATGGGCAAGATACAAATTCAAACATTCTCTGGATAAGGGAGGCCTAAAACTGGGCTCTCTTAATTCCTGGTCAAGTGCCTAAATCACTCAGCTCTTGGGGGAATCATCCTTTTGTTTTTTATAAAACTTGCAACAGTATAGTGCATAGGTAATCATGCAGCTGCCTAACTGAGTATCCATAGTAGGCTATGGATCAGCATATTCATGTACACTTAAGTGTCCACTGTGCAGGGATAAAATAATCACAAACTGTATGTAAATGTCAAAAATGTCACTTATGTGGTAAATACCATTTTGGCATGCAAAAGTTAATAGAATTCAGCCACAACCATACAATTCTTCCTAAGATTGGCAGATACAATAACAACAAGTTCAATGCAATATTTTATCAAGATAAAATATCCATAATAGATCAAATAGTAATGAACTGGTAAATTGCACAGTGGGTTTAAAATTTCTTACTAAGTTATATTTATAGAAGTTCACAATTACAAAAGGCTTCTTATTTTGATCATTCTTATTCTGATCATTCTTTGCTCACTATGTAGTAATGACTTTAAAAAAGGAATGCTTAACATGGCTTTTGAGTGATTTCTCCTCCTTGCACATCACTACCACTGTTCCTGCAAAAAGTGTACATTCAGACATACACTCATATCTACTCCTTGGTATGATACACATGCATGCAGGCCTGTCTACTCAAGATGGTACCAGAGTGTGAAAACATGGGGTGTTCTTATTTGAAATCTGTGGGAAATAAAGATCACAGTGGTCACATCTACATGTTCATTTATGAGCCATAATTTCAGCACATTAATAATGTAATAACAGGTACTAACTTAATGTGTTGTAATTGGTGCTACTGTGCAGTACCACTGGCGCAAGTTCCTTACATGATGCTAATGTGCAGTAGACTAATTCTACTGCACATTAGTGCATTAGCACAGGTTTTGCCATGATGTTCTAGTCCATAGTAGGGCTGTGCGAAACTTCCAGTGGTGATTCGATTTGGAGGAGATTAATCCCTATCTGGTGGCCAAATCTCCACATTCGACGCAAACCAGGGAACCAATTTAAAGGTCCAAATCAATTCAGAGCTCTCTGAGTCTTCATTCAGAGAGCTTTGATTCGGGCAGTCCCCAGTGGCTGCAGCGGGGAGCTTCAGCTGACTCGGAGCTGGTAAGTATTAGGGGAGCGGGGGAGGGGACCATGGCAGGAACCCGTGTGAGCCCCTCCAATCCCCTCATTCCCACAGCCTCCCCAACCCTTGTCCACTTCCCCAGCACCCCCCATGGCTTCCCCCGCCCACCCCAGCTCGGTACTTTAAAGAAAAGCTCGTGCTCACCGGGCGTTGCTTGGCATGGAGGGGTGATCCCCACTGGCCCCCACTGCCCCATGCTTCATGGGAGCTCTGCCATGAGCCCCCTGATCCCCCCTCCCTCCCCCACCTCCTCAGTTCCAGCCCTTTAAGAAAAAAACAAGAAAAGCCCCAGAACTCACCACTCATAGTGGCCTCAAGACTTCATGGGGCTCATGCAGAGCACTCCACATGGTGCAGGGAAATGTGGGGCAGCAGGAAATACCACCCACCAGCAGGAGCAGTAAGTCTGGGGGCTTTTTTGATTTTTTTTTTTCCTAAAGGGCCAGAGCTGGCCCGGGCAGAGCATCTGTGGGAGGGCTGGGGGAGCAAAGGAGGGGTCAGGGGGCTCATGCAGCCCCCAATGCAGTGTGGGGCAGTCCGGGGCAGCAGGGATCGCCCTCCCTGCCCAGCAGCACGCAGTGAGCAGAGACTTTTTTTTCCCCAAAGAGCCCGGAGCTGGGGTGGGTGGGGCAGCCATTGCTGGGCTGGGAGAGTATAGCGGGGATGGGATTCGGAGATTTGGCTGAATCGAATCAGGACATTTTTTCAAATCACTAAATCGAATAACTGTCCCCAAAATTGGCCGAATCCAAATCCCAAGTGAATACTAACCACTTCGCACAGGCCTAATGCATAGTAGTACTAGCCAACTGCACTTCTACTGTCTTGTGTAGATGCACCCAGTGGGGATGTTTATGCAATAACATTTGGAAAACGCATACCTATGTAACTGAAAATAAAAATTGTTTAAGTGCTCCTGACACTTACAGGTCATAGAATTGACTGCAAAGCACTTAAATGTGCTTAATTTTAATAATGTGAGTACTTTCCTGGAGGTTAAAGTTTGTGCAAACATGGCTAAAGTTATGCATATGCTTAGATATTTTGTAAGATTGGGGTTTCTCTTACTAAGTATGGGAGAAGAGTACCACTTAGAATTTATTGTACTTTAGCAAGAAGAAATGTGAAAAGTCATATTAAATATGAGCAGTTGTCTGACAACAGAAACAACTGCTTGCCAAGATTGCTGCAGACTTAACAAAAAGCAATCCTTCCATTTACAACATGATTATTTAAGCACTGAGTTGCAGATGCTTCAAGTATAAACATCAAATTGAAGTAGTAATTGTCAATTGTGTACAAAAAGATTTGAAACAACCACAGTAAATATTTATTGTCTTAAATCTCAAGTTTTATACACCAGGTTAGTCACTATGCTGTATTGTTTGCCAAGGTTAAAACAAGGCAGAATATTTGCACAAGTCAAATGTTTTCTCCTTTTTGTAGCTAAATCTATGTACTGATAAGTGCTGTTTGAAGAAAGAGCAGAGCAGTACTTCAGATTGTAACCTTCATAAATACTTTTACTTAAATAGGAATCCTCAAAATCCTAGTACAAACAAAAGCCTGATTATATGTACAACAATAATGCCCTTATCACAATGGGATAACAAACACAATGGTTAGTAACATTAGACTAGTGTAACAAGGGTGTTTATAATAAAGCTGATTACAGTTTTGTTGAGAGCCAAATGCAATGGCCCTTTCAGAGGATCCTTTATGAGAACATTGTTTGCCACTTAAGACCTTCAGAACAGTTTCTGATGCATCCTTTTAGTAAAGCTACTTTTGAAAGCTAAACCTTCCTGAGATTTAATAAAGAATATTGTTCAAACTAGCAATGATAATAGGGTTTAATGTAGCTTGGGGACAATAATATATTAAAGACCATATTGAGAAAGACAGGGAAAGGCCACTTACTCCAACAGTGCCTCCCTCCCCTTTCTTTAAGTGCATCTTACTCTCTCTTCTGTACTTTGTCACTGTATTATTCTAATCCCTTGTTCTTCATAAAAATGTCTGGCCTAGTTAATTTGATGACCCGTCTTAGCAACTTGTTCCTCTTCAAAAGAAAACTTATCTCTGTCTTTTACTCATAATAACCCAATATTTGTTTTGTACTCTGAATTTGACGATTTCTTACTATTGTTATTCAGCCCCACCACAGATCCAAGCACCCTAGTGATGCTATGTAAAACACAGGAAATATGAATGCTTTTCCCAAGGTAAATGTATTAATTTGTCAGTCTAATTGCCAGTATGGAGAATAACATATGGTAGATGATATTGGCCTCAGTAATGGGACATAAATTCTTTCACCTCTTCATCATCAATTCAATTCCATCAGAGATCAGCAATGGCCAGCATATAATAGCAATTTGTTAAGGATTTGAAATGAGATTGGTGACTCTAATTCTGTTTTGAAGAGGCAGATGTGCACATCACCAAAATCACTACAATCAACACCAATGTCGGATACCTCACAAGAAGAATAGAATGGACATGGGGACCAAATGATTTTTTTTTTGTTCTCAAGGAAGCTGCTGTAGGCCCGCATTGAAGCTTATAATTGGTCAGGGTTTGCCTTGCCACTTCCTAGGCTATATTTCTTCTGTTGTGAAAAATTAAGGGCTTCAGTTGCCAGGACTGTGAATCTGTCACCTTTCCCAAAATATTATAGTTTCATAGTTTGTAGGGTCGGAAGGGACCTGAGCAGATCACCTAGTCCGACCCCCTGCCATGGCAGGAAAGAATACTGGGGTCAAATGACCCCAGCAAGATGTTCATCTAACATCCTCTCAAACACCCCCAGGGTAGGAGCCTGCACCACTTCTCTTGGAAGCTGGTTCCAGACCCTAGCCGCCCTGACTGTGAAGTAGCGCCTCCTGATATCTAACTTAAACCTACCCCCTGCCAGCTTGTAACCGCTATTCCTGGTCACTCTTGGCGGTGCTCGGGGAAACAGTGACTTCCCAATGCCTGCTGATCCCCCCTGACTAGTTTATAACAGGCCACAAGATCCCCCCTCAGCCTTATCTTTTGGAGGCTGAACAGGCTCAGGTCCCGCAGCCTGTCCTCATAGGGCCTGCCCTGCTGCCCCCTGATCATACGAGAGGCCCTCCTCTGGACCCTCTCCACGCTGTCAACATCCCTCTTGAAGTGCGGCGCCCAGAATTGGACGCAGTACTCCAGCTGCGGCCTGACCAGTGCTGCATAGAGGGGGAGGATCACCTCCTTGGACCTGCTCGAGATGCATCTGTGGATGCATGCCAAGGTGCGGTTGGCCTTCCTTACTGCCTCTCCGCACTGCCGGCCCATGTTCATCTTGGAGCCAACGATGACCCCCAGATCCTTTTCCGCCTCCGTGCTGACAAGAGGGGAGTTCCCCAACCTGTAGGTATGGTGCTGGTTGTTCCTCCCGAGGTGCATCACCTTGCAATTGTCTGTGTTGAAACTCATCCTATTCTCATCCGCCCACCTTCGTAACCTGTCGAGGTCTGATTGTAGCCTGTTGCATCCTTCCAATGTACCCACATCCCCCCACATCTTAGTGTCATCAGCAAATTTGAACAGGGTACTTTTTACCCCCTCATTCAAATCGCTGATGAAGATGTTGAACAGTGCAGGCCCAAGGACCGAGCCCTGCGGAACCCCACTGCCCACGTCCTTCCAGGTTGAGAAGGACCCATCCACTACCACCCTCTGGGTGCGGCCCTCCAGCCAGTTGGCGACCCATTTGACTGTGTGGGTGTCTACACCACAGCCCCCCAGTTTCTTAATGAGAACGGGGTGAGAGACAGTGTCAAAAGCCTTCTGGAAATCCAGGAAGATTATATCCACTGCAACCCCTGCATTTAACGATCTGGTGATCTGATCGTAAAAGGCCACCAGGTTGGTCTGACAGGACCTTCCACTGATGAACCCATGTTGGTTGCCCCTAAGCATGCAGTCTCCTGCTGGGCCCTCCTGGATGTGTGCCAGCATAATTTTCTCGAACAGCTTGCCTAGGATTGAGGTGAGACTAACCAGCCTATAGTTTCCCGGGTCCTTCTTCCTGCCTTTTTTGAAGATGGGGACCATGTTGGCCCTCTTCCAGTCCTCCGGTACCTCACCAGAGCACCATGAGCGCTCATAAAGTTGTGCCAGGGGACTTGCAATGACCTCGGCCAGTTCCTTTAGAACTCTAGGGTGGAGATCATCCGGACCGGCTGACTTGAATACGTCCAACCCCTCCAGAAGCTCCCTAACTAAATCCTCGCTAACCCGTGGCCCAGGTGTGCCTCCCCCGGGGCCCGAGGGGGGCCCAGCAGGGAGGTGGCTGTTCTGGTCCCTACTTAGGAAGACGGAGGCAAAGAAATCGTTAAACATGTTAGCTTTGCCGTCTGGTGTGAAGACCAAGTTACCCATGTTGTCCTGCAAGGGCCCCACATCACCCAGAACCCTTTTTTTACCCCCTATGTATTTAAAAAAAGACTTCTTATTGTCCTTAATCTGGGAAGCTAGTCCCAGTTCCATCTCTGCCTTGGCCTTCCTAACTGCCCCCCTACATCCCCGAGCAACTACATAATAGTCCTCCCTGGTGATGACCCCTTCTTTCCACTAGGTATAAGCCTCCTTTTTAGCAAGGAGACATTCCCGGATTCTTTTGGTGAGCCACAGGGGCTTGTGTGCTCTCCTGCTCCCTTTGGTCCTCGTTGGGATTACCTTCCTTTGGGCTTGGAGGATTGTCTCCTTAAGGAGCAACCACTCTCCTTGGACACCTGGCTCCCCTGCCCCCCAGGACCTCAGCGCTTCTCCAACTATCCTCCTTAGCTCGTTGAAGTCTGCCCTCCTAAAATCTAGGGCCGCTGCCTTACTGCATGCCTTTGCCACCTTGCGCTGGATGGTGAATTCCAGCAGGCGATGATCACTGTCGCCCAGGTAGTCGAGCACCCGCAGCCCCCTCACCAGGTCATCACCCGTGGCCAGCACCAGGTCCAACAAGGTGTCTCCCCTGGTGGGGCTGTGCACCTCCTGGGTTAGATGGAGGTCCTGCACTCTGGCCAAGTACCTACGTGAGCATTCAGACCTGGCTGACTGTTCTTCCCAGCAGATGTCCGGGAAGTTCAGGTCCCCCATGACTACCACATCCCCAGCCTTCACTACCTCTGAGCTGACCGAAGATTTCCTGGTCAAGCTCTTCACCCTGGTTGGGAGGTCTGTAGTAGACTCCCACTGTTAAGTCTCTTTCCCCTTGACTGCCTTGTACTCTAACCCAAAGCACTTCAGAGTGCCCCTCCCCTGACTCCTTGGTAATTGTTAAACTGGAGAATTCCAAAGGTACCACCTGATGATGTCACCTGAGAAAAGGGAAGTCATAGCTTTTGTGCCAAGTTAGTGGTTATATTCCCACAGCTATCTCTTTTAAATAATGAGATATAACATTGTATTTGGAAACTTTACTCCATTCTGGCAGTATTGCTGTAAAAAAAGACATGTTCAGTAATGACAAAATCGCTTTACTGGAAAGATCTGGCCCTCAGATGTCACAATCTGAAAGCAATTGCTTTTCACTTTTGCAGCATAGTGACTAAATTATGTCCCCCTTGCCCATGGAAACCACTTTACATGATCAGTAATAAGTCTAGTTAACTGAGATACTGCACTAGAATACTCTGATCATTTAGTTCAGTCATATCCATTTTCCTTTAAATATGCCAGTGCAGCATGCTCCTTTCTCAAATAAGAATATGTCACATATCATCCCTTATGACCTGTCTTCCTCAAGTATGAAATCATAGTGATTGAACAACATTTCTCCCTTATTGAAGTGCCTCTGATCCTTATACTATTCTATGGGCAGAACTCACTGAACTCACTGGAATAAGTATGAGGGATGAAAGATTACATCAGGCTGCATCATTTGATTTGAACCCACTGCTAGAATCAGTGTAGGCGATTGCAAGGCCCCATGAAAATCTAGAGAAATGCAGGTACTGTCTGAATGAAGTCCAGTGCATTGATTGTTTTTCCTTTTTTGGTGTAAGGTCTGGGAGTAAGGGGGTTCATGCATACAAGATTTTACTGCAAAGTAGTTTGCTGGAAGTAAGCATGTGTGTTTACATGTCCACATGTTTACTGTGCAGTAAAACTCACTAATCGTGAGTGAATTGGCTACCTGAAAATGCAAGTAACAAATTTACTTATGATTACTAACTGTGCAGTAGCTCCTGTGTAGATGCCTGACCAGGAGAAATCAGTTGGCCACCAGGGGATAGGAAATTGCCCCCTACCCCCGGGAGCTGCCTGCTGCTGGGGCGGGCTCTGCCACTGGAGCCTGGGCAAGGACTATGTCCCCTGTTCCAGCTGCATTGAGATCCAAGCCTCTTGCCCAACCCCCACTTCACCATTGCATTTGGGGAGCAGGGGGCTGGGATATTCTTATATGTTATTATTTTTATCCCTAATGACCTCCCACAGTGGGCTCATGACCATGGAGCTGGTGCGGCGAGAGGCCCATTGCAGGGCCCCAGGAAGTGGGAGCATTTTGTTGCCATTAGCAGCAAATATGCTCCCACTTTCCTACACATGTAGATGCCTGCCTGTGAGTGTTTACTCACAAGTAGTTTACTCACAAATAAACTGCTCCCAGATCTAATGTACCTGTAGACACCCCCGGATTAATGAAATGGGGGGTGTCTCTTAATTATTTTTATTTACAGTGTTGAATTAATCAAGGAAATACATTACAAAATCATTACACAAAGAAACAATCCAAACACAAAAGTATCCAGCTACCAAAACACCGAGGCCTGAGAAACAGCATAGATTCCCTTGTATTTTTTTATAATATTTCAAGTTTTATTTCCAATTTAAAGATTTATATGCCTATCAAGTCAAACCAATATTTTCTTCACGATGTCTCATCTCATTCTGTGACATTAAATTCTATAGTAACTGCATTTTTAAGGAATTAAATGGATAGCAACCTTTTAAATGATTTTTCATTTTTGACACTGAGCCAGATATCTATGCTGATAAAATCTATAGCTCTTGGAAATGAGATAAAATTAGTAAGGCTTTATAAAATTAATGGGTGTGTAGTTATTTATGTATCTAAGAGGAAAAACAAACAAACAAAAATTGCCTCTGGGTAATGATTTAAACTAGCTTCTTTACTTATTGTATTCCAAGTAAGGCTATTAATAAAAAAACAAAACACAACTTACAGATGATGCCACTTCGTTCCAACTGCTATGTGTTTGTGTTTTTCAGGTTTTTTTAACAGAGAGATAAAAATGGCTAGCTTCCCTTATAGTCAGGTAAACCTTGTTCTCCTATGTATTCCAAAAGGAATAATATAAGAGTTGCAAAGCATAAATTCCAGGACAAAGATTTTTTAAATTAATACTAAGCTGAAGCTACATTGGCCATTAAAAAGGAAAAGGAAATGTAACTTAAAAGCCCTGCTACTAGTGGGGCAGCTGGTTATATGCACAATGCTATATCTGGCATTTCTTAACTTTTGAATGTTTGACTCTGAGACCCAACTAATATTGTTTCATATATATATACACACACACACACATTTATATGTGTGTGTGTGTGTATATATATATATATATATAAAATATCATTTAGCATGAGCTTTCTTGAATTATGTAAGCAGTGTTTTTTGCCTGCACAGCATGTAATACAGTGGGTCTCTGGTCCATGCCAGGACCCTTACGTTTTGTGATAAAGATGGTAGCGTTGCTTAGATAAAATCATACCAGCATGCAAGATCATAAGGAAGAATATTGCTTCAGGGTAGTGTAGCACAGTACTCTAATGATCATGCCACAGGTTAGACATTATCTAGGTTCTGCTCTGGGGCTATTTTTAAAGCTGGAATCCTGAGCGGCCAAGAGAAGGAGAAGATACATGGGATCAGGAGGATAAAATTATGTTCAAGGTTGTGTGTTTCAGTGAGACAGTTTCTGCTCTGGAAGGCAGCAGGCCTTGGGTTCTAGTCTGAAACCTTGCTCTCAACAGGGCAGGAACTGCACTAGTCTACATCTATTTTACCCAAAGGTAATTGAATGCAAAGGGCAGTGCTAGTGAAAAAGCACCGAAGAAGTGATTGCATAGTAAAAACATGGGGTCTGATTGTTTAAAGCACTATTCTAAGAAGTCAAAAAGATGCCAGTTTTGATGCCTACTAGGTGAGAGAGGCCTAGAAGTGGTGCTTAGGCTTTCTGGACAACTGCCTCAACCACTCAGCTACTGAGGCTAAAACATGGGAGTGCCTTCATTCCCTACCTTGTACTCAAGTACATGAGTAGTCAGTGCATAGCCAACTGAGCTTACTTAGGGTATGCACATGTAATGTGTGTTGGTGTGGCCAAAAATGTCCAATACATGGCTATAAAACTGCCATTTAGGCACACAAGGAAACAAAATTAATCTTCTAATGGTCTCTCTGCCTGGTGTTGGCCAAGCACACCCTGCTCCTAAAAGTTAAGCATTAACAGGAAGTCCTTCTGATTCTAGAAAGAAAAGAAATACAGTTAAATTCACATTTACACTTCTTCAAGGGGTAAGGAGAAACGTCCACAGGTCAGGGTTCCTTTAAAACCATCACATCAACCTGAAGAATGTAATTAGGATGTTTGTGAAATGGTGTAGTGCTTTGTCATGCTGAAGAGTATTATGAGGTCATAGTAATTACTCACTTTGAGGCATAGCAACCCAGTTCTATAACATTTAGTTTAAAGGATTTCTATCAGCCTGGATCTAGCATATGTTACACCTTTTAATGGAAAAGATTGACCATTGGTTTAGGAAAGCTAATGTCTTGACTCACAATGTGACCTAGCCCTTGTGTTTAAAAAAATAAATAAAAGAACTCTTTCAGTGCATTGGGCGAACTATTAGGGCCTTCTGGCATTCACCTTATAATGTGAAACAGGACATTTCATTGTTGTTAGAACTACACATTTTGTCACTGGCCATTGAGTCACACTAGTACTGCCCTTTCCATTACAAATGTATGATGTAATATTCAGCATTTTGGAAAGCTTTACTTTTGAGCTTATCTATACACTAAATACTAGAAGGCACATTAACTTATTTAAATATTATAGAAGAGACCAGGAAATTCAAATATCTGTTGAAATACTATCTTAGCAAACAGCAAAATATAAGGAAATGTTATTCATATTAAGAAAGTAAGGCATTTAGCAACACAGGCATTAGCCATTAGTACACTCTGGACTGGGTTGTATTCTGTGCTGTCTTTTCTTGTGCTACTAAAATAATTAAATTCAAGTTTTGTCTCATAATTTCAACTTAGACCCCCCTCTGGGCATCAATCCTAGGTCAGCTTTATCAACAATAACAAAAACCTGACAGCTCGAAGCTTGCTTCTAAAAACACACAGCAACTGGAGCTTTTTTAAAACCATTGACTTTCAAAACAGCTCTGTCTCTTGCATGCAATCTTGATAAGGGAACTTTCCAATGAAGAATTTGCTAGGTGGACGTCTGATAGCAAGGTTGTCTTTCCCTGGAAAATTATGGTCATCTTCAGTTTACATCAAATTGCTATCATCTGAAACAAAACATGTAAGCGAATATTGAAAGTTTACTCTTTAAGAATAGTGCTGTGCTCCAGAAGATTTCTGACATGTGCTCTATATATGTCAATCAAGATAGAGATCACTCTTGGGATAAAAAAGTAGACACAATTGTTTGTGGAAATTAAGAGCCAGAGCTCATTTATTTAGCTGGGTAGTGTTTTTCTCCAAGTAACTTGCGTCTGGTGTAAATTTTAAAGTTATTGATTGGGCAGAGGACTAGATTTACTCACTAGCCAATGGCTAATGGGGAACAACTTTAGTTCATGCATAATAATAGTCATCTTTATTAGCTCTCTGATTGTGCTCTGTTTTGTTAGATCCAAAGAACTGGAATTTTTTTGTAATTGAGAAGTTGCCTGACATTTGAAAGAAATTAGCACATATACCAGTGTTGGCTTCCTGAAAATCTTTGACTGCCAGCAATCTGATTACAACAATGAAAAGTTGAGTCATAGTGCCTACTTTTATCCACTCATTGTCTTCTTTTAGACCGCAAGAAAACTAAAGCTATCAAATGAAGAGCATTAGTTTTGTGATTTACAACTGTGCTGGGTTCTCTTTTTCCTGCATGGAAATTTTCATAAGTGGTTTGGTAAATGTCTTTAAAATAGCTGTGTGCAGAAAATAGTTTACAGAACTTGGGCCTGCTAGTTCCATTTCTGAGTTCAACAGTGAGGATCCCTCAAGTGATAGGGACCAAGCTGAGAATGCAGAGAATGGAGTTCTGGAAGCAAGTTGGGGAAAAGGAGACATATGGTGCAACCCACAGAAATGCATTAGCTCATGGTTTTCTGAATGCCTGCTTCACACAATTTGTCAAATCTAACTGCTTATTATTATGCATCCTAAAACTGGGCAGATTATATATATTAGTTTACACATCAGTAGCTATAAATTTGTTTGTATTTATCACATGGCACTGATCGCCATACACAGTGCAATATGCATGCACATATGTTAATAATTTATACCCACAAAAAATGCACTTAGTTGTTCATATGGCAGGGACCTGTATATGATTAGGAGGATTCCAAATACAACCACTTGCTTTATCATGTAAAAATAGGGGCAGACAAAGGTCAAAAGTAACAACTTCCTGAATTTTATTTTTTATATAGTTAAACCTATGTCACTAGAAAACATGCTTAAAGTTCCAGGTTTTTGAGTGAAAGTCTAATTTTAATGCTATTGAATATGCATTAACAATTGGAATTGCCTATCTAATGTAAAGAGTCATGTTGTGGAAGAGGTAATATTGCCAGGTGCTCACCTTGGGCCCAAGAGGAAGGGACCACAGCAGAGTTTGAAGCACAATGATACGGCTGCTGCCTTGGAAGGGAGCAGGCCCTGGGAGCCCAGGATGGAGGTTGTGGGTGCAGTAGCACCATGCTTTGATTCCTGCTCCACTGTAAGTTTAAAACAAACTGCCTCTTAGGGACAGTATTATTTCTGTTCAGGTGGAACTGAGGGAGTTAATTGACTTCATGAATCGTTATCTACTTGAATTGTGTTAATCTCTTCACTTCATAGTTAAGAACCCTTTATTTTCCACTAGTCTTCTTCTACAATTATCCTGTCTGTTATTTACTCCTGGTATTTACTCCTGCTTACCTGCTCACCCCCCTCTCCCCTGCCACATGCCCAGTAAGGGTGTGCTGCTACCTAGGAACCTGTACGGGGTGACTTTGTTCCTTGTGGGTCTGAAGCCACAACAAATGAGAGACAGGGAGGGGGAGGGCAAGGTTAAAGGGAGGCTGAGCTGTGCAGTGGTGCAGCAGTCAAAGGAAAATGGGAGTTGCAAAGGTGAGGTGAAGAGGTAAATTTTCTATAGTTATCTTTTCCTGGGTTATTCGTTGCAAGAGATGATGGAAGCTATGGGAGGTTTTATCAACACTGAAAATAGGGCAGCATAAAGCCAGGCATGGGTGAATGAAAGGGGTTGCTTTTCCCATGCAGGGATGCTGCCAGGAGTTGGAGTAAATTTTCCCCAACCCTATTTATTCCCCCCCTTTTTTTTTGAAAGTGGAGAGCAGTGGGAGGCTAGCTATGGGTATGCTGAAAAGTGAAGAGGAGCAGTGAGGGGGGGAGGAATTACAGACCTGCCTCACTTGCTGCATGTTTGGGAACTATGAGAGCCAGGGAAAAGGGGGAATTTTGATGGGAAGGTGCCATGGGGAGCTAGACAGGGGTAATTCCTGGTCCACCCACAGCTTAAAATCAGCTGCTTTGCAATGGCAGCAGCATTTCTAGTTGGGCAGTCAATTGACTTCATGGCTCATTGTAATCTACCTGATTCCAGCTAAACTCCTCATTCCATAGGCACCAAGGGCCTTTTGTGGGGGCAATACAATAGAAGAGAGGCTAGGGCATTATGGGAGCAGGAAGCTATGAAAGACAGGGTTTGGGCTTGAGTATTGTAGGTGAAATGGGATATGAACAAGATTGGGAACAAGAGGGAGGACCAGGAGGTGTGAACAGTTACAGTGAGGTTCGAATGCTTGGCGAGATAGTGGAGGGCTTGTGGGTTATCAGGTGGGGCAGTGAGGAGTCATGAAGGTTGGGCCATGCTAGAGACAAATCGGTACTGGTTCCAGTTAATTGGGGGAGGGGAGGCATTCAGGATGTAAATCCCCTTTCAGTGGGATTGTGGGTCTGATAGGGCTTGGGGCTGAGTATGGGAATATGTGAGATAACTCGGGTTAGAGTGGAACCAGGGAGCATTTGAGCTGGTAGGGGCAATGCATAAAGGGTAGTTTGGTACCATGGTGAAGTCTCTGGGGCATTTGTGTCAGGGTGCAGGGAGCAGTTCTGTCCATGGCCGTGTTGGAGAGTGATAGCTGTAACCCCTATGCCCCCCTCCAAGAGCAGATGCCTGTCCCACCATAGAGCTGGCAGTCAGCCTCTACAGGTCCAGTTATATCTGTTTTGCTTAGATCATAAAGTGAATATTATGCTTGTCTATGCTTGTCCATTCTACGCTTTTACCATATTAGTAAACATTTTTTGATGGAGAAAAAATGCATTGAGTTATGGGGTGATGCACCACACCACCTGCACCCCACTTTTCAAAATCATGTTTTCCAATTGCTGTCCCAATCTGGGGCCAAGGGTGAGTGTGCCTGGGGGAGCAAGGAAGAAGTGGGCTCCTAGCCATGCCCCTGTTTGCCAGCAGGCCAAAGGCAGGTCAGAGCAGTGCATGTTACAGGGGGTATCGACCCTTAAAATGAGACTGTTTAAAGCACACACTAACTTTAACACTAATTAAAATTTGAATGCGCTAATTGCAAGGTGTAACTACATCCTGGGTGCATCTACACTTGCCCCTACAGTGCCATTGTTAGTGCACAGTCATATAGTACTTCCTTTAGGTGGCAAGGGCAGTGCAGTTATTTTTAGTCACTACCTCTGTGTAATGACATGGTATAGCAAGGGAGTACATCGCTATGGCAATGTAGCTGTGGCATCACATTTTTTGTCCGTCGACACTACATCGCCAAAGTATGTTGCTATAGTGATGTAGTATCCCATGTAGACAAGCCCCCTGAGATGCAAGTTCAAAGCCTATCTGTGTGAGGGGGAGCTAGAACCTGGGTTTCCTACTTTCTAACCAAGTACCCCTACCTTGCATTTTACTTCTAGCAAATACATGTGCAGGGCGACTCTATTTTGCCTTGTGATGAAATAGAATTGCAAACTGTCTGAGAGTACCAAAAATTGCAGTTATGTCACTGTGTGCTTGTAATTTAGGTGGATAAAGGGAAATAGGAGTTAACCCTATGTGTCACTTGTCCTCCCACAAAGGAGGAGGAAGTGCCTAGATGGGACCAGGGGCGGTTCAGGGGCAGGAGGTGAAGAGTGTGCAGTAGTGCAGTTGTAGCTTGCCTTTGATTCCTGGTCCACCCACAGTTTAAAATCAACTGCCTTGCAATGGCAGCAGCATTTCTGGTCAGGCAGTGCTGAAGGAGTCAATTGACTTCATGGCTCATTGTAATCTACCTGATTCCATCTAAACTCCTCATTCCATAGGTGTTAATGGCCCTCTCTTTTTTGTGATAGGCCTTACGGTCCCCTAATATATCCTTTGTCCTCCAATTCTGCTCTCTGTTAGCTGCTCCTGGTAATGAAACTCTTATTTCAAAGCCCTGCAGACTGTTTTTAACTCATTCAAATGAAGTTATATTTGAAGTCTAGTACCAATGAGAATATGAAGAGCTTTATTATTATGGGATTGATTACAAGGCATCAACTGTGTGTGTATTGAAGCAGGGGAGGGGGGGAATCTTGTTTCTTCTTTGAGAATTAACTGGCTTTACTCCACCATTGGTAACATCCAAAAGAAAAGTAAGTCTTTACACAATGAATCAAAAAAGAAGCAGATTCTTAGAGGTCATTCTTGGGGCTCAGACTGACAGAGGCACCGTGGTATGACTCATCAGGGCATCATATCAAGCCAAACTGTCAGCATCAGTAGATGGCCTGCAATTTTTTTTCTTAGAGAAAGGTTGAAGAAAGGAATTTTGCACCATTTCCCATTGTGCTGAACAAGAATTTGCCTGGAAGCCTTGCTTGACAGATTCGCCTCTATCCCCACTATGATTTGTGCTCCTGTGAAATAGGAGCATCTAAAACAGGGGACATAATATAATGACAGGCCAGCTTCAGTTATGCTGGAAAGTGATACACAGATGAAAGCATGAGTTCTGCTCCACCTTTCATGCTTTTCATATTTGCATTTGGAGTACATATAGATAGGACCCCAGACAGAATTGACAGACAATTAAAAGGCCTCTCAATTCAGGGAAGTATATTTGCATGACACATGACCTCTGCTAGCCGACAGTATTGTAGGGCATGAAATGATGTCTTGCTATCAACCTGTGAGCCCAAGAAGAATTATATTAAGCCCTGCCAAGAGGTTAACTTCTTTGCTGCAGGAGCTTTGTTCTGATAGTGTATTTCTTATCAAAACTTTAGGATTCCTTTCTCCTGGGGGAACTTAATCTTTCAGATTTAGGTCAGGAGGTACGATATGTAACACAGAGAAGTAAATACTATAAAATTCTAGGGGTAAACTAGACATGGTTTTTAGAGTTCAGTTAAAGAAAACCATGTTTCATCTGAACTTTAAGAATGCAAGAGCAGTGGAAACAAGTTCCCCTTAAAAAGATTTCCCCCCTTAAAAAGATTATATAGAAAAATGCAAAGAGGTTTTTTGGAGACTTTTTATATAACTGAAGACAAAAACTTGAGCTTTTATTGGTAGCCATGACAGGTTAATATTAAAGTGCCCTGTGTTTTGTGAGTTTTAACATGAAGAAACAAGTCCCAGAGCCATTAGGTTTTGCACCAATCATGAATCAGGCCTTACATGTTTCACTTGAAAATCTACCACACTGACAGTAATCATTTAAGTGTATGTGCGTGTGTGTGTGTGTATAGATAGATAGATAGATGGATAGCTAGATAGATAGTACAAACATTTTTAAAAGCCATTGTTACCTAAAAGGAAGTTTACTTTGGCAAAATAAATATCTTTGAAATAGTAAAATTATACAGTTCATTTCAACCAGATGTTGGATATCTCTTTTCTTAAAAGCTGGGCCTTATCCTGTACGGGAATACAGACAGATGCTCTGTAGCACTTCATTATTGGATTGCTAGTACATTTAGGTTGCATAAAGAGCATTGCAGAATAATGTTTGCAGTGTACTGCGCCAAATATAATCTGAAATCCTGTAGCATCATAGAACAGATGGAACTTAAAGTAGTTTTCAAGCTCAAATCTGGGGGTTTTTTGATGACCTGCTACAAAGATGGTTTGAAATAAACTTTGAAAACAAACTTTCCAGGTGCCTAAAATGTGTAAATATCACTATAGAAATTGTAGTGCATATTGATTAAACACCCAGAAACATTCTGTTATTGATTTTATTTTTAAACCTTTTGAGGCTGGAAGATAAAATGTTTGAAGCATGTTAATAAATCTTTTGCACTGTCAGGAAGAAAAGATTTTGTGTATCTTATACACTTTCTATTTAATTTAAGAGAAATACCATTTCTGCTAGAATCTTGTGTCCTAGCAGGTAATGGGCTATAATAGATTAACTGGTGGCCATTTCTTTGTCAATGGCTCTATCAGCTTTCATTATGTGGAGTGCTTCTAACTCATGATTACATTCCGTCAAGTGAGTAGCTAAAAAAAGGGATGCAGAAATAATTTACTGAGGTTTTGTCTTATTTTGTTAATTTTATAAGATTTTCTTTTTCGCCTCCTGGTATCGTTAAACTTTAAGGGGAGGTTAACTGGGGGAAATAACTAAATGGGTAGCTTGGCAATATAGCATTCAAGTGAAATTCAATTTAAAAACCCCCCAAAACTGAAAATTCATAGATTGTTAGGGGCAGAAGGGACCTTGTAATTCATTGGGTCCAGCCCCCCAGCACTAGGCAGGAAAAGAAACTGTGGTCAAGTGACCCCAGTGCGGTGACTGTCCAGTCTCCTTTAAATGGTTTAAACACTTAAAGGTTTTGCACAAAGGAGAATTTTTGTAAAACATGGAAAACAAAAATTACTTCAAAACTGTTGAACATACTGGCACCATTTTTCCTGCTTTTTAAAAACAATTTTTTTTTGAGCAGCTCTATTTGCGTGCTAAACGCAGGTGGGTGCTGTAAGATATACATTGATTTTGCAGGGGGCGATGCATTAATTTGTGCACACCAACTCATCACTGGTATGTCAGTCAGCATTGCTGACCTGGTAAAATGCAGGAAGGTGGTCACCTAAATCTTGTATTCAGCATGAGCAGAAATTGCTGAATATTTGTGTACAGCATAATAAACTTGCTGGCTCATTACTCAGTGTTTTCCCGCCACACTGAATGAATGGAAGAGGAATGACATAAGCAGTGGAGATGTGATGAGTCATCACTTCACCTGGGTATAAACCAGTTGTTAAATGCTGCACTAGCAGGAAGCGTACTCTTAGTTTGAAGATGTCCCTGATCCCAATATCTTACCCTGATTCCAACCCCATCTCCTGCTCCCTGTTTCTCTGTCTATGCTGTTGATATCTATATCCAGCTTTTGACCCTTGGCTTGTTCTAGTACATGAGTTTTAGTTCCTGGCCCCTAGATTACTCCTGACCCTGGCCTGTTCCTTGACTACAGGCTCTGGTTCCTGGTAAATTCTTAGCTTTTGATCCTGGTCCTACAGCAAGGCTTTAACCAGTAGGGCTAACCACCCATATCCTGGCTGCTGATGGGTGGGTACTGTGGTAGCCAGTTTAAAATTCAGCCAGAAGAGGATCTGTAATACCAAGCCAGCAGGAACAGAAAGTAATTTCTTGAGGTCAAAGGGATTGCAGCTTGAGAGAGACACAGAGGCTGCGTGGGAGCAAGAGCAACGCAAAGGCTACACCAGTCGGGGTTGAATTGGGCACCACAGATTGTATTATTCACCTTTAGCTTGAGACAATGGCAGTCCATGTTTCCTTCTGTGTTTTGGATCTGCTTGTTTCAGAATATAACTGAAAAAGCCACTGCTACTGACAGTATTTCAATATTTTAGGAACCGTGACTTTTTGGAGGACAGGAGCAAGTCTGTTCTGAATTATCTGTGATAGTGCAGTAGAGTAGCTTGTTGTTCCTAAGGGACAAGTCTGGGAACTCAAGGGTTCTCAGCTCCCAGTTAATTATGCTATCAAGAAATAAAAAGTAAATGCCATAAACTGGAGTGAATATGAAGGAATTGAACTCCCCATGTGTTTTTCCTACCACTTTTTGTTATTTCCTACAAAGAACTGAGAGAAGAAGCTAGAATTTCTGTAGTTCAGCTGAAATCCTCATTATGGGGTGTCATGTAAACAATGTTCATTATAGTACCCTTTGCTTAGATGAGACTTCAGACGGAACCACATACCACTATTTAGTTGTTTGGTCAGGGGCTGAATACATGGGAAAGACAGTAAACTAATAACATGTTTAGCTTCTTCACACTGTTGACAAATGCAGCATGTTAGTTCAGAATACTGCCCCTTATTTGGCTTAGATGTACTTCAAAATTTATCCAAAAGGAAATCTACAGGGCATCATTAAGAGGGGAAAGCAAAATTAGGGGAAACATTAAGACATTTTAAAGCTTCTATGGGAATTTTACTTGGTGAAATTACTTACATATATCTACCTGAAAATTCCTTGGGGGATTTTATCAACATTTCTTCCTCCTTTTCCCTTCAATTGAAATCAAGATCAATTCACAAAGCCCTCCATTACTTGACACAAGGAACAAATGTGTTGACATGATTAGCAGTGTTTAGAACACCAGTTCTCAGAAGCAAGAAGGTCTACAGACTATAGCATTAGTCTGTCAAGCCATCAAACCAGACTCTTTTCCTACCTTTCTTAGACAGAGAGACTCTTAAATTGAATAATTGTCATTTTCCAGCTCTCAGTGAGGCCAGAAATCACTAAAAATCTCATTTAAACTTTCCGTTCTAGTTCTCAAGCAAATTTACAGCAGAGGTCAGTCCTTTTGCAAGATTTCTGGAGGGAATTCTTCATCATAACAGATGTATTTTTTCCATTGTAGTTTAAACTATCTTCCATCAATTTTTCTTGTCATTTCACCCATCTTATTATGACCTTCATAGGATAAAAGAACAGTAGCAGCCATGCCTTTTCTCTGAATATTGTGCTTTCCAGTATATTATGTAGTTAATATTGATTGTAAATCACAGTGAACTCAATGAATGCCTCCCTACCTCTGCACTGCTCCATGACAGGCATTCTCATGTTTTTATCCAACTTAGAACTACTGCTACTTTTGAGATTTCTCTTATGAAAATAATGAGAATTCATTTAATTTTGCTCCTTCAGGTATAACAAAATCATCAGCATAACTTTAAGTGAGATTGTCTAAGAAGCAACCAGATTATGAAAGCTTTTTCTTCCTCATTAAAAAGAGATCAATAAATACACACTAACCTAATTTATCTAACAACTGAATTTAGTATGGCAGTAGAACCTGACATAGGCTATGGCCATATAAGGCATTTGACCATGTATCCTTTTAAGCATGTAATTAAGGGTCAAATGGTTTTAACTAATTGGAAATAATCTTATGTTAATCAAACATTATGCAAAATAGACTCATAACATTAGGCACACATGTACACACACAAAAGCAGCTCTTTTTTAATATTGTATGTCTTGAGTAAATAATATATTTCCTTTGGCATGAGGAATAGGAGGAAAAACATGAGGAAAGGAATACATGAGAAGAAGCAGAACAAATGCAATAAAAAAGATTTTATATTGTTTTCAATAAATTTGTCAGGGAATTTAGAGCTGATGGGAGGGAATGATTGACAGACCTGGAGGCACAAATTCTGTTGATACAAAAAGCAGCTACAGCAAGGGCAGAGGCATTGCAAGCTTCCTACTTTGCCAAAGTTTCTCAAACCTGACTTGTTTGGCTGAAACATGAAAGTACAGTTTATTCTCCATGTTCATGGGATCTTTGGTCATCCTACTGTAAGAACATCCATTTGATGTCTCTTCCAATGCACTAAACATAAAAACAGGTAGAAACAAGTTTCCCTCACTGTTGACCTGGAATGAAACTGCACCATTAGTCTAGAAGAGCAAGTTTTATATAGCCAGTGACAACACTGATCCTTGCATTTCCTAATGTAATTAATTTAATGGTTTCTGTGTGATTTTTAAATTAATTTGTATTTTAAGTTTTTAGTAAGTCAAATTTTACACTTTGGCAGCTCTGCCTCCTTCAGCCTCTCTCTTGACAATAATACAAAATAGTTTTTCCGTCTTTCTTTACTCTGTCTCATTCCTAGCTATTGTGAGGACCTGTGCCTTTATGTGAGATTGTGCGCTGGGGCCATATCCTCTGAAATGGAGCCCTTGGCCATTCAGCAGGTTTCATAAATAGTTTCATATCTGAAAAATGGAATAAGCAGTAATTCAAGGGAAGTCTGAATCTATTTGTTTCAATTATACCTAATATTTCATTATATACACATAATTTAGTAGAAGTATTTTTCAATACAGGCCATTTACTTACCATGATTATGAATGTTATCAAATTAATCTACCACTGAAAAGCAACTTTCAGTTAAATACATCTTGGGAGGTAACAAGATGTTTGTGTGTGTTTTTTTGGTTTGGTTTGGGTTGGGTTGGGTTGGGTTGGGTTTTTTTGCAGAGGATATATCTTGTAGGTACCTGGGGGGAGTTGATGGGAAGCTTCTAAGCATGATTTCTTTCTGCATGATGAGACATGTAAAGAGGAACAAAAGAAGGACCTGGCTGACACTGACACAAGGAGATGCTTGAAGAATATGGGAGAGTGGCAGAAGAGTCAAATAAATAAAAAAAAAAGTGCTGAAGCACCAGACTTTGGTGAATGCCCGCAGCAAAACTGGGTGAGAGTGAGTAGGGCACCAGCACTGTGTGTTGACTTAGATGAGGTGCAATATCGGTGGCCATGGCTGCTACCAGCCTGGCTGTCACGCTGCTGTTGGCAGCCCAGCCACTGCCACCACCTAGCTGTCACAACAGCCTGGGACATACAAACTGCTTGTTACACCTCTGAAAATTTTTCCACTGAAAATGTGTCATAATCAAAGAACCTGTCCATACTCTTTCTCTCCAATGGAGCACCTGACCCATCTTTAAAAATTCTTCTCACAGTGATCATTAAAAAGTGAGTTTTATATATATCAATGAATGTCACCCAGCTACCTCAGAAAAAATAGTATTTTAAATGTTTAGGGTTAAACATCCATCCTAAAAGAGGTTGACTAATAATCCAAAGGCTGAATCAAGAAGCAGATCAAGGAGGGGTGCACTGGTGCAGTTGCACCCCTCACCCTCCTTTGATTCCCATTTCATCCAAACTTTAAAGGGCATTGGGAGAGGTTGTGGCATATCTATTCAGATAGCCCTGAGAAAGTAAATTGACTTCATAGCTCATTACTGTCTCCATGATTTTTGCTAAGCTTTCTCCACTCCACAGATATTAATAGTCGTCTATCATTCTTAATAGTCTTGATGTTTCATTATTCAAACTATCCTTTCTTTCATGATGCTGATGTCTGCAAGCCATTTCTGGTAATGTATGTCCTCTATTGTACAACCCTGAATACTGTGATTACATTAACTCAAGTGTAGAAATAACTGACAGGAAAGTATTAGAGGCCCTGTCAAGTCACTCAGAAAGGCAGGATTTTGTTTTATGAATCTGGGTAAGTGAAGTATATTTAATTATAATAACTACAGGAATAATTAAACATTATCCTTTGAATATGTTTTGCCTAGTTTGCTGCTATATATACTCCAGCAAATGAATGCATATTTCAATAATTATATTTGTTTTTGCTTTAATTTTAAGCTTAATAATACAGTGTTAGCCCCCTAGCATGTCAGTAAAGCTTCTAGTTTCTCTTAAAGGGGAGAAAAACATGTTGTGTTATATGTGCCACACCATCTGCACCTCCCTTTTCAATATTCTAGATCCACCCATAGCTGAATCCATCTTCTTGTGAAATAAATGGAAACATTCCAAGTGATTTAGTGGGGACATGATCAGCCCCATCAGTATTAAGGAACATCTGCAATTTCCTTGGAAATTATGCAGTTACTTTAAACTCTAACTCTGTAACTCCATCTTGGGAAGTTGCTTGATTTCCTACAGATGTCCATCAAGGGCCGCTAAAGGCCTCTTAATTCTTTTTCTTTCATTTCTTCATTCTTTTTTCACATTCTTTGCAAACAATCATCATTTTCAGTTTCCCCAAATTTCAAGCACTGAATAATACATAATACTTGATGCTACATAAAAAGGTACTTCTTTTTATAAGGATGAGAGGGGCTTTCAATATTTCATTTCTGAATAAAGAGAAAAGGCAATATTTTTTAAAGAAGCCTCTACAATTGTGACGTAGTAGAGATTTAGCATCACTGTACTTTCTTTGGTAACACTAGCATTCTCCAAAATTATCTGTAACAGCTTACAGATTTTGTTTTTCTAATGATGTTATTGTTATGTTGTCAGCACCAGAATGTACTTTTGGCAAAATAACAGATAAAAGAAATGAAAAATATATAGACACATGCATTGTTGTTTTCTCCTTTTCATGATCATTTATTAATAATTCTAGAGCAGACATAAGAAAGAACTGCATACCGATTTTATTTGTTTTCTGTTGTTTCTGTTTTGAAAATTCATAAAACTCTCTCTCTCTCTCTCTCTCTCTCTTATTAATTTCTCATATATAAGACATTAACCACCCCGCCACTCACCACCACCCCATGATGCTGCCACCTCCCAGGAGCGGGGGGGGGAAGCTGCATGTTGTAGCTACTGCCACCACCCACTGCCCCATGCTACCACTGCTCCACATCCAGCTGTGCACCATGCGTCTCCCCACCCCCGCTTCCCATCTGGCCCTGCACCCCCTGCTCCACAACTGGAACCCCCCAGAGCAGGATGGTGGGTGGCTGCCACTGCCACCCACCACCCTGAGCTGCCGCTGCTCCACCCTCCCACTGCTCTGTGTTCAGCCCCGTGCCACTGCCCCCATTCTTGACAGGCATTCTTGATGCAGCATGGGCTGGAGCCCCACAAAACAACAACAAAACCTTTGGTGTAAAATATTCCATGCCTGTTTGCATGTCTATAACAATATTTTTTTGAGACTTTGCTAATCCAGTTCAACAGTTTATGAAAGAAAAATATTGATTTTTTTCTATAAATTACAGTTATCCTTTTTGACATAAAATTATTGATGACAGAAATAGCCAATTTGGCTTATTTTATAGTTCTTATTGGACACATCTACACAATATCTTTATTGCAGAGTAGACTAGCTCTGCAGTAAATGTCTTGCATCTATATGTGCAGCCCTATTAAACCACTAATAAACTCTGCTGCAGGTTAGTACTTGTAAATACAAGAACTATCGTACTGAATAGTTTTTTTAGTGCATAGTAACACATGTGTAGACACTGACATGGCTGGCTGGGGAACGAGGGTACTTCAGGGTGGGGGCTGCCTACTGGCAAGCCACACACTAGAGCACCCTTGTGCCCCAGCCAGCCCCTCTGTAGCACATTGAGCTAGGTTGGAGAAACTGCAGGCTGGCAGGTCAACCCCCTGGACCACCTGCCAGCTGGGGCTCCTGCAACCTGGCTTGACATGCTGAGGTTCTGGTAGTTGTATAAACATAGCATTTGACAGTAATAAACTCCAGCTTAATACATGCCAGAGTTTATTGCTGCATGCTAATAGCACATGCAGATGCTCCAACTGAAACCTGAAGTTCAAGCCAAAAGGTATTGAATGGGCTGGTTTAATAAACTTTCAAGCATTTACACTTTCTGTTTCATGAATTCATAATATTGTAGAATGTATCTTTCCTTCTGTTTTTTAATTTGGCCTGCCAAGATCGGGGTGTGTTTGCTAAATTTAAACATTTATACTTTAAAATCTGTGAATTGATTTTCTTGAAGACTTAGTTAACTAATTTGAAAGCTAGCTATATTTGAAAGACTCAACTAGATCATTATCCAGACCTTAGCTAGTGTAAAACATTGTCACTATATAACAGTTTAGACCAGCTAAGAGTCTGGCCCAGCTAAGAGTCAGCTGTCAGCTGGTGACAGTGGTCAGCTTAGTAGGTAATGGAGCAGGGTGGGTGTCTGAGGTCCATCTGCAGGCCATAGCAGTGGCAGAGGTAAAGAAGTGGGCATGGGGATATGGTTTTTGGATGGACTAGGTGGGCTGCTCATTCCTGGTAGGAGGTAACTGCCCTGCCAAGTTATGATAAATTAATGTGAGGGAATCTCTATGAGGTGGTTACAAGGAAATTTCCTCCTTTGTGTGAAAGTGTAATCTTATTCTCTCAATATGGCTCCCACTGGTATAGGCTAATATTTTTGGCAGGCAAGCCACAAATTAGCTCTACACCCTCCGTAAGTATCACCCCAATCCTCATGTTCTGCCAAATCACCTGCTCTGATTTCTGCTCCTTTTCTTTTGTTCTCAGCCTGATTTACTACTTTGCTTTCTGCACCCTGCTCTGCCTGCCCCTGTGCTGCCTGTTCTCTGCCTGATCTGCCATATACCATACCTAGAGGCTCTCCATGCCACTCGTGGAACCCATGCAATAACTTTGCCATCCCTGGCCTGTACCATGGACCACAAGAACTTTAAAATCATCTAAAAATGACTTAATGTATGATTTCTTTAAAAAAAAAAAAAAAGGCTGCCTATACACGTTTAGACTGGGGGGCCTTTTGTTAAAGCTGTTCCAGGAGAGCTGCGCTAGTTAAAATGGCTTGCCATGACATGTATTAAGCTCCTACATATTTCAAAATGGCTGTGGGATGTTTTATCTAAAGCTCATTCAACAAGGTTTAGATAAAGTGCACCCATGGCCATTTTGAAACGAGTAGGGGCTTAATACATATGACAGTGAGGCAATGCTGGAGCATTCTAATTAGACACAGAGCAATCTTGATTGATAGAGTCTATAGGTATCCAAACTTTAAAGTATAAGGGCTAATAATCTCAAAATATCTGGCTAGAAGCAAGTGGTACATGCTCCACTATAAAGCCCGGAGTCTTCTTTCTTCCTTTGTAAAGATATATAATATTATTTCTTAAACTTGACAATGGTCAAGGATTGAATGTTGAGTGTCCTAGGCCTAAGACATGTACTTTTGAGTGGTAAATGATTTTTTTTTTACATGGCAGCTGAGATATTTGCTATGTAGAAGGTAGTTGTGCACAGAGGACAGCTGAGGCATTCAAAAGGACACAACAAATATAGCACGATTCTACTTAGGTTTTGCTGAATGTTTAAGTTTTCTTTCCTCGTTGTGAAAAGTTGGGTGCAGCAATGCACTTCTAAGTGGGTTCTGTGCCATTAGAAAAAAGAGGGAAATGTCTTTAAAAAGATACGTCTAGGCAAAAGCTAGAATGCCAGTTATACTTCTTCAAAAGGAAACATTTGGAAAATTATCCTAGAAGTGTTAAGGACACAGAATAAGACAAGCTCTGGACTTGTTTCAAAAACACTATATTTTTCTGTAAACAAATATGCTTCTCTCATGTTGTTATTAATTTTATAATTATTTTTCTAGCTTGAGAAACCTAAGCAATGTTTATCTCTGTGTATATTTTTAATGATCAGATTTTTGATAAATGAATCAAGATGTTGGGCTACATTTAGTGAAGACACACCCAACTTTTTTAAAGAACCAGGATTATAAATGTTATCAACTAAAAAAAATCAAGAATAAATGACAGTTGCAGAACAGTCATTCCAGTTTTAGATGGGTGCTAAGGTTAAGAATAATCTTCAGAGGCTTGTTTTCTGGAGGGCTACTGGAGATTTGGAGCATTACAGAGATCTAATCTCAGTCTCTCAGAATTCACATCCTAGGAAGCAATCCTCTGACTGACATTTATGTCTGGCTTCCTTCCCTCCCAGATGTGTGCTAGTGGCATAAGAGGAAGTTTCCTTCTTCTTGTGCATACAACTACCACTATTAAGATTAACAGAAGTTGTATATATGTAAACACTTATGAGAATGAATATTCCTAAATATACTGTATTTATTTATGTTATGTTGCATCTTTTAGGTGTAACAAATGAGTGTTCAATCCACATATAGCAATCAGTATCTGAAGGTGTGGTGAATGTAAGTGTGCTTGGTCTCTATGTATCTAAAGACTAGAAAAATAAACAATCAAGAAGATCATGGGTCCTTTGAATCTGGGGTCTTTGAAACTGAGATTTAATCTATGTAGACTTTTACACCATTATTTCCTCAGTGATATAGTAACATTATAAGAGAGGTTGAGTAATTAAGTCCCCTTACTTATCAAAGAATAACACTAAAAAGGTAATTTATGTTGACTTTAGTTAAGAAATAAGGTATAAAAATAAGGGGAGGCAGCAATGGTGTAATCTATATGAAAAAAATAAGAAAAAAAGCAAGTAATTAAACTTACTAGTTGTAATCTTCCAAATTGACATTTTTCTTCTGTTCTTTGGGATATTTTTAGTTCATTTTCCTTCCCAACTCACTTTCTTCCCAGTAACCCACCTTGAAAAATAAACATGGACTTTTTTTAACCCTGGAACCATCAAACATGGATTTTTTTTTATTTTGGACCATTGACTTTACAATTAAAGGAAAGGCCAGAAAGTAAGTTAATACTGGCCAGAACAAAAAAATGTAGCCTTGGTAACTGGCAGAATCTGTAAGGAAAATGTGAGTTCTTCTTTGAAATGATATAGGGCAGGTGATGAGCAATCTGGTATTTCTAATCACTCTGGCCATGTCTACACAGGATGCTGGCAGTAGCCCATGACTACTGCGCAGTAGTGTTGCATGGCAGGAAGTATGACATGATGCTACTGCACAGTCACAAGCTACTGTGCAGTCAGTGATACGAAACAGCCGTTCCACAGCTCAGCTATTCGGTAGCTCTAGTTACTGTGCAGTCATTTTGTACTTGTTTAGACAGGTAGTAAATGACTGCACAGAAATGACTGCACAGTCAATGTCTTGTGTAGGCATAGACTCTATTTACAGCTGGCTTGAGAACAAGCAGGCTTAGATTCTTATGGGTGCTAAACAGCTCCAGCTCCAATTAACGTTTAGTATCTGAAACAATAATGAAGTGCAGCATCCGTTGTACAAAGATCAGCTTTTAAAAAATGAAATGATTTTGTTATATGTTTATTGTAACATTATTGAAAGTCACCATCTGAGGCTGCTGCATATGATTTTGTCATTTCTGCTTATCTGAGTCTATAGAAGTTAGATCTTGGGAAATTCTTACTGGGCACATCTACACATTCATTAATGCGCAGTAATTACTGCACATTTAGTTTAGTACTGGCTTAATGAAGTACTAACTAAATGTGCAGTAATTACAGTTACCATGCAGTAGTGCTAATACATGTTTTTTTAGTGATGTTTATTGCGCAGTCGCTTAATGCTTTGTAGTGTATTAGCATGGTTTTTTCCCGGCATGCTACTGCACAGTATTATTAGGCTACTGAACATTAAGCATCTTGTATAGACGAACCCACTGTGTTGAAATTCTTTTTAGGTTCTATGTAAATCTACAGATAAGGGCCAGATCCAGATGGTTGAACTCTGCTGTCAGATGAGAGTTAGAAAATAGGCATATAAAAACATTAAGAATTGATTCAGAATTCCCTGCTCCATAACCCACACAACTCAGTATTAAGTATTAAATCTATTAACGCTTAAATCTATTTGCTGTCTATATATCTAAACTTGGCCTTTAACACAATCTCAGAAGCGATCTATTCTTAGCAGCTAGGCACCTCACACTTAAGCTCTCTTGATGTCCACAGATGAAATGGAGTGGCACCTAAACATTGCCTAAGTTCATGAAGGGCATCAGTCTAGTAGGTGTGCTAAGATCAGGCCTAATACAGCATGGCAAGACTGAGTTCCATATAAAGCACATCAGTCTCAGTCATTTTGAGAAGTAGGCAGGTGACTACTTATTGTATAATAGCCTAATGGTCAGGAAACTTGCCTAGGATAAGGGAGACATGGGTTCCAGCTCTTCAGCTTGAAAGGATTCAGAACTACATCTCCCTCTACCTAGGAAAATGTGATGACTGCCCAGGTATAGAAGAACCGGGTAAAGGAGAAACTTCACCTATTCTGTTAAAGGTGGGCCAATGTACAGAGAAGGATGCAAGAATCATGGGACTAAGCATAACAGACTCTTACAGGGAAGTGCCTACAGGGCTGATCCAAAATTTGTCTCAAGTCTCTCTTTGCCAGAGTCCCCCTGATTCGCTTGAGATACCTAATAGTTCCTCTATGTAAACAAACACAGCATTAGCTGGTACCATGATACTATAGGATGAGCAGCAAGGTTATACATATGAGGATGTTTCCAAAAGTAACAGCAGTTTTTTTTCAAATGAAAAACATAAAACTACACAGCACCAAAGGGCACTGATGCCATTATTGCCAAACGCACCCATTTTTATGACTATGTGGTCTAGTAAATGATCATTGTACACAAAATTATTTTATTTAAAAAGTTGGCATTACTTCTGGAAACACCCCCGTAGTTACAACTGCTCAAATATGGGACACTTAGTCCTTTTTAGAATCAAAATTAAGAAAATTCACAATTTGTTAGGGCTTGAGCATAAACTACCCACAGGGTTCCTGAAATCTTTGCTTTGTAAAAGCAGGAGTGGGAACTTTGCCTGAAAACTGAAGAGGACTGCTGACATGGTCCCTGAAAATATTAAACTACCACACAGTGCTGTGAATGAATAACACCTGATTAATATTTGTAAAGTTCTCTGAGATCTTCATATAAAATGAACTATGGCAGTTCAAAGTATTTATTGTCACCAACAGGAAATATGTGTGACTTTGGTTTCAGTGGCTGCATCTTTTAGTCTCCTATATATTTCCAGAACTCAGTTAGCTCTCAGAAGGTATTTCCTGGGGAAGTCCTTTAAATAAATATAAATAAAATAATCTTGAAGCTCTATAAAGAAGTCAGGCCTTTTATCTGTGGCTGCTGATACTGTACTGCAGCGTGCAGTGTCACAAGCATTTAGTGGGTGTGGGGAGGAAGCGGTATATAAACCATCAAATAATCTTTAGCAACCAATGAGGTGAGAGTTGTCACGCTGAAAAGGTCCCAACTTAATCTATTTCAAAGACAAAGCTATAGTTTACTCTAGGGCCTCTTGAACCTATATAGCTCTTGTTGAAATAACCTATTTAAAAATACAAGGATTGTTTTGTTTCTCTTTTTAGTTTTGTTTCACTAATATTTTATTTAGTCAGAATTTACTTGGCCACATAACTGTGTGTGTGTTTAATTTCTCCAGAGCTGTAGATATAAACTTTCTCTCAGCTAATATCAGAAAATGTAACAAGGAGTTAAGTTGGAGTCGCAAAGTCTGCAGTTCGTAACTTGACATCCTGCCTTTGCAGAGTCTACTCTGCAGCTGACACAAAGCTCTATTTAATGTGCTGCCAATCACTCCAAGTCAAGTATAGTACCGTAAATCCTCGAGTACTCTTTCAAAATGATTTTGTTTATATCTTTTTCCATTTAATCTGGTTTTCTGCTCAGCAGACAGTGAAGTGTAAATCCAAACAAAATTGCTACTGTGAGCTACAAGAAAAAAAAGTTATTCTTCAAGTTGCTTTCACCATTTCACATAGACCAATACTGCAAAGAGACTAACTTGTGAAAATTCAAAAAAGAATAAAACATTTAATGTCTGTATAAGTCTCAACAAAAATAATCAGAAAGTTAACACAACTGTGTTTCATTTACTTTGCTTTGGAGGATTGAAGGTAGTAATTATTAGAAGTAGGAGATTTTAGCTCTGGTGTTAGTAATAGTACTGAGGTGGTTATAATTGATTTCCAAATTTACAGTGCATTTCATATAATATACAGTTTTCATTTCCTTGGGAAAATGCATACATAGTATAATTCACTGTGTAGATTTTCAAACACTAGTACTAGCATTTTCTGTAGTCTTTTTCCTATTTTTGCTGTAGTTTATTTCCTCCCCCCGCAAAAAAAGAGAAATATAATTGAAAGAAATCAGATTGCCATAGCTACTCTCACAATTTCTCATCAGAGGGTATGTCCTGGAAAGTGCAAAGGTCCTTGTCAGAAAAGCTACAGCCTGCCATCATGGTTTCTTCCAGTTGTGTCCACTCTGCAGATCTTTTGTGACAGGAGGTACAAACAGGCATTCCTGGTTTACATGTTTTCATACACACAGGCCTCATCTACACACACAGGCCACATCTACACAAGACACTGACTGTACAGTAGCTCATTATTACTGTCATGTGGCACAAAGTGAGATGCAACCCTACTGTGCAGTAGTAAGGAACTACTGCACAGTCAGTGTCACCAAAAAGCTGTTCAGTGATGATGCTACTGTGCAGTAACTCTAGTTACTAAATGCTTATGCAGTAACAACTGCACAATCATGGCCACACCACTCCATACTTCCAAATTCAGCCAGGGTTATGGTCTGACTCCTCTGAAGGGAGGGGTAGCCCAGCCGAGCTGCCTGTGCAAATGTCCCCATCAGAATTTTTTATACCCAGGTTGATCTCTACCATTCTGCTCAGCACACCCCATTTCTGCTGCATATTTTTGTCCTTATCCTATCCCCTACTGCCTCATCTTGCCACATCTCCCCATCCTTCCTATGCTCATTTCTCTAAAGTTCCAACTGATTTTACCTGCTCCTCTTTTCCTCTCCATCCTGATTGTCTACCTCTCCTACCAGCACAAATCTAGATCACACAGATACATCCTTCTTCTTCTTGACTTTGACGATACTTTCCCCAATCCATGTTCTCTTTCCATACCACCCCTCTCTTCCTTCCACATCTGTCCCAACCATCACCTCCATTTGTCTGGTGTCACCATTCCTAACCTTAGGCCTGTCCTTCACCTCTGCTCTTCCCCTCTCCTTGCTGTTTTTGGAACACCCACTCCATTTCTAAAAAGGCCATAACCATGTGTGCTCTCCACAGATCTTACTTGCTCCAGCTTCTGACTATCAGAGATCCAGTTCTCTTCATCTGACATTGCCTCTGCAGTTGCTGTCTCTCTTAGAAGCTTCTCCTCTTGCACTCCAAGCCATGGACCAGTCTGTGAAGGGGATTCCAAGCTGCTTTCCTCCTCTCTTTCCTGTACCTGTCTCTTCTTTCATTCCATTCCCACTCCCAACTATTTGTTTGCTATCATCTATCATCTTGCCCATCAAACTTCTTTTGCATTTTGATACCTGTTTCTAGTTTCTCTTTCTCACAATCTTCCACTTTTACGCTTTCTGACTTAATTTCCATGCTGATTAACTCACCTGACTGTCTAGTAACATATTGTCTTGCCTTCACCTTTTCATTTGATCTGCAGGCATGGTTCAACACTTCCACTCACCTAATGCACTATTGCTTTGACTTGGTCTTTACCCAAATTGGTGTTTTTTTCTGATCTATTCCTGAACTTAGTGAATCATGCTATTACATGATCATTGTGTTACCTCATTCAACATTCCCCATCTATCTCTCATGTTCTGCCTCTTGGCCCATGTGTTGCCTCCAGTCCTTCAGTACTGATATCTTGCCTGCTGTCAAATCTCTTTCCCCTGCTCCTCTTCCTTGTCTTTCATTGATGTTGTTACTGTTTTTTCTCCAGGTATCATTCTTCCCCACCCTTGTCTAGTTTGCCCCTTTCTCCCATTGCAAGAACCACACTGACCAACCCCCAGCATTAGCACATCCCCAACATTTGCTTTCTCCACTCCTGCTCTCACATTATGGACAATTTCTACTGGGAATCCTATAGCCAGTCTGACTTCATCCACTATAAATTAATTATATCATGTTTTATGTTCTTATTTTTCTTTACTAAGTAGTCCCATTTCTCCAGATTATATGCTTCCCACATCAACTTTCTTAGCTACTTCTTCACTAATTTTGATTCATTCCTCAAGCCTTATATAGCTCCTCCACTTGCCCAAAGGATCCCATCACAACCCATCTCCTAATCTTCTTTGCATCTACTCACATCTCCTCCCTCACTCATCTCTTTAACCTCTCACTCTGCTCTGGCTCTTTCCTATACAGTAAAAATTTGATGAATTTCTCCTATTAAAAAAACCCTGCACACTCTTACTCTCAGCTGCTTCACCAGTTCTTGACCATCTCTCTCTTTTCTTCTATATATAAGCTCATTGAACGTGCTGTTTAAAATGGCTGATTCCTTTCTTCCACTTCCATCTTAGGCACTCCCCAGTCTGGTTTCTGTCCCTAGACTCCATTGTAACTGCTCTTACTAAAGTCTGTAATGATGACTTCTTAGCCAGATTTCAGGATCAGTATGCCATCCTCATCCCCCTTGGCCTGTCAACTTCCTTAACACAGACTTCTTGAAAGTCTGTGATTCCACTCCTCTTGGTCCTCTTCTTCCCTCCAGTTGTTCCCTTGTGATATCCTTCAGTGAATCTTTCTTATCTATCCTCCAGCCTTTGGTGAGGGTACCACAGAGCACTCTACTTGTCCACAGGACCTTTTTCCTTTACACCTGATCTCACCTTTTTAATGTTGTCTGCAAACTCTAGTTTCGATACCCTCTCAGAGTCACTAATCTCTGTACTCCAGCCATATCTCCAGACCAGATTAAAATCTTGGTTTGTCTTTCTGACATCTCACGAATGACCAGCTGTCACCTAAGACTTAACATAGGTAAAACAGACCTCTTATTTCCCCTCAACTCCTTCCTACTACCTGCTTTTATTTCAAAATGGTACCACAATGAATTTACCATCCCATTTGTCATTTAAGCCATGCCATAGGAATCATCTCAGATTACTCTTTAAATCCTCACATCCAGCCTATGGCTAAACCTCTCAGAATCTTTCTACATACTATAGCCAAAGTATCACCTTTTCTATCTATCATCCAGATTCTCATTGTGTCAAATCTCAA